>NC_077227.1:372089104-372689104 GCF_027887165.1 Monodelphis domestica | reverse complement strand
ATCGATGCCCTACTCCTGCATGAGGGGTAGGGTAGAATTGGCAAGAATGAGAGAGGAGAGAGATCCTTATTCTTCTGGCTTCCAGTTTAGAGAGAAAAGACCCACACTGCCAACCTCTCTTCAAATCACTAAAGGGAGAAAAAACAAACAAACACTGGGAAGAAGTCAGCATGAAAATAACTGATAGTCTAATGTCCTCACACTCGACATCTTTTGCTAGAAACTTTGTGACTGAGATCTAGAACTCTCTTCATTGCACTGAGATATCTTGCCTTAAATCAGAGAGCTACTTTAATCTGTATTGTCTGGTATATATTCGTATGTGTACTTTCTCTGATTTTTGCTATTGACTTTGATAAATGAGTTATTTGCTATTTTGATAATATTTTGATAAATGGGTTATTTGTTATTTTCTATGTTTGTTCATTGTGGAACTGGTATTTTGTGAGAGGAGAGTCAAGCCTTGAATATAAAACTTGGGGTCCTCCTCTGTTTAGAAATAACAATCAGGAGATAATCTTGAAGTAAAAAATTATCCTCACTCCAGACTTACACTATTTGAGGGAATAGATAGATTTAACTCTTGCTTGCTACCTATACTCTGAAGAGAGCACAGTGACTGGCTTTTGGATCCAACCTCTTGTTTCCTGACCAGGCAGGAATCAAAGTCTCCCTTGGAGAAGATGGCTCTAGAGATGCCTCCCTTTGAGCCATACATGAAGATAGCCATTTTGCAGAGATGATTAGTAACTTCGAGAGAGCATTTTTTTTTAATAATAATGACCTCAAATATACAGGCCAACAACTGCTAAGGGATGAGTCATTAAGGAAGTGGAGGCCTTGATTGCTGATTACTCTTTCCAGTCATTCTGGGGAGGAAAGCTATAAAATAATAGCCTTAGGGGATAGTAGGATGGGTTAAGGGATTTTTTTCCCTAATGTTGGGATGTTTATAGACAATGGGAAAGGGACTAATCAGGAAAAGAAAGATCAGAAAAAGTATCTGGGTATAGATGCTCTAAAACAAAGTTCACAGGCAGGAGTTCTTTTATTTATTTTTAAAAAACATACTCCTATAATTATGTTTGGTAGCTAGGTGGTACAGTTTTTGAGTGCCAAGCCTACTATAAGAAAGCCTCATCTTTCTGAGTCCAAATTTGATCTCAGACACTCACTGTGTGATCTTGGGCAGGTCCCTTAACCTTGTTTGTCTCAATTCCTCAACTGTAAAATGAGCTGGAATGGAAATGGCAAACCATTCCAGTATCTTTGCAAAGAAAATTCCAAATGGAATCATGAAGATCAGACACGACTGAAAACACTGAACAATAACAACAAATATTTGGGTTCCTTGGTAATACAATGAATTTTATTTTATATATTTAAAAACATTAATCTGAAAAGGCCACAGGCTTCAACACATTGCCATCAAAGACATGAAAAAATATTAGAAATTCTTGTTCTAGAAGAGGAAAGGAGACCTTGGGATCAAATGAAGGATGATAGAGCACCTCAGTCTCTGAGATAGAAGCAAAGGGAAATGGAGTTTCAAAATGGTAGGAGGTATGGAAGAGAAAAGATGGGAAAACTCTTGCCAGATGGTTTCAATATTCTCCATAAAATAGGAATTAAGATCAGTTATTTTCTAAGAAATGGTGCATGAGAAACATGAAAATGTTTGGAAAAAAATGACTGGACAAGGATCATCTCAGTGATTAAGTAGAGAGAACCAGGCCTGGAAATGGGAAATCCCATGTTCAAATATGGCCTCAGACACTTCCATAGTTGTGTGATCTTGGGCAAGGCACTTAACTCATATTAACTAGCCTTGACCATTCTTCTGCCTTGAAACCAATACTTACAATTGATTTTAAGGCAGAAAGCAAGGGTTTTAGAAAATGAATGGACAAAGATGATTTATTCATCTTTTCATCTGAATGACCCCTGCATATGTTGATTCCAGTGCACTTTGGAATTTGAAAGAAAGGAAAAAGTCATTTATTAAGTTCCTACAATGTTGCTACACATTATGCTACGCACTTTACAATTGATACAATAACACTGGGAAGTGTTATAAATATTTACATTTTAATATTGGGGAAACTGAGCTAAACAGAGGTTAAGTGACTTGCCCAGTACTAAAGCTATATATCTAAGGACTCCTTTGAACCTGGGTCTTCCTGACACTAGACACCCTAGTAGTAATAGGTAAATTTGAAGGCAAAAACAAACATAAAAGGCAAAATATTTACATATGCACATGCATGTATACGTTTCTTTCTTTTAATGACATAGACAATATGGAAATCTGAAAGCTAGAATCCAGTGTTTCATTTTAGGGAGGACCACTTGTGACAGCATCAGTACAGCCTCAGATCCCTGCCCACAAGAATGACTGCATACAATTTTGTCTTTGATAATAATGTTAGCCCATTTCACAGCCAGGATGCTAACTAAAGTGGTATGCTGGGTCTGCTTATTAATCTGCAAATCCTTACACTTCTGACAAATTAAACCCTGTCTCATGCTACAAGAAATAATATTGAGGACACCGTGTGAATGAGAGCATGTACAGGCACTCCGAGTATGGCTAATACATTGAAGACTGTAAATGCTTCTAAGATTTCTAATAAAAATGACAAGATAGGTTACCAATTCAAATATTTTTTAGAATTAGCTTTTTAAAAGTCTCTTTTAATCCTGAAACAGATAAGCGGCTGATCTAACATAAGAAAAAATCATTTTAGGGATGATCGAAATGCCTCATGTGCTTAAGAGGTCAGGGATAGGAGGGCTGCCTGTTCATTTTTATGACTTTATTCTCTTTACCTTTCATATTTTTATAAGTAATAAAATGTAACACTTCAAGGGGACACCAGAAGCCATTTAATCCCAATGTTATGGAAGATGAAACTCAGGTCCAGAGAGGTTTAACACAGGTAGCAGCAAAAGCATAAGGATCTGAACCCAGTGCCTCTAAATCAAGAATTGGTTCTTTCTTTTACCGTGTCTTGCTGTTCAGGATAGCCTGAGTAATAGAAGAATTTGGCTTTATAATTCCATTTCTAATCATTCTTCAGAAGTAAAGGGAACCCATGGGAGGAAAAAAAAAGTTTAACATTTCATTCTGTAAAGTGATATTGAAATTAAGTATTTTAGTTTCTATTTATTCATGAGAATGAACTTTGGTTGTATATTTTTGTGAAACCAGTTTCTTTTATAATAAATGCATTTAATTTTCATTCTAACATGCTATGTATTGCTCCCTGGTGCTATATGTTGGCTGACAGCATCAGCTTTTGCACATCCCTAATCAAATTTTGTCTAACAAAAAGCTGAACTAAGCATATTTGTTTTCCTATTTATAGCTTTATATGCTTACATAACATATGAGATAGCAAGATTTTTAAAATACTGATCTGAATCTCAAGATGCATCTATTGTGTTCAGTTTAAATAAAATCTATGCACTCCCATTAAATGGGAGTATTAAAAACAATTGCAGACAGACAGCAGCTTATTGCCTCCTTTCTAACCAGTAGAATTTCTGTGTTCAGCAACAGCAAAATAAAAACAGCAGGCAGAAATTTATTGTTCACAGGAAATTTTCTCCTCCCCCCCAAATTGGTCCGCCCCCCCCCTTGGTGTTTGCACCATCACCCTGGCACTCCTCCCCTTGTCCATGTAACACATACTGGATCACATGTGTACAGTAATGAATTATTACAATGCAGCTCTGGGAAGCCCATTGTCATTGGGTAGCACATAAGCAGCAATTTCACCATATCAATAATTCTGACTGCCACTGGGAGCCAGTGTAGCTGAAACAGATGTTTCATGTTGATAAGTAGGGACTGGGAAAGGAATTTTTATCCTACTATTCATTTTTCTCCATTTCCTCTACCCTTACCTGGCAGCAGCTCCTCCAGTACAGCTGTCACTTGCACTCAATCGGCTCCGTCCAGGCGCCTAGGTCTCATTTCATAAATCACCCTCAGCCCTGGTCAAACTCACATTTTCTGAGTGCTCTTGCTGCTTCTCCCTTAGAAAGGGTCTATATCACGACAAGAACTGCTAAGTCAATTGGGCTTCAATTAGTGGGGTGTCACAAATCGTTAAGAAGGACAGGCATCCAAAGAGTGCCATTTGGTATCCTCCATTAACCATTTACTTGGGAGAGCTTCACACGCAGCATTTTACACAAGAAGATTATATTCAAATGAAACAAGTTGGGTTGAAGCCCAGAATATCCATGGGGAACTTATTCCATGCAAAATGAGTAGGGTCAAACACCACTGCTTATGTTTGCAAAACACCCCCTGATTCTCTTTAAAGAAAATAAAACTTTATCAACTATGTTCTTAGCCAGAGATTGTTAACCTTGAGTTTGTAGCACTTCAAGGGTCCCACAATTAGAAGTAGCATACAATTCTCAAACTAGAAACACAGAAACATTCACAAAATTATTTGAATTTCCTTTTTCTTCCTTTTCTTGAAAAAATGTATTTTTTTCATTTACATGTATAAACAATTTTGGCAAATTTTTCTGACATTTTTGGATTCACTTAATTGGCTTCAACAAATATATGCCCTAAGATATTATTGGGGGAGGGGGAAGTAGAAATAGGAAGTTTGATAAAAATTGAACATTGGATATCTGAACTCTTAAATGAAGAATCACTAAATTAAATAATATAGGATTAAAGTGAGACAAGAGTACTTTTTTGCTTTGGTTTGTTTTTAAATTGTTTAAAAAAATCATTCCACACAACCTTTTAAGATTCTTATTTATATTCTTAGAAATTAGGGTAGGGGCAGAAATTGACAAGCTCAAGCTAGTACATATGATGAGTGAGGAGGTCATGAGCTGATAAAATGTAGAGTTTTCCATTTGGAAGAAGGGATGTTTTAATCAGTGCTTCACAAACGGATGAACTGGGGCCCAGTGCCACTCTATATTTGCAGATCTCTTTGGGGGGCAGAGAGATGTGCATTGAGAGAACAAAAATGGACTGGACTGATCAGATTTTTCAGTCTAGACTCATTTGTCCTTGCTCATTGAGATAATTTTACCTTGGGCCTGTAAGAAAGCTGATAAATGGATCAAGCACCTTTTTCAAGGTGCATTCCAATCCTTTAATTCTGTGAAAAACAGCTTTCCCTTTGGAGGAAAGAATTCAAATTAATATTTGCTTAATCCCAATTCAAAATGATTTCTATTAAAAAATCTTTAGAGATTTGTTCAAAGTTATGAATAGGCCAATAAGTGATGGAGTCCAGAGAAACAAAGCTTTGAGATGTCATTTTTAAAGCAGAAGAAAGATGTGCCTCCAATAAACTCAAATTGTATGTAAGACATTCCTTCTTCCAAATTGAAAATTATGCATTTTATCTTCTTATGTCTATCCTACTCATTTATTATGTAAACTCCTTCAGATTATAAATCCTGAAACAGTGAGGATTATTTTCTCTTTTTATTTAGGTTCTTAGCAAATTAAATATTTAACAAATACATTTGAGTTGACTGATTTTTTTTTCCATTTTGGAAGATCTGAGTTCAAATGCTTTAAGCATTTACTAGCTGTGTAACCCTGGGCAAACCACTTACCAGTGTATGCTCCAGTTTCCTCATCTGCAAAATGATAATTGATGATAATATACCTAAAACCAAGTGTGGTTTTGAAAATCAAATGAGAATATTTATAAAGCATTTTTCATATCTTCAAGTATTGTATACATGCTAACAATAATTATTATCAACCATTGTCTTACTATTCTTAATCTTTTTTTCTCTTCATAAAGTTGTTTATTCCATTACAAAATCCTCTGGGAAAAAATGTGCAAAGGACTACCTAAAAACAATAAAAATACTTACCATTAAATATCAACTTTAAAGTTTGTGACGCACTTTACATATGTTGCCTTAGGTGATCCTCATAGCAAAAACATGAAGTTGGCACTTTATTATTCAAATCCCCAGGGGGGAACTGAGGGTGAACGAAGTTAAATGACTTGCTCAAGGTCACTCAGTTAGTATCTGAGGCACTCTGGACTTTCTAGCTACAAATCAAGGGTATTATATACTGTTTCACATAGCTGTTTTGGGGCAACAAATAACCTTTGATTGAGACCTAAGCTTAGGCCACCATTGCCCTCCCTCTCTTGCCATTAACTGAATCTCAAACAGAAATATTTGAATAGATGTATTATTAAGAGTGACAAAGAGGCAGTAGGATGGCTCATTGGATTGAGAGTCATGCCTGGAGATACTGGGTTTAAATCTGGCCTCAGATACTTCCTAGCTATGTTTCCCTGTGAAGGTCACTTAACCCCCACCCCCACCCCCACCCATCCTCCCCACTGCCTAGCTCTTACTGTTCGTCTGTCTTGGAATCAATGCACAGTATTGATTCTAAGACAGAAAGTTAAAAAAAATAGTGATCAAGTCATTTGTCCTATTTACCACCTGGGGTATACAGAGTCCAGGGATATATCAAAAGGGTTCAGGAAGTATTGAGTAAATAACTATATTATCCTACTGAAATATTCCAAAAGCAGCGAAAAAATTATAGACCAAATAAAGAATAGGAAGGAGATGGGGGAAAAGGGAGAGCTGTCTTGCATCTGAAAAATCTTAAATAAACAGTTGAAGGAATAATTAATACAAACCAAAATCAAATGAATAAGTTTTGGATATGGAAACCATTTTTTATAATGAGCTAGAAAAAAATCGGTGACAATGACCCAGAGAAAGATGAGCTAATTGATCACTGCAATAACCAGAAACTCTAAATTGATTTCCAATCAATTAAGTAACATGATTTTTGATGTATCCTTGGAGAAGCATATCATATTCTTACTAAATATACTCATAGGGCTTTAATTCAGTTTATCACACCTTATTTCTGTGAATCAACAATCTCATTCCAGTTCTCAATCAAACCCAAAGCAGAAATTATACCATGAATAAAACTGGAAGCTGACAAAAAAAAAAAGAATCCACAGTCTTACTATTTTGTTTTACTCTGTTCTGATAAACATTCAACAATTTTATGATACTAAAATGGTATTTTGTAGAGAACAAAATTTTCTTTATTAAATTTTAATTTCTTTATTTCGTTTTTATGTGCATATGCATTATAAAATGTAGATTTTATTTCCTTTTATATCTCTCATTTAAAGTGGAGTAGGGGAAGGTTTTATTAACAACTGAATAGTATAGGGACTGGAAAATAGTTGGAAAACCTTTTATCAGGGTTCAGGAACACTATCATAATAGAATGAAAGAACTTCAGGAAATAACAATAGAAAAAATTACCTATATTTGTTCTACAATTCAGTTCTGCAGTCAACACTGGGAAGATCTTGGAGGTTCAAACTGTGTTTGAACAAAGATTCCCAGTTTTGTTCTGAGCCAGTCTACCAATCTCCTCACCCGAGCAAAAATCACATTTCTCAAGAGGAAGAGGCAAAATAATACTACACAATTCTACTGCAGGGGTGCAAACACAAGTCACCATTTTATTAGCATCATAATGAATTTCTTATGTCTGTGGATTTGGCTTTTCTTTATGACTTTAAAACATGGTACTAAATTATGAGACTGGTTGTATTTTCTTGAATTAATAAAACCTCTTGAGAATATCTGACTTATCTACCACCATAATACTAGTCATTATGAATTGAGGAAATATAAAATATAATTATTAAACATTTATGTGCCAATGAATATGCTAATATTTTAAATGCTATTTTAAGTAACTCTTTTCGAACTTAATGAATTGACTTACTAGGATAAAAAGACAGATGTTCCATGAAATCAGAAGACAGATTCTCACCATTAAATTAAACACTACAAAAAATCTATAAACCATAATTCAACTGTCTTTTCTACTTTTAAAAGTTAAGCCTTGTAGAATATAAAAGTTTCTCAACTTATGATATATCGGACAAGAAGGAAAACAATATACGTACATATGTATCTATATAGATATCTATCTCCTAGGGGTAAAGTTTGCAAAACTGTTTTTTCCATCAGAGGTGAGAACCAGGACCAGAGTTAACCCTAAAATATACAGTGCATTTATGAATATATTTAAGGTTTCTGGCATTAGGTATCATATTCACCTTGTAAGAATTTAATACCACTTTGCACCCCTTTTTCTCGGTACCCTAAGATAACTCTTGGTATCTTAAAGTAGAAAGTTTCATTTTGTAAAGCATTACTCACTCATTCAATGTGCAGGCTTAATGGAAAAAATTTTGTATGGCAAAAATATTCCTACTACTTTGAAAGCTTCTCACAGAATTAGGAATTTTATCACATGTTCTACATATGGTGAAATTTCAAAAGGCATCCATCAGAATGACCTTTTGTACACTTGTAAAATTTCTGTATGTTATTGAACATTTTGAGCTCAGAGAAAGTAATACACCTCAGTCCTTTGCCGCCAAATTGAACAAATCCAAGTAACACAGATCCAAATCAGTAACACTTGATAATTAGGGCATTGTTTCTATATCCTCACAGCTGGGATTTCTGAACTCATATTTATGGAGTTAAGTAGGAAGAGAGGGAAAATAGATACTTATAGAAATGGACCCTAACATAGGGATCCCTACCAGAAAATGCATCCATGTTATAATATTTTCCTTGCTTTATTCATCCATGAATCTTGGCACATACGTACTTAATAAGATTTTTTTTTAAATCTATTCCTTCATATGATAGAATCACAGCATTTTGAAGTTAGAAGAGATCCTATGATAATAGAGCTTAGAACTATAAGGAACCTTAGAGATAACCCTTCCTTACTGATAAGTCTGTTTCCCAAGTACAATTGCCTACTTTATTAGTTTTTAAGGTTGGTGATTCTCCAACAATCATAGAGTTAAAGATCATCAGCTAGAGTCATATCATAATTAAGGGAAAACAACAACAACAAAAACCCTTAGAGTTACAAAGGTCTCTACAGGACTTAGAATTCCTATTAAGTTCCATGAAAGAAGAAACTATTAAATATGCCTCTGATTCTCCATTTTATTGTGAATCAAGACTATTGCAAGGGAGTGGAAGTTCAGGCAGGTACTACTCAATTGCAGAGATTTAGCTCAGGCTTCAAAACAGACAGTGTCTATTGTCTGAAGACCAACTGAGATAATTTTAGAGAGATTTAAGTCTGTAACATTAGCCACCAGGTGATGAATTATTTTAGCCTGTGAAACTCAACTTGAAGTAATGACAATCTGCTTTGTTAAAGGGAGTATTCATCTCAATAAAATCTCAATCTTTCAAAGTATTGAAGCATAAGTTGGGGGGAGTAATCTTAGCTTGACTCATATTGGTAAATTGCCTTCACTTTTTGTGTGGGGGAATTTTTTTTTCAAAAATTGCTGCTATAAATAATTTCTTTTAAACATATGGTCAGCATTTTCCTAGAGGTTTACTTTGAGCTTGGTTTGGAAGATAGTACAATGTTTCCAAGTAAAATGGTTAATTTAAATGAAAACAAATCATGAAAATGGAAGAAAAATAGAAATAAAAAAATACGTAATTAAAACTACAGTTTGCTTTATATTTATTGTGCTAATGGAGGATAGAAATGGCACACAATTCCAAAAAAAGAGATTTGGCAGTTGATTAACCCAATTATGTTTCACTTTAATATTAAGAGATCAGTTTTTATTGTCAAAGCAGATATCAGTTTATAATAGGAGCTATGGAGGGGATAGGCAGTGGAAAATGGAAGGGGCATATGATTCATGAAATTTGAATTGTAATGGAGATGGAGAAGGAATACCTAGGAGAATCTATATGCTACTAATTAGATACTGATACAATTATATATTCATACATACATATATGTAGACTATAGCCTCTTAAAAGCACAAAAAGAAAATAAGACAATAAAAAATTTCCATTATTTTTATTTGCCATAAGTCAGACCTGAAGCATCAGGAAGTGGTGGACTAGTATTTCCAGGTTGATGCCACTTGCTGGGATATATTAAAAAAAAAACAACAAAAATTAATGTAGCACCTTGCAATTTTCAAAGTCCTTTCCATACAATGAAATTCTGAAGAAAGTAGTACAAGTAGAATTTTCCCCATTTTCAGGTGGAGAATCTGAAGTACAGTGAGATTGAACAAGAGGCTCAGTGTCATCTGGCTTGTAAGTCAGAGCTGACACTCAACTTCAGTACCGGGCCTCCAAAATCAGTTCTTTCCCCACTATCCTGTGCTCTATTCTAAAACTTTTGAATTGTGTAAGATATCACCGCAAAGTAACAAATCCAAAAATTATGTTCTTCAAAGTCATCACCATGAAAAGCTTAAAAAATATTCCCTATTATTCTAACAATGGCAGCATAATGGAAAACATTTTCAGAACTTCACTTTTTGAATTTCCTTCTGAGTTTTTTGATTAGGCACATGAGAAAATTGGTTTCATATTAAAATCCATGTGTAACGGGGACTTGCACATACATAGAGAAGGTTTGACAGTTCTCCCTTAGGTAGAGAAGCCAAGGAGCCTGCTTCCCAAAAAAGGTACAACAATGGAATGTGTAACTGAATGGAAATGCTTTGATGAGACTTGAGAATGTGTATACTCAACCGAATAGAAGCCATAAGAAATTAAAAAAAAAACTATGTAAATTTTTGTACAGTTAGCTTCCCTTTTATGATGTTTAGGGAATAAGGATTTAGCAGTAGAATCTCTAGGTTGAAAAGGATGATCAGTGTTGTGGTTCATTATTATCATTCATTTATATCAGTTCCCAAATCCTACCAACAACATACTACACTATATTCCCCAGAGCTCTACCAATAATGAATTTTTATAGTTTTGATTTTGTTATTGATTAGAGAGGATTCTGATGGTGACCTTGAGTTCCTCTGCCTTACTCTGCCATATTGCCTCCACTCTCAGTAATAGTTTTGATTTTGTTAATCTTACCATTCTAGTAGGTATAAAATTCGCATCTCAAATTTGTCTTGATTTGAATTTCTCCGAATATAAGAATTTTCATTTGGTTATTGATAATTTGTATTTCCTCTGTCATAAATTTGCTAATCCTATCCACTGACTACTGCTCCACTGGAAAATGGGAATGATCACTTATTGATATGCATTAGTTACTTTCAAATTCAAGATAATAGACTCTTATCTGATATCTTCACTGCAAACATTTTCCCAATTGGTTTTTCTTCTTTTAACTTATGATCTATTGCTTTTTGTTGTATATAGTCTTTTTATCTATAAAATTAAACCCAATCATTTCTGTCTCCAATGATTTCTTCAGCTGATAAAAATGATCCTTTCCTGCAAAATTCAAAGAAGTATATCGTAACCCCCCACCCCAGATTTCTAAATTCTAAAATTTCTAAATTTTGATATTTAGGTCCCTGATTCAATTAGAATCCATAGAGGTCTGGTATGACATATGGACTCTCCATTTTGACATAATCCTCTCAAATATTTATTGATTCTTGTCCATAGTCATCACTCTTAAGAGTGTGTTTGCTAGACACTAATTTTTTAATATACATTTCAATTCTATTTTTGAACCTGTTTTTTTCTATTCTTTTCTCAATACAAAAAGGTTTATTTGTTTTTTAGGTAATTATTACCTTATAGTACATTTCTGAAATCAAATATTTATGTTTTTATTTTCGGAGTTATTGGTATACTTGACCATCAATAAAATAATATTATAGCTTTAACTATTAATAATATCTGGCATTTTTATTTCTTTTGCATTAACTCAAAGTTTGTTTTGAGTTACATATTTAGAATATTTATTCAATTGAATTCATGAGCAAGGGTGATTCCTCCATTTATTCAGTTCTCCTCTGCTTTTTGTCTTAATTTTGAAATTGTTGTTTCAAAATATTTTATATATTTAGTTTTTATCATAAAGTATATAATTTTTTCTATTAAGTTTTTATGAAGTTTTCCTTCACTCAGTGATAGCTAGAGAAACCTAGATAATTTTTTTACAGGCTTATCTTGTACTACTGTACTTTAATAAAGTCATTATTAATTTTCTATTAAAATCATTATCTTGGGTCCTTTATGTGCATTTTCATAAATTCTATAAATTATGATATTTAAGTAAATTAATCAGAAACATTAATTAGCCATACACTATATACCAGGCACTGTGTGTGTAATAGACCTAAGGGACACAAATAAAAAGAGTGAAACAATTACTACTTTCATGAAGTTTATACTCTAGCAATCCTTAGTTTTTAAATTTCTTTTTCATGCTAATGGTAATATTTCTAAAATTCTATCAGATAGGAATGATCAGTGTTCCCATCTACAATTTTTATAGAAGTATGTCTAGTATTTCTTCATAGCTTGTGATTATCTGTATATATTTTAAAATTCATATTATGGAAAATCCATCTATTATTTTGTGAATATTTTAAATATATGTCCTATAATTGTTAAATTTGTCAAATTTGCCTTATTATTTAATCATGTGTTCTTTCTCCCCTTCCCAATTTGTGAGATAAATTACATACAGAATTATAATATTTAGAAGGTTAAAGGGCTAGATTCATGACTAAACAAGAGTTTTCTCTATAATATTCTCAGAGAATAGCCATCTTGCCTCTATGTGAAAACTTGGAGTAGAGAGGAAACTCATTACATCCTGAGGTAGTTTATTCCACTTTTGGACATCTCTATTTTTAAGGGAAATTTTCTTTACATTGAGTCTACATCTGCCTTTTAGTAATTTCTACACATTGTTTCTATCCTTGCCTTCTGGGAACAAGCTGTGTAAGATTAATCCCTCTGCTGTGTGGCAGCTGGTTGGATATTTGAAGGAAGCCATCATGCTTTTCACAGCCCCTACTCTCTCTGTCCCTAAATCTCCAGCCCAAACATCCTTTAACCAATCATTATATGGTACTGTCTTTTGTCCCTTTACCATCCCCAGCCATTCTTTTCTGTACATATTCCAGCTTCTTACTGTCCCTTTTAAATTGTGGTGCTAAGGACTGAACAAAATACTTATTGCAGCAGCCTATTGCTGGGTCTGCTTATCTCATGTTTCTACCTGCTCCAATCCATTCTCAATTCAGCCACTAGTGATTTTCCTAAAGTAAAGTCCTGATAATTTCAGCCCTCAATTCACTAAATTTCAGTGGTTCTTCATTGCCTTCAGAATCTGATACAAGAAGTTCTGCTTGATTGTCAGAGTTCTCTATAACTGAGCCTCCATCCTAGTTTTCCAACCTTACTCCCTGACATAAACTTTTTTGATCCAGGAACAATGGCCTCCTGGCTGTTAGACAACTCCATCTCCCAGCTCTGGGCATTTTCTCTATTTGTGCCACCCCTGACACCCAGCTCTCACTTGTGACTCCTAGTAGCTGCTAGCATGTGGCAGAGGCCACACCCCGGGCAACAGCTTCGACAGGCTGGCTAAACCTTGTGAGGGTAGCCATCGGGTCGTCGACCCCTGGTGAACCAGGGCTTTGCTCACCCAGCATGTGAAGACTGCTTCAGCCGAACAGATGGAAGAAACCAATAAGAAGGTTCAACGGCTGAGATGGCGACACAGCAAAGCACTGTGGAGTGCTTAGGGCGTGTTGGAGCACAAAAGACAACACGGCCATCCAATGCAGCTGAGGAAGTCTCCAGACGTAACAACTTTTCGTGCTGGACTCAGGTTTCCAACGCCGAGAGAGTGGGACTGTCTCTGTGCATTGACTTTTCCACTTAAATCTTCATGCACAAGTGTCTTTGTGCACAAAAACGCACAAAGACAATAGTCATCCTCAATAACTGAGAGACTACTACTACTACTACTACTACTACTACTACTACTACTACTACTACTACTACTGCCACCCCACATTCTGTGATGTTCTCCCTCCTCCACTCTAGACTACTGGCTTCCCTGACTTTGAGTCCCATTTAAAATCATACAGGCAGCCTTCTCTCATACCTCTAAATTCTAGTGCTTTCCCTCTATTAATTATTTCTGGTTAATCCTGTAAATTGCTGGTCTAATATATATGTGTTTGTGTGTTGTCTCCCTCATCAGACTGTAAGCTCTTTGAGGGTAGGGTCTGTTTTAGGCCAGCAAGTAGCACAGGGCCTGGCACATAGGAGATGATTAATAAATGTCTATTGATTAAATTATTGATTGATAATGCCTGACCTGGGCAGGGAACAAATGGACTCAGACCTCACATTTTCTTGATTCTTAATCTCTATTACAACCTCAAGATGGCACCTTCAACTGTTGATCCTATGGTACAATGTCAACTCACTCTAAGTCTACTGTCCATTGAGATATTTAGTTCTTATATACATGTAGTGGCTATTTAGTCATGTTTCTCAATCCTGCTATCAGGCACATATTGGTTGTTAAGATCTATGGAAGAACTGATGAGATATATAATTACTCTTCCATTGAATTTGATTGCTTTCAGGTATTAAATGATCCTTGCATTCTAGTCATAAATCAAACCTGATCGTGATGGATTTTAGTGTAAAATTTTACTCTTTCACAAGGATATTATTTAGTATTTTACATCGATATATATTTGTGATAATGGTATATAGTCTAATTTTTCAGGTTCATTTAGTTTGCCAATTAAGCATATATAAAGCACCTACTACATGCCAGGAAGATATGTGCTAAGGGTTAAGGATAGGAAGTAAAAAAATGAAAAGTTCCAGTTCACAGAGATATTACATTCTATAAGTCTGGAGTTTTTAAACTTTTTTATGTCATAGAACCTTTGGCCTCCTGGGGAAACCTATGAACTTCTTCTCAGAATAACGGTATTAAATACATAAAATAAAATAACTAGGATTGCAAAGGAAACTAATTATATTGGAATAAAGATATAATTTTTTTCCCACTCAAGCTATCCATGGACAACATATAACCTGTGCTACAAGGGAACATAGCATGTCCATATATTAATGTGTTTACTGAATAAATATAATATAGATTAGGGAGGGGGGGCACTAATAGTTGGGAGATTTAGGAAATGCTTCATGTAGAAGGTAGTACTTAAGCTGGTTCTTAAAGGATGTCAGGAATTTTATTTACGAGAAATGAGGAAGGAGTGCTTGAGGGATTGCTAGTGCATAAGCAAGATGGAGATGAAGCATCTTAAAGAATTCCAAGAAGGCCATTTTGGCAAGATTGTAGAGTGCTGGAGAGAGAATAATATATAAAGTTATGAGAAAGGAGGGTTGGAGATAAGTGTTATTTGCCTTATAAAAGGAGTTGGGTAGCCTAGCCTCTTTAGGTTTTGAAAAAAGATGATATAGCATAGAAGTTTGCTTTGTTTTCAAATTTGTTCACAAAAAAATTCCAAAAACTTTGGGAAAAAACTCTTTCTTTATTCCCCTTAAATTATCCATATAGACCTAATATAGTTGGTTTGTTTAATGATCTATTTAGCTTTATGTTACTTATTTATCTTTTATTGAATTTATAACACACTAATAATGGAATGGCAATATCTAATACTGCTATTACTATTTTTAGTTCATTCCTTTTTGTGATACTATGAAGTTTTTGTTATATGAATTTTGCTTATGTATTCTTTAGTATATATCATATATATTGAAGAGTGATATATAATACTTTTGTTTTATGTGAAACCTTTTAGCATTTGTACAATGCTCTTTGGCATCTCATTTAATATTTTCTTTTTTGGTTTTAGATTTTTTCTAATATGTGACATTTTAGTTTTGCTGACAACTATATAGCAGAGTCAAATTTTGATTGCCCTTTCATTTTTACTCCATTTGGATGTTTCTGGAATTAATGTTTTCTATAACGATCACCTCTTTTTTGCTTTTATTTATTCAGTGATTCTTGAAAAGAATTTGAGGGAAGTTTAGCTTATTTATATTTAGTGTTATGAATATTGAATTTGTCTTCTTTTCTGATCCTATCAGAAAGTTATACAATAAATGTTTTTTTATTATCCATTCAAAATTAATTGAAACACTCTAAATACTTTATATAAATATTTAAATAAAGAGCCTTTATTAAGTACTTACTACTATTCTAGACATTGTACTAAGTTTTGGGGATACAAATATAAGTAAGGAGTTTATATTCTAGATGGAGAGACTCAGATAGTGAGTCAAGTAGGTAATGAAGCTAGAGTGGTTTAGCATCCTCCAGAAATGACAATCCAAGCAAAAGAGTCTCCAATCAGTAAAATGGATCCTCAGGGCAGAAATTTCTACTGGGGCAGGCAAGGGTTGTTGAATGAGTCTATGTAACAGTGAATAATTCTTTTTACTCATAGAAGCTCTGATTTGGGGGTTGCTGGGTCTCCTTCCTGTTTCTACTCTTGGATTATTACAGTATCCTAAGATCTATATCCACACCTGGAAGGAACGTGAGACATCATCAAATCCAACTCCTTCATTTTAGAGAAAAGGAAACTGAGGAAGTTAAATAACTTGCCTGAGTAGTCTGGATTCTTACCCCAATCCTAGGGCCATAAGACTAATACCCATTCCACAACACCATGTTGCTGCACTCTTTGTTTCTCTGAAACTCCAGTTCAACCTCTACTCAGCTGTCAAAGTGATCCCCTCTACAAGTGAAGGTCTATGTCACTCCTTACTCAGGAAAATAGGATGGTTCCCAATTACCTCTAGGATCATAAACCCAACAATTCAGTGGATATGACAACACTGGCTTCTTTGCTGTTTTTCAAATACAACAGTCAAATCTCTGGTTTCTGGTCTTTTTCTTTGGCTGTTCTCTAGCTTACTGACTTCCTTCAAGTCCCAGATAAAATGCTGCTTTCTACAGGAAGCTTTTCACAATTCCCTTTAAATCTCAGTACCATTCCCTTTTAATTGTTTCCATTTTAAAGTATAAATGATTTAGAAAGGTATGTTTCTGGTTCATAAATTCAGAAGAATTTTGTACTAAGTTCCTCTATTTGCTTTTCTGAATACACATTAGCAGGTAATAATTATTAGTATGTATACTACATTTTAAAGCTTGCTGCATATTTTGCCTCATTTATACATTTTTGTGTAAGATTTCTATAAGATGAGTAAATTGAGTATTTTTAAATTCCTTTGTATCCCCAGTACTTAACAAAATGCCTGACATATATTAGGTTCTTTATAAATGTTTATTTTCTGACTGACTGAAGTGCTTCTCTGGAACCTTTGATTTAAAACACTCAGGCTTTGTATATTTAGTTAGCAACTATTTTATCCAGATATCTTTAAATACTTATCTTTCTAGGTTCAGAGGCTTGCTTGTTAATTTAAATCTTTGAAACATGTTTGCTTTGTAGAGTATGCTGCATTTTAATGCTTTGATAATTCTGGTTTTAAGGACACAAAATTCATTATTCTGTTCTAATTTCTGCAAATTTCCAGTGTTTTCTTGAAAAGTCAGCCGTTATCCTATTGATTATTCTTGGGCAATCTATTTCTCTACTTTTGATTTCTTGTATTTATTTTTCCTTATTATTGTCATATTGGAGTTTAACTGCTATATGTTTATGTAGTTTAAATTTCAGATCCTTTCCTGACAGTACGCTATGATTTTTTCTATTCTGCTGCTTATATTTTGATATTTACTTTTTCCATCTATGGAAAATTATCTTTGGGGATTTCCTCACCTTTAAACTACAAATTCTTTGGCTTTTCTCTTTTCAGTTTTAGCATAATCCTGAGATTGTCAACTCTTAAAAAAAAAAAAAAAAGGAACTCCCTAAGTTGAGTCTGTATATAGTCTGCTCTGTACTAGGTATAATGATTTTCATTTTGGATTTTGGTAAGTCTACCATCATCTGCTTGTGAATTATACATAACACATTCAGAGAGAGGCTTGTGATGACATTGAGCCAAAGAGGTACCCCACATTTAAAAAATAAAATATTTAATGAAACTATAAGGTGTAAAGAATATCTATAAACCATACAATAAAGGTCTGAATCCATGAGTCATTATTTCTCCCCACATATTTTATAAAATTAGCACTTTATGAAACCTCAGCTACTTTTCCAGTGGCTTTTGTTGGATTCTCAAAAGCTAGAGGGAAAAGGAGCACCCAGGTCCAGAGCTGCCTTGTACCTCTATTAAACTCAGTTTTGGACTAAAAACAGAATACAAGACAGACTGAATTTCAGATTGCTTATTAATTTGTTAACACATGGCATTGTTACAAGTGCAGAATAAAGTTCAATGACAGTTTACAAATTATTTTATGAGTAGTCTTTTTGAAATATTTAATTTCCATTTCTAAATATTGCTTAGTTATTTTGAGATTAAAGATATTAATGGAAAAGTTGTAGACCTATAGTTAAATCTGGCTTCATACTTTACTGAATTTTATATTACCTTAGGATACATTCATATTAATTAAATTTTATTTAAAATACTTCATGTTACTTTATGTATGTGTGTGTATGCTTATTGCCTTTCTAGGATGAAACATACATTTTCCTTTTTTTTTTTAATGTATGGTGGGGAAAGTCCCATCATTTTATATATTTAAAAATTTTTTTTAAATAGAAGTGATATGGAAAGGTATGTTTCTGGTTCATAAATTCAGAAGAATTTTGTAGTAAGTTCCTCTATTTGCTTTTCTGAATACACATTAGCAGGTAATAATTACTAGTATATATACTGCATTTTAAAGCTTGCTACATACTTTGCCTTGTTTGTAAATTTTTGTGTAAGATTTCTATAAGATGAGTAAATCGAGGCCCCAAAACATTGTGTTTTGTCCAAGTTTCCATAGGCAATGAAGAGTAGATTAAAGATTTGAAGCCAGGTCCTTTGACTTCAGATCCAGTCCACTTTCACTGTGCTCTTTATTTGTATGCATGTATGTAGGTGCATGTACATGTGTGTGGACATATGATGTCATTAGTGTGTGGAGTAGAATTCTCTTTCCCAGTTCAGATTGGGATTTGCAACTATACTTCAATTTCTGGTATTAGACATTGCATGGGGACAGTATGAGATTAAATGACTTGCCTAGAGCAACAGAGCCAAAACACACACACACACACACACACACACACACACTCACACACACATATACGCACATTATATATGCTGTATTGTGTGTATGTATGTTTGTAGCAAGGTGTAAGTAGAGAAGGACTGTTTTCTGCAGCCTATGTGGTCCAAGACCCTTCGTGTAAGTTGGAAATCAGGCAGAAGAGTAGCTGCAGCCAATACTAGTAACTAAAATAGCGCTGATGAAAGAGTTTAAAAAGAAGCATTACTCTGGTGGGACATGACTTGTTACATGTGAAGTCTGTGGACAACAACTGATTCAGGAGTTCAGGTTTTGTGTGAAACGATGTAATGACTCTGAAACAATGTAATGGCTCCCACTAAGGTTTCTCACAGCTAGAATGAGTGTGATTGGGTAAACCGCTGGGAGACGACACAGCTTGAGAAAATGGCTCAGATTTAGCAATTAAAAAGTTTATTTTACTTATCTTTTTGCCTTTATTTTGTCAGTTGCCAATTGCATATACCTGAATGTGCCTGTGTTGAATTCATGTAAAACAAGATCCTTTTGTATATGCATGCATGCATGCATGTATGTATGTATGTATGTGTGTATGTATGTATGTATATGCCAGAGTTGGGATTCAATTCAGGGTTTTTTGTTTTTTACTCCAAGCCCTGCTTTTTAGCTAGCCTGTCCTTTGTCTGTCATATCACACTGCCTTTACTTCTGTCATATGCCTATAGGTGTTATTCATCTGGTGCTAATTGTTCAATGAAAAACTATGACGAAAGGATGAGACCTTCACATTCTATAACTTTCTCCCAGGTCATGTGGAAAATATGACCAATAAATGGTGACCAATACTTCAGTCTTATCTAGGTCTTTAAAACTTGCAAAGTATTTTCATTATCATGTCATTTTAAGATGTTCCCTTACATTTTAATCTCTTAAAGTTTCACATGCACTTTCCTGGCTTATTTTATTCCACTCTCACCTCCATATACATGTGTATGTGTGTATTTGCATGCACACAAACACAAATGATCTTTTGCCCTGAGAAGAAATGTTATTTATCATGTGGGCAAAGAAAAACAAAATATTATTACATATGATTAAATATGTATGCTTTATGTCACATCATATTATACATACAAAGTATATCATACATAATATCCTATCATATAAGATTATATCAAATCCTATTTTATTGTATTATATTAATCATTATCCCTGGAGACAGGATAGAGTGGGTTTTTCATAAATATAGTTAGTTATAGTTATGTCTTTCTTTTAGATCACATGATGAATGAGAATTCTTAGGATCTGAGCCTGAGATTACTTTAGGGATCATCTAGTCCAAACTTTTCATTTTTAACTTGAGGAAACTGAGGTACAGAGAGATTAAACAGCTCAAGGTCATTGGTTATGATTGGTAGTGCTGGGTATTTGGACTTCAGGTCCAGGCAATTTTTTGCCACAACTGAGTAATGCCTCATTTTTTTGTTGACTAAAGAAAGGGAAGTGGAAGGCAATGAACATTAATGCAGTGCCTATTGTACACCATATACTGTATTAAAAACTTAAAAAAAAAAACCCTAAATATCTCATCTGACTCATGAAACAATATGAATATAGGAGTCTAATATTTTTTTTGAAAAATATAATTAAGTATAAAGGCAATATAATATTGCAAATTTGCTTTACATTTAATATTTTAGATTGTGTACTTCTACTTTAATATATAAAGAAAAAGCACAACACTTAAGGGTGTTTGGAAATACTCTAACATTTAATTTCTTTAATCTAAACCTGTTTTATTCAATAAGATATCTTTTTACTATAAAATGGAAAATCATGAAAAATTCTTGTTCTAAGAATTGATTTGACTTTTAAAATAAAAATGCAATAGAATCCATATTGCAACACAGGGAAATACCTATTTTGAAATATAATATAAATATTGTGTATATGTTTCAGGAGTAGTGGTGAAGAAAACTTTCTGTGTACCATTGTCATCTTTTTTCTTAATTAATATTCTGAAATGAGTTGCATCAAAGTTTCTCTATCACATACTGTAGAACATGGGTTACAATGTTTTAAACTGATTTGGGAGCTGATCAACACCTTATAAATTTACTTTGGTGGCAAAGTATATGAGTGAGCTGTTGTTAATTTTCTGTCTTTAAAAGGAAGAAAAAAAATAAAAACCTTGAAGACACATCTGCCTATTATTCAGAATTTATGCAATGTGTTTTATTACCAAAATTCAATTAATCCTCTGGGAAATAAAACAATAATATATGACTTTCTCCTGGCAGGCAAAAATAAACCAGATTTAAATAATTTAAGCATTACATTTATTTTAAAGCCCCAATTATTTCCTTTTTTAAAACTCTCCTTAAAGCTTTTAAGCTAATAATTACATTTGTTTATTTCATTTAGTGATGGCCTTACCTTGTAGTCATTCTGGTTAGCACAGCAAATGTTGTGTCAACATGATGCACCAGGAAAGGGCAGCTCTATTATCTGATGAATTGGGGAGGATCCTCAAAGACTCTCAGTTGCTCATAGAAATGCAAATTTTCTGGCCCAGATTATTCAAAATGGCTTTAGGGAGGGTCTTGAATCTATCATATAATTAGGAAAACCTTAGATCTGGGGCTGTGCCAATAACTGTTAGTTTAGAACACTTTAAAGACTTGGGAGCTAAGATAATGTGAGCTTGGTTTGAGAACACTTTATGCTTTCTTCTTAACAAAGATTTTAGTAAGAATAACTATGGAAAACTTTAACAATTTCCCTTGAAAAACTATTTTGATTATTGCTATTCTTTGTTTCCTTGAGTCACTGATATAAGTTCTAGTTGAAGAGATGCATATGAATAAAATAAAGCAATATAGATACACATTTATGGCTAGATTACTATCATCCCTAGAGAGGATGGATGGATTTAAATGTTGATTGCCAAATTTCCCCCTGATTTGTTTTATTTCTTAAATAATAGAATAAATAGGAAAAGATTTACTATTTCAGAGATTAAAAAAAAATATGTCAACAAAAAGAATACCTAAAGATCCTTAATGTATTTTCTGAAAAATGTTAGATCTTCCCAACGTCTAAAAAACTGCAACAGATTATGGTTCAACTACTGCTCTTGACATTTATTGAGGATGAAGTTTGATTTTCTTATTGCTTTAAAAAAAATAAGAGAAATGAAATAAGGGGAAAGGGTAACATTTAAAAGTTAACTGAAATAGAAAGGGGAAAATGTTTTTTCAGTTATGAAAAGCAGTACCAATAATTATTCAATGAATTTGGAAATCAACTCCAGCAGAGAAGTATATGAGATTCCTGCTGATATTGGTCATCTGAGAAATAATGATTTATTGCTGTTCAGGGTATGCTTACTTATGTGGATGCAATTTTCCACTATGGAATCAAAATAAAATAAGTGTTCCAGCTGTTTGTATAGTTTCTTTAAAGAGATGAAGAGAAGAAAATTGAACACTAATGAGTACACTTAGCACAGCTGATTCACTCTGTGACTGTGAAGTGTACAATATGCAAAAGTTAAAAGAAATGCTACATAGCCAAGTTAGCCTCACCTCCTTTTATTTTTAAAAATCTAAGTGATAAAAGATAATCTGGAGAAATAGCGTTTTAGAGAGATGTTACAGATTTTAAGTTCATAGTGAACACAAACTTCATATATTTTTCTGCGAGGCCTAAATGCTTGATTTTGGATTTTTTAAAAGAACTTTAAGCCCAAGTCAATGAGCTTATTTGTCAAATTTTCAGAGGTTTTGCTTTTTTGTTTTTGTTGGTTTTTTTTTTTTTGACAAATAAATCATAATTATGTCCCAAAATCCCTATGAGTAAATAGGCATTTAAATAGGAGAAAGTAGAGCTGAGTCTTCGGACAGGCTTCAATTCAATACCTATAAATACTCTTCCTCTTACTCTAAAGTATGTGAAACCAGTCCTTATATTTAAAGCAAGATATTTTAGATGTCCCAGCCAAATTAGATATCCAAATATACTTTTATTTAATAGTTGAGAGAACTCTATAACCTTTGTCCATAATTTGAGAAATAATTCAGTATGAGGATAAAAAAGTTGACATAAAAGGGTTTATTTTAAATTTATAGATAGAAACTTTTATTTACAATTGAGTAAAACTGGTCTGGGCAGGTTGGTGGGAAAGTGGGTAGAGTTCTGCTCCTGAGGTCAGGAAGATTCATCTTCTGGAGTTCAAATCTAGCCTCAGTTACTGAATAACCGTGTGATCCTGGGCAAATCACTTAACTCTGTCTGCCTCAGTTTCCTCATCTGTAAAATGATCTGGAGAAGGAAATGATAAACCACTCCACTATCTTTGCCAAGAAAACAAAAAAATGATTCAGGAAAAGTTGGACAAAACTGAAAACAACTGCACAACAACAAAAAATTGGCTCTTCATGGACAATATTTCTTGCTCTATCTGGTAAATCACAAAAACATTCACTGATGTTGTCTGTGCATAAGTCTACAAATCAATGATGATGATGATGATGATGATGATAGTATTCACATGGAACTTTAAATCTTACAAAATGTTATATATGTTAATACATTTAATATTTACAATAACCCTGTGAGGTGAGTAATGTCATTATTCCCATTATATAGATAAGGAAACAAAAATTTTATAGAAAAGAATTCAAATTATTACCATTTTCAAAAGACTCAGTAAAAAAAACGGCTGGGGGAAGTGATAGTATGTCATGCTAACAGCAGGACAATTAATTTTAAAATACAGAAAAACAATGTTTACATAAAGTCTAGCATTATAATGAATCATAAATTTTAAAAGAGGGAGAAAACAGCTATTACAGTAACAGCAGGGTCATCAGTTCCAACATCCTCACTTTATAGAATAGGAAATGGAGTCCTAGGAAGTAAAAATACTTGTACAAGATGGCAGAGGCAAATGATAAAGTCATTGCTGAAACTCAATTGAGTCCTCCTGTCTTCCTCCCAAATAAATATTTTCCTACACTTGAAAGCTGTTTAACTAGTAATAGTGTCTCTTTGGCTCCACTCACCATTTCCCCCTTTCCCGCCAATCCTTTTAAATTTAATCTGGTTTCAAGATAGCTGAGACTCCATAGCCCTGTGGGGTTGAAATGCCTTGAAAACCTCTAGATGAGCTCCTAGAAATCATTGGACACACAAGCATGTATTTCAAATTGCTTGACACTTCTGATGTGATACTCTTGTTAAACCATACCAATAGACCTCTCCAATGCCTACTGGTTCAATCCCGACAAGAGACCACTGGCTTGGACTTGGTAACTTTCTCACTCTGAGACTTCCTTTATATCCATTATTCTCAAGTTTCTTTTAAATTCCTCCTATGGGTCAATTTTCTGTTTTCTTTAGCCCATATTTGAGCCTTGAGATTTCCTGCCCTGTTCCTCTGAGTTGGGTTGTAGCAAACTACTTGCTTCTCAGCCCATGTAAATAATTCCTGGCTTTTTAACCAGTAATGTTATATGATAAAAAAAAAAATATATATATATATATATATATATATTTTTGTCATTGCATTCACCTTTCTCCTCAAAACTTTATCCAAGTCTTCCTAGGCTGATTTTAATCAAAAGTAAAATTATATTGACTTCATGATGTTTTTTATGCTGCCAGACTCCTTAGAATAAGAAATGATTTTATCATCATATAACATATTTTCTGATTAACCCATCAACAAAAGTCACGATATTTTAACACTTCCTTGATTCAGATTCTTAGATTAATTTTTCTCCTGTAATGCAAAAACATGTAAATACTTTTTCTATATATTACTTTCATATTTTGCATAGTCTAAATAAGACTGAATTTAGAATTTGGAAATTTAAGTTTAAAATCCCAGCTCTGGGACTTGTGACCTATTTCACCTTGAATTTAACCACATGGACTTCAGTTTTCTTATCTGTGAAATAAAGGGATATGACTAAATGTTTTCTAAAACAGCAGCAGAAAGTCTGAAAAACTCCAAAGTGCATTTCAACCCAAATTAAAATGTAATAGGAATGTGTTTAAGAAAATAAATAAAACTATAATAAAACATAGATCATATTACTTTATGGTTTATTAAGACACTGTTCATTAGATTATGAGCTTCTTGAGGGCAGAGATTGAATTTCTTATACCTTTTTTAAAATTCCCAGATGTTTAGCATAGTGGCTGGCACATGATAGGTACTTTAAAATGTTTATTGACTGACTATGCATCCACAGAATTGTTTCTATTTGAATTTGACATCACTGCTCTAAAGTCTCCTTCTTCATTAAATCTTTTAAAATAGATTCATGTTTATTCTATATAATGTCAAATACCTTTAGGAAAAATGAAGTGTTTAGGCATTTATCCAGATGTTTTACCTATACAACAGCTAACATCTGGTTATTTGGAACCATCTGGGCAAATGATGATTTGTTCAGCTTTTAATTTGAATGGCTGACATCATGTATTCTCATTTGAACTATGAGTTGGCAAAGAAATTATTGCTATGCTCTTACCTGCTCCCTTGGGAACTGAATAGGCCAAATTTCCTCCTAAATGGCACCATCACAGAACCTCCTGAGATTATTAAGAACTAAATTTTAGATCAGAATTCTAATCATTAGAAGAATTTTTTCAAATAAACATTAGAATTTAATTTGTGAAAAATATTAATTTAAAAAATCTCTTGGTAAGATTTTTGTTATGTTTTGAGATTTTTTTTCTTGAGCCACATGAGGCCACTTAATAGGCACACAACCTCTTCAGTTATTTTTGCTTCTGATGGCACTTCCAGCAGAGAAAAGCTAAAATTAACAGACAGTAAACTAGACCCCCTGTTGTCCCCAGAGGCCAAAATGCCAGGAATCTCAGAGAAATTCTCCAAAGAATTGCAAATGTTAAAGGCAAAAACTAAAACCAGTGAACAAACCAATGTAAAGAATGGACTACTGAAGGGAAGGCCTGTTTATATGGGACTGAACAGATGTCTAGATAATATTATTTTTTTTAAATCATGTTCATTTAAAATAGACTTTTCTTAAGTCACAAAGATTCAGCTTGGTTTACCTGTCATGTAAGTAAGTGTGATTAGTAGCATGAATATGAATATAAAACGCCCCTTGATGAAGAGTCAGCCAATTAAATTGATGGATAATGTTGTTACATGCAGAGAACCAATAATATGAGCACAGTTGTTGGACAGATGCATATGAAATAAGTTTATAAGTGAATTCTGTCGACTTTGGCTATTCAGACTTCATATAGAAAAAAAAAATAATGAAGATTAACCCTAGAAGCAAAAAATCATGATCTCCTTTTAATAATCTGATATTTCACCCTTATATATCTAGAAGATGTTGCTTTAATGAAATGTTTTACTTTTGAGGAACAATGATGAAAGTTAAATCATAAGTGAATTATCAGGGAGATAGACATAGTATTTAATGGAATTTCACTAATATATTCCTGGATTTAGAAAACAAGGCAAATTAAAGTGAAAGATCAAGAAGGGGATTGCCTTTTCTGCTCATTGCACAGAGATGGGAATATATTCTTTTTTTTTTTCCTTAGGGAACAGAACTTGGAAAATAATCCAGTGCCCTGGATATTGGAAATTGAAATGAATAAAATTATTTGATTCATGACACAGACATTGATAAACTTCAGTAATGATGAGCTAACATTTATTTAGAGAATTAAATGTTATCAGACTTTATATATTATATATATAATATATATATATTAAGTACTAGAGGTATTATTATTCCCATTTTACAAAAATAAAATGACTTAACCATAGTCACACAACTAATAAGTGATAAAAGCAGCATTTGGACCCAGGTTCCTCCTGATTCCAGATGCTCATATGTCTTAACAAATGGTCTCTGGGAGTAGCACTGACCAAAAAAGCTCATTGAATGATGAATGAACCTTTTTAGGTAGGTTGGTTTTTTCCAATGCCAAAGATTCAATATATCCCTAAAAGTCTTTCTCAAAGTCCTAGTCAAAGATTCTTGAGTTTGTTAGCCTGGCTATCATTTGCGCTCTCCTGACAAAACTTTCTAGAATTTAGGTTCATCTTTCTGCCATGAGCTGGCATCACAGTAGGTTTCTGTATGCATGTGTGTGTCTTAATAACATATATGTATGTTTATAAACATATGAATATGCAAATTATAAGGTATATCAAAAGTATTAGTGAAGTTTTTTTCTAAACTCTTATCTTCTCTTAGAATTGATACTATCATTTCCAAGGCAGAAGACAGTTAAGCAATTGGGGTTAAGTGATTTGTCCAAGGTCACAAAGTCAGGAAGTAAGTGTCTGAAGCCCTTTTTGAACCCAGGACTTCACATCTCCCATAGGTGCTCTATCCACTGAGGCACTCAGCTGCCCCTTAGTGAAGTTTTAAGCAACACATTACTAGGTATCACTGGAAAGCTGAACTAAGACTTTTTGGACACTGTGGATATTATGAACTTATAACTTATCATGTTTTTTCCAATCTGTTATTCAACTTCATAGAAAATTAAATGTTCAATAAGTGTCTTCAAAGTTCCCCTTGCAAAAATAGTCCTTATTCTTAGAGAGATTGGCATTAATTAGGCAGACTTTCAAAAAACATATGCTCAGAATGAACTGTATTCTTCTTAGAATTTGATCTAGATGAATACTTAAATGTCCCTCCAGTTCAGAAATTCTCCAGTTCTGTTAAATAAAAATATTTTGCTTTAAGAACGACAGTAATACAATATGCACATTCTGAAACAAAATTTCAAATATTATTACTAATTTGCAACTTTAAGCATTCACTCTCAAGAATTCACTGTCTACAATTCATATATATCTAATTGTGTTCAAACTCAATCATGGGAATACAAAGTCTATGTGAAATCTCAGGGAGATGGATGTAGGACTGTTAGCAATTTCATTAATGGATCCCTAAATTTATAAAATGATAAAAGTATGAAAATCAGGAAGAAGAGATTAGATTGCATTTTATGTTCATTGTCTGGAGCTAGAAAGATCTTTATGGTCTTCTAGTTTAAAACTTCTAGTTTAACTCACTCAGTTGATAAATAAGAAAGTTGAGGCTTACAGAGTTTAAATGGTGGCCCATGATACCATAGCCACTCTTAAAGAAGGAATGTAAAGGTAGATCTTTCTGATTCCTGGTCCAATGCTATCTATTATTTCATGTTCTCTCTCTTTCTCTGTAAAAAAAAAAATACCTTCTGTCTTAAAATCAATATTACTAATTTTCAGTTCCAAGGAAGAAGAGTGCTAGACAGCTAGGAAGTATCTGAGATTCCATTTGAACCCAGAATCTACCATCTCCAGGCCTGGCTCTGTATCCACTGAGCCTCCTAGTGGCCCCTATGTGCTCTCCTTAAAAACAAAACAAAACAAAAAAGTTATTCAAAACAAATCATTCTATTGTTTTAATTTATGCTAATGATAATTGTTTATAAATACTCATCCATGAGGATAGAAAATGACATTTAATTTTTTCTATTTATTCTCCTTAGAAGAACAATATTCACTATAATGTATATTTAAAAAGCTAATGAAATTGACAGTAGGGGAAAAAAAAAGCATAGCAACCAAGCAATACAATTAAATATAAAAAAAATTAATCAGCTAGTCTGGAAAGCTTCAGTACAGTGCCAGATGCCAGAACCAGTTGTTGTTGACTAGATTTCTTTTGGAAAAAAAAATTATAAATTTGAACACATCCTGACAGAATGATGTTCTCTAACCACTATTATGCTTCTCACAGGGTTCCAGCTGGGAAATTACAACTAGAACACATCTGTCCATATGTTTTCTGGTTTTTTCCCCCCAAGATCTTAAAAGGACAAGCTATTTATGAGATTGGTGGGGCTTTTATTGTGAAGATGATCTTTGAGATAATTATTCATACAAAAAACTTACTGTAGTGTTTTTTGGGGGGATTTTTTTTTTCAGTGAGAGGAGTATAAATAACATAGAACTAAGAGTCACAAGACATGAGTTTAATGTCTGGGTACCACACTTGTTAGTTGTGTGACCTTGAGCAAGTCACAGTGTTTTGGGATACCAGTTTTTTCACCAATAAATGACTGAAATAAGGTGTCTCCCCTTATGATTGTTGAAATGAGAAAAAACATGTTCAATGAGCACTTTGGAAACTATGAAATGTTAACCAAGTGATATGCTATTATTATCATTGCTATTGTTATTCTTTTGAACATAATTTTTAGTTGCTCCCATAATCTATTTGCTAGAAGATCATAAGGAAGATCATGGCAGTCAGGCGCCTTCAAGATGGAAAGAGATGAATAAATACTGCACGTGTCAGGGGTTGTACTGTTTTGACTGAATTTGTTCATTTTTCAGATAAATTCTGAAAGATTACTTTCGATTACAAACATTTGTTTCTAATATGAAAACCAGGAGTTGCAGTGTGAGTCAGAGTGATGTCCTCTGTTAGCAGAATTTCTTTATCTATAAATTCCTTGTCAATGAAATCACAGGTCTGATACTTAGCTTTTGCCTTTATTCTTGTTAAATGTAGTATCTACTTTAAAATAAAGTATCAAACAGCAATTCAGTATCCTATATAATCTTCTGTTTCTTTACATACTGAAATGTTTGAGTCTGTTGGTGATCGTCAAGCCCAATTCCCACCTTTGCTACCTCCTTCCCGAGTGACCTCGGGTAAATCACTTCTCTGGATTCCACTTTTCTGTCTGTGCAAAAAAATGAGAAAGACAGACTCCATAACCTTTCAGGTTTCATTTAGTTATCAATTGTTTACCCTATAACAAATGGCTTAGTACCAACAGGGTAGAACAGACTTGTGAACCTGGATGATTTCAACTAAGAAATAACAGAATTTCATCTTGTAAAATTTGACCCTTTCATGAAATTTGAAAACTCTTGCTATTGGTTTGGCCATAGATTGGTGGACAGGGCTTGCTAGTGCCAATATTTGTATTATTTTCCTCCAAAATATTTTTATGCCCTTTACATCATGCTCATTGGGTGACTTATTGTATCTTTAATCATGGTTAGGGAATATACTAGTGTAGTGCTAAAAATGTTAAATTTTCCAGATACCACAAACCACCATTAGGTTAATAAGTACTCTATTAGAAATGGTACTTTTAAGAGTCAGATAGAAAAGTAAAGGCCTGCTGCTTTGTTCGACTTATGCTGAGAGATCAAGAGGAAAAAATGCTGCCTTGGTAATCAGGAAAGAGAAGCATTTAAAACTCTTCTGAGGGGCAGGGGACTGAGCAGCACAGTTAAGACCAGCAACATGGGGGGAAGTGATGACACTGGATAACTGTTGCAAAAGCTGATGAGAACCAGGGTGATTCAGATAAAAATGTTGACTTTTTTTTAATGGAGAACAATTAGAATTTGAAAGAGACTAGCACTGTAGTGAGCTCCTGTGGGACTCAGTGTCTAAGATCAGAAGAAACTGAATCCTAGTGCTAGACTTCATTTGAAGCTTATGCATCCCTGACAGCTACAGGGGGAAAAAAAAAGCAAAGGCATTGGTATCCACGTGAGATATGCTGGTTGGCACACTGAGGTTATTCCCTGCATGCCCGCTGGAGAAAGTAAGAATGAAGAAAATGAAGACACAGAACAAGTAGGCAGGGGGCAAGAAGGAGAGGGGGATGGGGAAAAAGGTATAGTTATAACATGTACAAAGGAGGGGTACAATAAGGAAAAGCAAAAATGAAAGAGGTACAACATATGAAACAGGAAGTAACAAATTAATTGGCATAATCACAGAACAGCATTTTCAATAGGATATTCAATGAGATCTACCACGTAAAAACCAAAAGAAACCAAAAAAAGGGGGATCCTCTGGAAATAACTTTATACCCATACATGCAACAACAGTATCTTGTATTGCAAGGAGAGATGAGAATATGGAAGCAGCAGATAACAAAGCCATGGAGACATCAAAGGTAATTTTTCTTACCTTTAACTATAGATTAGTAAGAAGTGAAATTATTCTGACAGCCCAGTTAAAAGCTACAGAATGACACCTTTAAATAACAGGGTCAAGTGTCATTTCCCTTCATTCACAAAATATAATACTGTAGGCCCACAATGCATTTCTCTAGTTCATTTGACTTATAAACAAATGCAGAAAATTCACTCTCTTTTTGTTGATTGGAGCCTTCTATTTGACTACCCTATTAGTTTTTCTAGATGCCATATTACAGTTTTATGTTGTCCTGGTATGCTTGAGAAGTACTTAACTGATAACTGTGTGGAATGTAAAGACATTCAAATAATTATATTTAATTTTTTCACACATTTAAAGAAATTTTCTTTAAACTATGTAATGTAAAAGAAAATATAAAGATGAAATTGCATTCTGGAAAACCTTATGATTTTTATATTTTATTAGCAGATATTTATGAAGTTTCTGATACTAAAACAAAAATAGCTTAATCTAGTCAGTAAGAGATGAGTTCATACTTTCTTGGGGGAAATTTTGAAATTATACTTCCATTACCAAAAAACAATTCCTAGTACAAGTATTACAAGCAAACAAGAAGTCTATTTTCAGTAATTTCTGATGAGGTAACATGCCCACAAAATACTGAAATCTTAATGCTCATAGCTGTTCCAGGAAGATTTTTCACATAAACAGAACACAAGTTTCACATAAACAAAACATAGCTTTCGCATAAACAAAATGGGAAAGGCTTTCATCATTCCTGGAGAACATTAAGTGCCTTTTAATGAGTTCACATAACTGTACTTTAATTGTACAGTCAGGTGAAACACTCTTGACTGCATCCTATTACATCTCAACTGCCTGGAGAAAATGCCAGTAATAACAATCGAAAAGACAAAGAATAGCAGCAACAAGCTTTTCACGGAACTACAATAGCATCATCCCATTTAACAAAGAATAAAGAAAAAAGGAAACCAAAATAGCCAGTTAAAAGATCCACGACCTAAACTTCATAGACTAACTGGCCTGGACAAAATTTCTTCAGGGGGGTCCTTAAAGCAGATCAATTGCAAATGATGACTTTATACGAAGTCTACAAAAAGAAAATAAAAAAACAAACCCCCAAACTCAGTAGATGTTTTCATTATGGTTGTTCTGATGGTGGACTAGGCATCAACTTGAGAAGTCAAAATTTTAGTTTAATAAACTATATTTTCAAGTTGACTTTGTATAGCAAGGAAACCATGGAATGTGGCCTGTCTTTAATTTTTAAAGCCAAATGTCTTGAGAATGGGGTGCTTTCATCGTTTTCAAGGGTCTCCTTTGGAGGAAATGAGGTTTTGAGAAGGGAGGAATTTTGATCTTCTAAGTGATGATTATATAAAAATTACCCAGTAGTTTCCAAATATTTAAGGTGAATCTTACTTCCACTGGAAGTAGGATCAAGATGCTTTTGCATTCAAATAAATGAGTAACAAGCCCAGGATTTGGTCCCTTCCTCCATTCTCCAAAGAGAGTGCTGCCTGTCGTCTTCCAAAGTGAATCTTAATGGGAATAGTCAAACACCAAAGAGAGCACATGTTTATGGACAGTTTAAAAATCAGAATGATTTAGTTCAGAATATTTCAAGATAGCATATTTTAACTCTGAGCACATCAATCCCTCAATGTCGGTTTCTCTAATTTGCATAAGCACTATAATTGACAGCTTGTTAACAGCTCATTAGGAGCACTAAAAACTGCCTGATAAACAACAACCCCCAAACAACAGTGGACAAAGTGTCTAGTCATGAATTATATCCGTCTCAAAAATCAACCCAATTTATAAAAGACAGGTCAAAAAGCAATGTGACTAATCAATACATTCATAAATCAAGGCTCAAATACAGAAGCATAACGTGGGTCTTAAAATCTGATTCTCAGCAATTCCTTCTATTGGCTATCTTGCTTGAGTAAATGTGCTAATATAATAAGTCTTTAATTTCTCTAAGAATTCTGAGTGAAAATAAAAATGTCTATAAAGCAATTTCAAATGCTTAAAAATAATGCAAAAGATCCAAAAAGTGTGTGTAAGAGAGAGAGAGAGAGAGAGAGAGAGAGAGAAAGAGAGAGAGAGAAAGAGAGAGAGAAGTTTTGTGTGTGTGTGTGAGAGAGAGAGAGAGAGGTTTTGTGTGTGTGTGTGTGTGTGTGTGTGTGTGTGTGTGTGAGAGAGAGAGAGAGAGAGAGAAAGAGAAAGAGAGAAAGAGAGAGAGAATTAATGTATAGTACTTTCAACCTCTTGACTATTCCTGAATAAATTCCAATTCTAGATAGAAGGTTTTTTGCTTTGTTTTTGTTGTTTAATGGTTGGAAATGAAAAACTTTGCTAAGAGCAGTTTGAAATACTCCATATAAGAGCCGGTATAGCTAGCTTAACAGAGAGGGGAAACAAAATCTATTTGTGTTTCCTGGTAAGGGTACATAGTGCTCCTGGATGTAGTCCTTGCTTATCTTTGGATGAAAGCCTTATTATAAGCTCATTTCAGTTGAACAAATCTCTCTGGACTCCCTGCTGAGCAGGGCATTTAAACTTTAAAGTAGAGAGGCATTCATTTTCCTTGCCTGACAGTGAGCACCTTACTACACAAGCCTTAGGATGCACATGGAAGCATTTAGAACTTTGGAAGTAGAACATAGAAAGCCATTTAGTGACTCCATTTTGCATTTTTCTTCTGCATTTGGACATCAAATGCCCCATTTCTACAGGTAGCAGGACTTTTGCAATCTCTCATACTCTAGCTAAAGTGTAGCTGTCTCATTATAAAGGGAATTAATTAAAATGTTGGTTGATCTTTCTCATCAGATAGTCCTGTCAGGTAGAGGAGCCCCAATGGATAATCACAGGGAAATATAAGATCTGAACTAGCCTTTAGGGAGTTAGATGATGTATTCACTAGTCATCATTTGGGTGGAATTTGTTCATGTGAGCTCTGAAAGCAGCTTTAAAATACTGTTATTTCATTCAATTCATTCATGTCAGGGAAGTAGTACTACCTAAAAGGGAAATGGAGACCAAAAAAAAGGGAGATGAAGAAGTAAAACAAAAAATGGTCCCTGCCCTCAAAGAGGTTACCTACCGGTTATAAAAGTCCAGAGCCTAAAACCACTTTGCTGCTTGCAAAATTAAGAAGAAGCAAGGGAGAACTTGCCCATGAGATTTGCCTTGGCCAATGCTACAAAACAAAAGATGGAGAAATCCACCAACTGGAATGGTGCTACTAGAATGTGTCCCACTGTTTTCAACTAATAGCAAATAGTATAACAATGGAACAAAAAGTTACCTTGAGATATATTCTTTGATACTGATTAGGAAAAAAGCAACAGGGTAAAAAACCCTATCTTACATGTTGTACTACTTTCATTTGTACACATGATATTTGGAGATAGTGGAGCAAAACTATCTTGCTACCCTACCTCAATCTTGTGAATGCAAAACATACCTAAAAACCCTGAGGATAATATGTTAAAAGGAAGGTGTTTAAGCAAAAAGATATTAACAAAATGTAAATTCATGGTAACCTGTTTCTTTACAAATTAAACCTACATATTATCTATATGCATAGATACTCTACATATATGCACACATTCTCTTTCTCTATGTCTGAGAGTTCCAAACTCATAGGTGAAATACTGAGTTCCTTACAGCAGCACAATAAGTCAACCAAAAACTTTAATTAATAATTCCTATGTATTAGACACTTTGCTAAACCCTGAGAATGAAAGAAAAGGGGAAAATGCTTCTGGCATCAAGGAGCTTATATTCTAATAAGGGAAGTAAAACTAGAAAAATAATATATATATATGCACATATATATATATACATATATATATATGTACAGAATAGATTGCAGGTCATTTAAGAGGAGAAGGCACTGTAACTAGATGGAGGGGGGGGGTGGCTTCTGCTAAAGGTGGAACCTGAGCTGAGTACTGAAGGAAGCCAGGGACTCTAAGGGGTGAAGGTGAAGAAAGATAGCATTCCAGGCACGGGAGAAAGTGAGAAAAAAATGAAGAAAACTAGAGATGGACTGCTATGTTTGAAGAACTGCAAATAGACCAGTGAATCTAGATTGTAGAATAAGTAGAGTTAATTAGTTCAGTAATTAAAGCTCTTCAGATGTGGTCCAAGACAGATATGCTGTCCACTGAATCCTGTTCTATAATGAATAGCATCACTATAGGCAAATATTAAGCACCTGTTTGATTGACTGATACCCAGGATACTGTCAAGTGGTTCCAGGTTTTTGATATACGAGATAACTATCAGGGGAGACAATTACAAGACTCTTCCATAAAATGTCCCTTAGTACTACTGTCAGAGACACAATATAGTGAAAGAAAACAGGAAGTAAGATTCCTTATTTTCTAGCAGTTTATTCATCTAAAATTTTCTTCTTACATTCAGCCCAGGCTCTTCCTAATTCCTCAAAGGGTAAAAGCAAGTATAGTACAATGGAAAGGGCACCTGACCTGGAGTCAGAGGATCTGGTTCAAGTCCATCTCTACTACTGTAGAGATATGTCTCTCTTTGTCATTTACTAATTTTGTCATCCTGGGCAGGGCATTCAACTTCTCTAGACTTCAGTTTCCCTTTCTGTAATAGAAGGAAGTTAGACTAGTAGATTACTAAAGTCAATTTTCTCTGAACATTTGTTTATACCATTCTTTTCTGCTTAGGAAAGTCCTATCTGCCTTTTGAGGCTAAGATCAACTTCTCTGTTCTCTCTGAAGCTTTCCATTACTCCACATTTACCAATGATATTCCCTCTTCTTCTGAGCATCTAAAGTCCTTATGGCTAATTATACTAGTTGACACTTAACTTATGCTGCTTGATTTTTACATTTAAAAATTTTTATGTTTATTTCCTTTCTCCCCAACTGGGTTGTCAATCCCTTCAGTCAGGGACCGCATTTAATACCTCTATATCTTCAGTATTTAGTACACAGTGCCTGTATTCAGTACTATCAGCAAATGCTTGGTGATGATGAGATAATGAAATCTAATACAAGTAGAATGGTTTAACTGGGACCTCAAGTGTGATTGAGGGCATAGTCATTATCTGCCTATTTCAGTCATTTTTATTGAGCCTGGGTGTCTAAAGTTCATAGTAAGATGGAGACTGGACAATGATCCACTTAACTGAATCCTAAGAGATATTCAGCTGAATTTAGCAAGTATTTGTTATGTGTCTGCTACATGCAAGAGACTGTGACAAAGAGGAAAGACAGAGTATACAAAGACAAAGGAATGAAATAATTTTGACCCTCAAAGAGATTACATTTTGCTGTGTAGTAAGATGGGAATGATAAGACATATGCAGAGAAGTAGATAAAATTTACATAAAGTAAATTTAAAGTAATTCACATATAACCAAATAAGATAATTCAGCTTGCAATATACTTTTAAAAATCCTGTTATTATTTAATATGTCTAACAAAATTGCTCTTATTCTCTTCATCATCAGCAAAGCTTCATTTTTTTTCAGCATAGATGGAATTTGAATTTAATAATGAATTCCAACTCAATTTAATAGTAAATTTATGAGGAAATTGGAAAACACACACATATATCTCAGGATATCTCTATCTCCATCTTTATCTCAATGTCTAATCTGTTTTAGGGCAGCTAGGTTGTATGGAGGATATAGAGCTGGACTGAAATCAGGAAGAATGATCTTCTTGAGTTCAAATCTGGACTCAGATATTTACTAACTAGGTGATCCTGGGTAAGTCATTTAATCTTGTTTGCCTCAGTTCTTCATATACAAAATGAGATGGAAAAGGAAAGGACAAACCATTTCAGGTAACTTTGCCAAGAAAAGCTCAGATGAAAAGTAGGACATGAATAAAATGACTGAACAACCAAAAAATCTCTATTTTTAGACCAGGAGTATTCTACTGGCAAAGGAAACACTTAATAGAAAACCAGGATCATAGACTTGCTATCTGGAGCTATTAAAAAAAATGAAAATTAGAATGGATTTTTCCTTCCTTTTATTTAAGATAGAAATTAGAGAACTAAAAGCTAAGACCTGTAAATGACCTTAATTGAAGAAGAAATTGAGGCTCAGAGCTCTTGGAGAAATGAGGAAAATACTGGATTTGGAGTCAGAAGAGCTGACTTAGGATCTCATCTCTGCCACTTGCTAGACTTAATTTGGTAAGTAATTTTGCTTTCTTGGGCCTCAGTTTCCTCATTTATAAAATGAAGAAGTTGCACTAGATGATCTTTGAGGTTCCTTCTACCTCTAACATAATAGTCGTGTAATGATCACCTTATCAGCTGACTTTCTCTGGCTTATCAATGCCACTTTTGGAATGCTGGTTACAAAACTTTAAAAATAGCCCCAACATCCAACCCACCTCTCTTTGTTCCATATTTTGTTCTTCCAATGGATTCAAAATTATTTTGCTTTAGCTTAAAAAAGGTACTTTCTATATTTTTAAAAACCTTTACATTCCATCTTCAGCATTATTTATTGGTTCTAAGGCAGAAGAGTAGTAAGGTCTAGGTAATGAGGATTCAGTAACTTGCCCAGGGTCATATAGCTATGAAGTGTCTGAGGCAAAATATAAACTCAGCCTCTCCCACTTCCAGGCTTGGGTCTCTATTCACTAAGCCATCTAGCCGTCCCTACCTCTCTACATTTTTAATTAGCACTGATCTAGTTTTCAACCAAAATTCCTGTCTTTTAAAAATGAGCTGCAGTTTCCCCAAAATTCCCTTATCAAATATCTGTACAAATGATATTTTTCCTTGGGGCCTCATGGTAGAATTAAAGGACCACAGGATTTATAGTCAGAACACTAAATTTGAACCTAAATTCTTCCTGGAAGATAGAAATTCCAAAGCCACTTAAACTCTCCAGTACATTCTCTTCATATAAAAAGTGTAGTTAGGTAGACTTGTGCTATCCAACTTACATGAAAGGTAACATATCATTGTGATTTTAAAAAAAATAGTTATTTTAAAATTATTATAATTATATTTTATCTTAATTTAAATACATCATTTCAAACCATTAACATATTTTGAATTTATTTTGGCCATTCAGTAGATTAGTTATCTTTTCTGGTTTGGTATCTCTTGTTAATTAAGTATCATACCCAAGTTTTTATAACAATGGTTGATAAGAACAGAACAAGGCAAAAGACAGAGTCTTTTGAAATATTCCCCAAAAAAATTTTTCCTGGTTGACTGTGATTCAATATTTGAAGTTGGGAATACTTAAGTTAAAAATCCTGCCTTGGGCACATTGTAGCTGGATGACCCTGGATAAGTCATTTACCTCTTATAGTCTCATATCAATAGCACTTATTTTACAGGATTGGTGTGAGAGTCATATGAGATAAAGTATTTTACCCACAGAAAAGAACTATAGAAATGCTATTATTATTATCAACATCCTTATTAATGAACACTATTTTGGAATAGCTTTTCAGCCAACCAATTCATCTAACTGAATTATTATTCAGGTCATACCTCTTTATCTGCTCTACCAGGCATCATCAAAAACTTGACCAAATAACATGATGAAATCCATATATCTTACATTTATTTTTCCCTAATCCATCCATCTAAAAATTCTATTAAAAACAAGTCCATACATTCAGAGCTAGAAGAGATGCAAGAGGTGATCAAGGCCAATCTCCTCATTTTTCAACAAGGAAGTAAAAAAGCTGGTCAACTAAAGAAAAGTCACTCCAGGTGAAGTGAGTTCTCAAGACATCATTATTCCATTTCAAAACACATTAAACTATTAAATTTAGCAGCATAAACAAATAATCTAAACTAAATTATGTAGGTTTTAGCTAGAGAAGTTAAGACATTCACTGGTCAACTGGTTATTTTCAAAAATCACTTCTTAGTTTGACTCTGGTAAATCAGCATTGGAAGATGGTGTTGTTTTTATTTATGTTCTTTGTATCACTTTCAGATAGATGATAAATAGGGAACAAGACACAGAGCTATGAGCATTAAGATCATTCTGTTACTTTGTAGTCATTTTTAATGTAGTCACTTTCGTAGAATTCTATCCAGAAATTAGATGAGTTTCACAAGACCAATTCCTTGTGATGTGTACATTGACTATTAGTAATGATGTCACCCTCTGTCAAGTTTCTATTTAAAAATCAATTTTAAAGTGTGTGAGATACCACAGCATCTTTCTTGTTATCCATAACTTGAAGATGACCACAGTCTCAACTTCTTCTCTTGGATATAATTCATTTAGGTCTAGAAATCTCAAAACATTTAAAGCATTTGGGTACGTGCTTTTGAGTATTCTGAGCCTTAATGATATCTGAGTCATGTTTATTGTTTCTCATCAGAAAATTAAGTTATTTCCATTCATTTTCATCTATTGATATAATTCCATCTTTTTCAACAAGGGACCCTATTTTTCCCCTTACTCCAAAATTTCTTACTATTTTGGGGAAAATTTCTGCTCATTTTTAGATATAGATCTATCAGTACTATGACTGGTTCTAGACTCTTTTCTACTTTCAGCCTTAATTATCTTCCTCTCTTGCTACTAATGTTTTATTTTTTTTCACAGAAATGCTCATTTTAAAACTTCTTGTGGAGTCACACTGGTCCCTTTACATGTTTCCCTCTTTTCTTCCTAATTAGGATAATGTGAGGTAGTATAAATATGAATTTCTATTCTGAATAAAAATAAGAAAGATAAAAATCTAATAAATTATAATATTAAATTATCATCATTTGGTTTTTAAATGTGTGCATTCAGAACAGAAAGCTGACACAAGAATCCAAGAAAGGTATAGTGAAAAGGATTTTTTTTTTGTCTAAACCAGGTGGCTCTCTTCATATATACTTGACTTAGTATCATGTAAACCAGCATTGTTGGATTTATTTTGTAGAAAAAAATTTCATTAATTAGTTAAAAATTATAAACTTAAAATTATTTAAAATCATGATAATATGTGGCCTGACCTATAAATGACAACAAAATGTTATATTTCTGCCCTTTGTAGAACTTCAGGGCCTAAATCATATTTAAAGTGCAGTTATTTTTCCATGTATCACACTGGAAAAGATACCAATTGCTCATATTGTGTTAATTAGGGAATTAAAATTAAAGAACACAATGGCAAATTCTATCTTTAAATAGTAGAGTAGCAGAGTCTGTCAGGTGGTCAGAAACATTTACCCAGAAGCTATTGGATAGAGAGCAGTGAACCAAGCAGCTTATGGAAATAGAAAATGATTAGGCCTGGCTGCCTTTTTAAAGAAAGGAGCTTACAGTTCAGAGACATGACACACACATAAAACAATGGAGAAGCACATTACTAAACACAAATTAACATCATTTAAAATACATAGCTAAGTACTCAAGGAGTGACGAGTGGAAGATGAGGTCAATCACTGAACATTTATCAAGGAGATGATGAGCAGGTCCTGGCAGAGAGATAGTGTGCATGGAATAAAAGAAGGAACAAACAGCCTAGGAAAAGGTGGAGTAAGCACATTGTGAGTTGATGAAGAGGAGAAGTGGAGACAGCAAGAAGATTCATTTTATTGATGTAAGAGGTCTACACAGAGAAATCAAAGAGAAATTAAATTGGTCATATGGGAAGTGTTGAGATAAAAACTGATGAAGTTTACTCTGACATTTGTGTACAGAATGAATGGGAGTTGGTAGCCGAGAAGCAGGCAGATCAACTCAGAGAACATTATAATAATTAGTTAGAAGGTGATGACGCCAATGAACCAGGATTGTGACTGTGGCAAGGAAAAGGATAGAGAGAGGTGCTGAGATCAAGAAAATTGGTGATGGATTGGATGTGGCCATTAGTAAGAAAAAATTGTAAAAAACTATTTTAAAGGTCTGGAGGAGCTGTGAGGATGCTTGTGAAACTGACATAAATAAATAAATTGGTAACTACATATTCCCATTATTATAAGTGGAATGCTTCAGGGATGTAACCTTACCCCTGTGCTTTTCAAAAATTTTATTAGTAACATTGAGAAAGGCATAGATAACATACTTAGCAAATCTGCAGATGATAGGAAGCTAAGAGGAATAGTTAACATACTCATTGACAATCACTTTTTCAAATAGATCCCACACATGAGAACAAAGGAATGGATCTAATAAGGAAAAGTTGAAAAACTGTGAAGTCCTAAATCAGGTTTCAAAAAATCAATTACAAAAATACAAGATGAGTGAATATAGTTATAGAATGTTCTATCTGTTTCTGTCTGTCTCTCTCAGTCTCTCTGTCTCTGGCTCTGTCTCTGTCTCTCTGTCTCTGTCTCTCTCTGTCTCTGTCTCTCTGTCTCTCCCTTCCCCTTCTCTCTCTGTCTCTCTCTCTCTGTCTCTCTCTCTCTGTCTCTCTCTGTCTGTCTCTCTCTCTCTCTCTCTCTCTCTCTCTCTCTCTCTCTCTCTCTCTCTCTCTCTCTCTCTCTCTCTCCCTCCCTCTTACTCTTCCCTCTCTCTCTCTTCCTCCCCTCCCTTTCCCTTCTTCCTACCTCCCATAAACAGATCACACATCAGCACATTTTAAAGGGAAAATTCCAATATGAATCCAGAGAGTGACTTACCATCCAAAAAAAAAGCAGATTTGCTCTTAGGTTACTGTGAGAAGTAGCAAATCCTGAACAAGGGAGGTGGTAACTGTGCTTTGGTCAGACAACATCTGTTCTATATTCAATGCTAAACTGTGGGTGCTGCATTTTAGGTGGATGTTGACATTTGGAGCAGGTCCAAAGAAAGGTAAGGAGGATACTGAAACAATTCAAAAAGAAGAATGGTTGAAGGTACTGGGTATATTCAGCTTGAAGAGATTTAAAAGAGAGTCAAGATATGTCTTTATATACTAAAAGGTTATCATATCTCAAAGAGCTTAAGCTTCTTTTGTTTGGCTATAGAAGGCAAGACTAGGAGAAATGTCTCATGCAGAAAAGAACACATAAACCCATCTAGTAGAACAATACACAATAAGTATATGGAGCAGATAAATAAAATGGCATATGAGTTGAGAAGGAGGAGGAAGAGAGAACAGTCATTAAGGAAAAAATAGGGAAGAACGGATGGACATAAAGAAGGCTTCCCAGAGGAGTCAACATTTACCCAAGCCTTTAAATGAAGGGTGGGAATTCAACATGCATAATGGATAGAAGTTGAAGGGTAGACTCAATTGAAAATGCACCCAGACAAAAGATATTCAGTACAAAAATCATTTTTACTAAATTAAAAAAAAAAACTCAGAATTGAACTTTGGAGCAAATAGAGAAATATAAGTCCTGAGCAATAACTAAAAAACTACTTTGAAATTTTGTTTGTGAAAAAATTGCTGATAATCCAGACCTCTACTCACGATCTAATCATACTTCTACTTAAGAGATGTTTATTTGTGAAAAAACTAAATTTATACTGTATACTAAACCGAAATGGTTGCTTTCAACATAAGCTTTGTCTACATCAGTGACCTTAAACTCTTCTATGTTACAATGGACATTTCAACATCCCAGCAATAATACACATACAACAGGGGAGTGATTTTCCTACAACCAGAGCACAGAGACAACTTCACAGTTGTGCACATTTTGGTCCTCATAATAAATCTGGCCTAATGGGGTGCTCTGCCACCTCTTATGTGGCAACTACTGTCCTCACAAGCCTTTTAGAGGAATCTGACGGTCCATACATCTTGTAAATAGTCCATGAGAGGAAAGGAAAGGCTATATTTTAAGTTGCTTAAAAACTATTTGCAATTAGGACACCAAAATGTAACAGAATCAACACAATCCCAGCCCCATTTGCAGGCCTGCTGCATATGCGTTTCATGTATCAGGATTTACAGTGTTCCATAACCAAGGAAATTGTGATACAAGATTGCATTTACTTTTATCTTACCCAAAGTAACATTATCTTCTGCAACCATAAAGAAACTGCACTATCATATAAATCTATTTAAAGGAATTGGCACTGCTACAATAAAGGCATCCACAGTGTGGCTTATTCCCTGCAAATCACCCAAATGTTAGTAGCTAAGGAAAGAGACTTTTGATTTCTTTCCGTATTGGCATGGCAAGCCCCCTTTTGCTCTGTACACACATATCCCTCAACTTCTGTCAAAAGCAAGAACAAATTTCCTAACCAAAACTGAAAAGTCCTTGGCTTTTCAAATGACTATAAATTGCATGGCTAAGTGCATATGGCCACAGGGCTGTCACAGCTACTCTTCTTGACAATTCATCATACCATACTAATTCTATAATATCATTACTGCGTCTCTTCTCACTGTACTGATCCAGCCAGTTAATTTAATCAACTAATAATAGATTCAGAAATGGATGCAAGGGGCCCTAGCACTTCAAATTATATTACTAGAGATGCACAGCAGTGAAAGCGGTGGATTCCTTCCTTGCCGTTAAATGTAACCTCCAAAAGTTAGATCTTCCTAGAGTTTGCCAGGAGACAGCCATGCCTGCTTGTCTCTTAGAATGTCACTGTATATAAATTAAGAATATCTTCCTCTGTTAGTTTAAAAAAATCAAAACAATCCAAAATGTATACCATGTATTTGATGCCCTCATCTTCAGATGCACTTCCTGTGGTTAAACAAACAAAAAAAGTCAAATTTTTATTTGTAGGTTCTAGTATGGAAAATGCTACTATATACAATAGAAAAAAAAATTGAGATTTTAAAAGTTAGTAGTAGAAATCAGAGTTGTATGATTAACTGCAAAGTGAGCCATTCAAGGATGGACAATTAATTTTATTAAATTTTAATCTTCTCTGCAAATGTCAATGATAATTAGAAAACATTATTCTTTAACATCTCAGTCCATCTTGCATGTCATGAAGAGTAATATATTAATTTAATACAAAGAAAAAATAGTAATCCCAAAGCCTAATGATGAAGAAAAAACAAGTGAAATAAAAGGGCAGAAAATTAAAATAAACATTGTTTACTGAAGCACATAGTATAATCTTTAAAAAAAAACCACTTGTTCTTTAAGACTTATTTACTTAAAGAAAAAATGATGATTTCCTTAGGTTAAAAACTTATTGTCTGCCTCTACTACTTTAGAATAGATTATAAAAACAAAATGAGAACTTCCTGGGACTGTGGTGAGTTGGATATCAGTTCTCTTTGATGTATATGTACATGTTATATGTATGAGTTTGGTATGTGTAATATTATACCCAAGTTCAAATCTGGCCTTAGACACACTAGCTGTGAAACTCTGGGCAAGTCACTTAACGTTTGTCTGCCTTAATTTCTTCAGTTGTAAAATAAGGATAATAATAGCACATATCGCTCATCATTGTTGTGAAGCTAAAAGGAGACAGTATTTATAAAGTGCTTAGCCTAGTGCCTGGTACATAGTCTCTTTCCTTTTTATATGGCTGTAGATATATATGTATATGCATATATCTACATTTCTACTCCCATCAAGTCTTGGGGACAACAAAATAATATGGTAGAGTGTACTGGAAAGAGCACTGGACTTGGGAGTTAGGAGAAACTTGGATAATTGCTATGTGATTCTGGGCAAGTCTCAGTTTCTGAGCTTTAGTTGACCTATCTAAAATAATAATAATAAGATGTCGAATTAGAGTTGTGATGAAAATGTTTTATAAGCCTTGAAGTATTATAAAATGAGTTGAATGAATGAATGTAGCAATATATTGTTGCTACAGAGATGAAGCAGGTCATGAACAGATTGGAGTTGGAGGCTTGGGTTTCAATTTTAGCTATGTCATGTAATTAACTATATGATTTTTTTTTTAAACCCTTACCTTCCGTTTTGGAATCAATACTGTGTATTGGCTCCAAGGCAGAAGAGTGGTAAGGGCTAGGCAATGGGGGTTAAGTGACTTGCCCAGGATCACACAGCTAGGAAGTGTCTGAGGTCAGATTTGAACCCAGGACCTGCCATCTCTAGGCCTGGCTTTCAATCCACTGAGCTACTCAGCGGCCCCCTAACTATATGATCTTAATACATCCCTTCTCCTCCCTGGGCTCTGTTTGCTCCTCTGTAAAATAAGGGGGATGATGCATTCACATTAGAAAGTCTCTGCCAGCTCAAAATTCTATGCTACCTATGAAATAATTCAGTATTACAAATTCCCTCACTGGAGAAACTTAGAGACTTTTCCCCCTCCTACAAACTTACAACAGTGATGTTGCCATTTTAGGCAACAACATTGTTAAAAAGACTATTAGAAACTTTTAGATCCAGAAGGGATGAAAGGATCATCTAGTTGAAACTCCACAATTTTATAGATGAGGACCAGAGATAATAGTCCAAGTTCACAAATAGCAACTGACATTTATAGGGAGTTTTAATTTATACAAACTGATTCCCTCAGCAAAATCCCATTGGGTAGGAAATGCAACTATTTCCCCCATTTTATAGATGAGGAAAATGAGGTTCTGTAACATTCAGAATTCTGCCTATCATCACATAGATCTTCAGTGTCTATAGTAGCAAATGTAAGTCCCCAATGTCCGATTGTTATTACTCCCTTTCCATCATGCTGTTCTTTGTCTCATTAGTCAACTAGAATACTTAAGACTTGTTATTAAGTCCTCCTAGTCACAGAATGAAGTGCATTTATTTCTCTGCCTTTAAGAGCCTTTACAGCTCTGTATCAGTGATTCTAAGACCCTTCTACTTTGTGAGGGGTTGCTTGGGCAGACTTGTGGCTTAATTGATGTAAAGAAGCTCTGCGAAGAAACTCACTCAAAAGCAAAGGTTTTTAAAGTAGGGTCAAGGGAACTTTTAAAAATGTTGTTGTTTCCACATTTTAATGCCTTATTTCAATGTGTCTAGTTTCATTGAAAATCTGTGTATTTTACTGTGTACATTTAAAAACGATATTCTAAGAAGATGCATGGAATCTTTATCTGGCTGCCAAAAGGTGTCAATGACACCAAGAAGTTTAAAAATCTCTGCAAAAGAACATCCCATTGAGGATATTCTTTCTACCAATGCCAATTGCCAACTGTTTCGCAGTTTACATTCAGATTTGCCTGGAGTATGTAGCTTGTTCAGGGTTATGCACCCAGTATTTGTTAAAGTTAAAACTTAAACCCAAATTTAGGAATTTTGAGTCTAGCTTTCTATTATTCCATGCTGCCTCTCTTCTACTTAATCATTGGGGTAAGGAGGGAACCCTTCAAAAACTGTATACTTGGGACAAATGGGATAGTCCAAATTCTAGTGGGTCTGCCTGCTCAATTCACTCCCCACTCCAAACCATTCTCCTTTCAGCTACTAAAATGATTTCCCTAAATTCAAGTCTGATTATTTCACCTCACCACCAACTCCTTTTCAATATATTACTGTGGCTTTCTATGGTGTGCAGTCAAAAAACAAAAACAAAAACAAAAACAAGATGTTCTCTTTGGCATTCAAGTCTTTTATAATCTTACCCCCTCCTACTTTTCCAGGCTTCTTAGAATTTTACTCACTAAAACATACTCTTTCATTCAGGGACACTTGCCTCCTGACTATTCCAACAAACTAGAAGTGTTCACAGGTCTTCTTTCTGGCTGCTCCCAATGCCTGGAATGCTCTTTTTTCCTCCACTCAAACTATCACTTTCTTGGCTTCCTTTAATCCCCACCTAAAATACCACTTCTAACAGTAAGTTTTCTCCAATCTCTCTTAATTCCAGTACCTTCCCCCATTAATTATTTTTAAATTTATTCTGTATATAGCTTGCTTTGCGTATATTTGTCTGCATATTACCTTCCCCCATTTGACTGTTAGCTCCTTGAGGGCAGAGTATTTTTTGCTTCTTTTTGTCTTCCTAGGGCCTGGCATAATGCTTGGTACATAGTAAGTACTTTATAAATATGTACTGAATTGAAGCTTTTTGAAGACGGTTAAAGACTATATAATGTTTTACTATACCATGAACCTTAGCTAGCATGTTAAAAAGTCAAAGTTTAAACAATTAAAGTGCATATTCATTTTGGGCTTTTTTGGGAGTATACATAATTATTTTTAACAAAAAAAATATAAAAGATTTTTTCTATATTTTCAAAACCTTAATAATATACATTAATGCCTTTACAGATATCTATAACCCCTTTAGAAAAGTGACCCTCCTCTCTCTGACTATAGAAAAGTGATGCTGAAATTACTCTGTGCTAAACTCCATTGCTATTTTTATACACACACACAAATATATATATATATATATATATATACACACATATACAAACACACATATTCCTTCTCTTGGGAAAAAAAGAGGGAAAGAGGAAGAGAGGAAGGAAGGAAAGAATGAAGGAAGAAAAATATTATTATGAAAATGACTCTGCATAGTTATTTTGAGAACTGAGTGTAAATTTGGTAAAATGTCCATCCAATGTCACCCTTTACTAAATGTGATTCAGATCATGTTTGCTTAGCCTAAAAGCAAGGCATCTCTATGAGTACTGTAATATAACAAAACAAATAATTTTCCTTTCATCAATATACAACAGCTTTGTTCATTATTGAGAAGCGTTAGGTGGTAAAGTATTGAGTGCTATGCATTTTATGCTTAAATCAATGTACTGTCTTGCAGTTATGCCACCTAATGTGTTTTTAAGTCATCCGCTACAGAGATCAATGTGATTCTTATTTGATATTCAGTGTTAAGTTCAGCCTCATAAATTTAGAATTGCACTCTGTTATTTTGATGGTTATATATTAACCACGTACTGAAAGTTTTATGATTTTATACTCAGCCTGGCTGTAAATCACACCAGTTCCATACATAAGGCATAGGGTCTGGCTTGATTTTTATTGCCCTATTCGGGGGAAAAAGGGATGGATGGATGGATATTTGAAGGAGTGAAACCTTCGATGTGTTTGGATAAATACCAGAGGTGTGTGAATATTAAATGCATGCTTCAGAAGATCCAAATTAGATAATCCATGGCAACCTGATAGCCCTGGATAGTAACCATGTGATAGTAAGCGTCATAGACTGCCACCTTTATATTTTAGGGTTCTTTTATTGGGCTTGGCCCTGACCTGGTTTGATTTAATGGCATTGCTGCCTGCTAAGGCAGACAGTACTCTGACTCCACAGTAGCTTAGCTTTACAAACTGAGCTGTCTTGTATGTTAAATAAAATAATACTTACTGGTGGTCTTAGCCTGATTTTAGTAGCTATATGACCTCATTGTTCAAATCTTCACCACCACCCCCGACTTCCAAAGATTAAAAAAAGATAAATCAACATGAGAACTGTAATAAGGGTGGAGCAGCTGGGCCTTAACCCTGGTGGTGACATCCTGGGTGCTGACATCTGGGAACTGCAATTCCTCTCTGGGCGTGTGCATACTTTCTTTCCTGGCTGTCCCAGAGATCACTACACTTTTATCTTGAACTCCTAAGTCGATTTGCCACTATTCTTTCACCTCAAAGTTTGAAATGATCTGCTGGCCTTTGCCTGTAAGGAGGCTAAGGGAAAAAAATAGTAACATCCTGGGAAAGGAAGATAAAGCAATTTCACAGGATGACAGAAGTTAAGGAATAAACAGGAGGGTACAGGTCTTCCTCAATACCCAATGTTGGGCTGTTCTCTCTTCTGCCTCAGGCCCACTCCTCTTTCTGGGTTCTTTAACCCAAGTAAAAAATTACCAGTTATGTCTCTGGACAGACTGTTCTCTTGGAATTATTATATAAATAAATTTCTTCAGAGACAACGAAGAATAATGAAAAGTTCATAGATTAAGTTATTTCTCCACTACTTAACCAGGCAGAGGATTATGAGTTATAAGGAAACTTAGAGATTATCTAGTTCTACTTTCTAATTTTAAAATGTCTTTGAGGATCAGGTATTTCAACCACAAAATGGGGAGGGAGGAATAATACTTTAAAGACCTATACTTCATAGAGTTATTCTAAGAATATGATGAGATACTATGTGGAAAATGTTTTGTAATCCTTAAATTCTGCTTAAATATTATTTTTTTAAAAAAGAAGCATCTAGCCTATATAACAGGGTGTGTATATGTAAAGAAAAACTCCTCATTATGACCACTGCTAGTTTTAAACTCTACTATAATGACCATGAAAGTCATTAAAATGAAATTCACAGTTAAAAAAATGAAACTCAATTATTTCATAATATGCACCACAAAATTTAAATTCAACATACATTTATTCAGTGACTACAATGTAAAAAGCACTGAAGGCTGGGAATAAAAATGAAAAAAGATGAAAGAGCCCTTTGCCTCAAAGAGCTTATATTTTATTAGTAAAAATAGTGGAATCTTCTCAACTTTTCCTTAACTTAAATATCTTGCTAGATGAAGTGATAAACACATTAATTGCTTTTTAAATATCCAATGCATATTAGTATTTTTCATTTTTTCTACTGGAAATGGATATTTGGTAAAGAGAATCTCCATGACTTATTGACTCTGCACATTCTATCTTAGTTCTTTTGGGATCATGTTTATCCTCATTGGAAAATTCACCCATTTCCCCCAATGACATATTTTCTGAATGTGTATTCATCTCCATAAGCTAAGCAGGCAACATCTTAAAGTGTGACTTAACTGACAAGCATGACAAAACATTTCAAAAGGGATAACACTGGGCCAAGACTTTGATCAATTACAATTTAGCAGCCTTTAGGCGAAATACAGCAGACAAAGATACTCTTATTTTCTCTTCTATTTCCAAACCCTCTGTAAAATGCATTGCTCATTTTCTCTAGTATTCAACGACTAAATTCTCCAGATATATACTTTTTATTCCTGAAAGAAAATTCAAACCAAACATAGAAATACCTTAAATGATTCCATTAATTTCAGTTAGTGGCATCACATTATGATGAAAAATCTCTTCCCCTAACATATAAAAGTAAGTACATAGCCAATTGCAGCTATCCTTCCCAAAGTGATGACTACCAGAGTTTGAATGACTCCAAATGCTTCCCCATCGAAATGTCTATATCTGCTTATTCTCAACCTATATATTACATATACTCTATCCATGCATCACCTTTCTCCATGGACTTAGAAGACTCCGAAACCAGAATTTGGTATAAATTAGTTGAGGTTTAGAAGTCCAGGAAATTCTAGAATTGTCTCAGGGCCTTCTTCTAGCAGTGACAAGCACAGCCTAGGTCAGACTGCATACTATATAGAAATATTTCATTAATGTTCTTAGCGATGACATTTTAGTGTTTAGGAATGTGTGTACCTCTTGGGTTACTGATAATAATAATATTATCAATAAATAAAAGTGATTCTGAAATATACTTTTGATCAGTTAGTAGTGCTTCTCTTCTAAATGGCTTTCTTGTAGTTGTTTTAGTCTGAACTTGTGATGTCACTGGTATAGAGAACTTCCAATGAGGAAACTCCCTCCACCAAAGTAGCTGGGTATCTACTGCAAATGGTCATCTTAGCAAGATACTTGGGAGGCACTGAGAAATTAAGTAACTTGTCTAGAGTGACATATCCAGTTTGACAGTACAGTAGCACCTCCTGGCTAAGAATGTAGGGTGGATAAAGAAGAAAAAAAAAAGAGAGTATTAAATATCAGATTATCAAGTTTGTATTTTGTTCTAAATAACTGGGAGCCACTGAAGGTTTTTGAGTAGGGGAGTGACATGAACAGAGTTTGGCATTAGAAAGATTCCTAAACATTATGATTAACGAATGCCTTCAAGTTCTAGTGGCCTAATTAGGCAGAGTAGCATGTAGCCATTTATTAAATTTATAGTGACTTCTTACTTTTCCTTTCTCATGAAGTCTGACACCTAGCAGGAGGTCTTTTAAGCCAAAACATTCAATTACCTCTCCTAATCCATGAAAGATGTAAAAATAAATACATGAACTCCTGGAAGCTGATTATTGGCTAGTCCTTGGCCTCACCTCTGAGGCTCATATAATCTCCAACAGCTTGAGTAGCCACTGCACTACAGGGATGCTAGAAATCTTTTCATTTTACAATTAACAATAGACAAGAGAAACCTTTTTGAAATTTGTGTGTTTGAAGTTTCTTTAATCTGTGCTATTAATTTGAAATGCAATAGCTCAGAATGCTAGAAACACCCATATTTGAATATAAGTGTAGTCAGAGATCCCTCTGATAAAAAGAAATTATTCCTTAATTAGGGGTTAAGACCATCTCCCCATCTCTGAGACTTTCCTATATGGGCTTGGTAATCAAGAGTTGAAAACATATAATGCTGAAGTTCCACATAGGTATTCCAGATGCACAAGCATGAGTATATATTGCAGGGGTGGACTGAGGCAAAATGAAGCAGCAGATAAATGTGTTCTCTGGCGCTCCATTTCTCCTCTTTGCTTCCTTTCTTCCTTCCTTCCATTCAGAGCCCCTTGTCTCTCTAGGAGCTCATCTGATAAACTAAGGTTTTTAGTCATTTGAAATATTTTTCTTCCTAGGAGTATTTGCATCATAAAAGAAGACAGCTGAAGAAGATAATGAATAACCTACAAGATTATATTTTTTAATATAGCTATTTCTGACCCTGAAGTGCCCTGTAGAGGGGAGTTACTTTTTTTTTTTTTGGAGTGGGAAGGGTAGTCTTCCTTGTATCTTTCAAATAGCACCTATGTGTAGATGACTGTCTATACTGTGCACATATGCATGTGTCATCATAATGATTTCCTACAGTTACTTACTGTGTCCACAATCCTATATGAGTCAGTGAGTGCTAAAAGAGATAGAATCGATTTAGACCTCCCAAACACATACATGCACAAATCCACAGAAGTTGCCAGTTGGAAGACTGCACAATATTTCTAAATTCCTGCTGAATCCATAGCCAATCTGCAACTTCAATAAATAAGGATGACAGAGAAGTTGCATTCCTCTGAGAGTTTCTATTTGAAATAATTTTAGAACTGCTTTATGTATACCAAGGAAGCTGTCAGTTTATCTGATCTTCAAATACACTGTGAACTCCACAGGGAGATTCTATGGTGAACTACAGACTGTTCACTTAAATGAATTTAATTTTTTTTTACAAGATGAAGGCTGGATACTGTATTCAATAACAATAAATTCCATATTTGGGAGTTTTGTTAACTCTCCTAATTGAGTATTAGGGAATAAAGATAAAATAAAGACCTTGCAAAAGGACAGTTAAGTGAATTTTATGTCTATACCTCAGAAGAAAATAAATCAATTCATTGAGCATATGGCTTATTAGGTTTTAATAGTTCTTTTCCAAGATGATTCTGAGTCCTGTATTTTGAAAGATAGGGTAGTGGGTTGTTTTTGGAGATTTGCCTATGTACGGATAGACCATCTGTTTTCACAAATGAAAAGGAGTCAAAGACTTTGATTGCTATTTTCCTAATCAAGATCAATCCTAATACATTTCTAATATGCTGATTAACCAAAACTGACATTATATCTTGGAGGTGTTTATTGGTATCATCACCAAATGGATTTTTTTGGTGCCCATGGATAATTTTACACACCCCAAACTGAAAATTGAAGGAATGATAGCTCTTGACAATAGGGAAGAGAATAATTGCATCATTTTCAATTGTGGATTTTTGTACGTCATTATTTTACCCTGTTGCCCAGATTATGAGATGCAGATAAATATGCAACCACTTTAGTTAATTGGAAGAAGAGACTGGGATGGACTGCTTTTAGGAAACTTTCAATAATCCTAAACTGTTTACTGCCACTAAAAGTCTACCTCATCAATACTACTATTCTCTCAGTGAAACTATCTGACTGTAAATCATGCAATACCACTCTCTTAGGAGAATCAAAAAGGTAAAAGTAACCAAAAGGAAGTGGAAACATGCCTGGTGGGTTTAAGGCAGCAGCCATATTACCAGTGATGACATAAGGGATACAATTAATGTAAGGGATATCAGTAAGTGCTTGTATGATGATAAAAGGAAATTCTGATCATACAGGGGAAAAAAAGAGAGATGGCAGAAGGGGTAAACAGGAAGAGGGTCCTAAAGTTAGGGCTTGGGAGTCTGGAAAACCTAGTTTCAAATTTTTCCTCAGATACTTTAATTAACTTCTCTAATTAATTAACTTCAGTTTCCTCACATATAAAATTAGGTTAATAATACGAAGAGTAGCTGCTTCACAGGTTTTTGTTTTGTTTTTGCTCAAATGACATAATGTATATGAAAATTTCTATGAATTCTAAAGAGCTAAATTATTATCATTATTACCAGACAATATTCGATGATATATTGGATGTACCTTGTATAGAGGATCCACAGAAAGTCATGAGAAGAGATGTATAGGATGAGAGTGTAAGGTGAAGTTGTGTCATACACTGCTTAAGAAAGTACCCACTTAACTATGATCACCGTCCATCTTTAAATATCTAAGCAATATCTCACTTACCCAGACTTCAGAGCTGTAACTAGTATTTTTTTTTTTGCTTTGGTCAGGCAGAGTGTGAAGAGTCTCACTGGGCAAGGTATGGAGGAATCTGGACGACACTTCTACCTATGGGTAGGGCATACAGGGTTCAGAGGAAGGTCTGAAATTCCAGGAAATGAAGTGGTCTGTCCTACAAAGAGTCATGGACAGGCTGAGGGAGAACATGGGTGAATCCCAGGGAAAGTGTCTTGGGTTGGCAATCCAGGCTACTAGACTGGTGTTGGAACAGCAGTTGTCACAGAAAGCAAAGAAATTGCACCCCCAGGCACCAGTGTTAGGGGCAAAGCCCCATTTAGTCTATATTAGTTTAGTTATAGTTTTGCTAGACTAAGTATGGAAATTATCATTTCTTCCATCCATCAACCAACTCACAGACATTTCTTAGCCTCCTATGAAGTGCATCACACTGTGATAAGTACTAGGGATATTTCTGCCTTCAAAGAACTTACGTTTACCTGGAAAGACATACATACATAACTCTGCACAAGACATAAGCAAAGCAAACACATAGTAACCTTGAATGGAAAGATATTAGCTGCTGAGGGGACTGTGAAAGGCTCCTATGGCTATGAACTCTAAGAGACAGATGTCAGAATGGAGCAATGGAAGACAGCTATTTCAAAGGCAACAAGATGGGAAATGGAACATCATACACAAGTTACAACAAGTAACTGATATCGACTAGACTGTAGGATTCATGCAAGGATATTATCATAAGGAAACTTGAGAGGAAGTAAGTGGCATACCCTTTCCCAGGCTGGCAAAGTCAAGTCACTTGTGAAAGTTTCCTGTTAATTCATGACAGCTAAGAAACATCTTCCTGAGCTCAAATATATCCTCAGATACTTACTAGCTATGTGACCCTGGGCAAGTCATTTCACCTTCTATGGCTCATTTTCTCATGTATAAAATGTGTTGGAGAAACAAATGGAAAACTACTTCTATATCTTTGCCAAGAAAATACCGAATGGGGTCATGAAGAATTGGACACAACTGAAAAATCACCAAACAACAACAAAAGCAACATTAAACTATTTTGTTTTACTTACATATTTAATATACAATATTGCTTCTAAAAGTTTTAACTTCACAACTTAAAATCTGAAGATTTTTCTTACTGCACATTTCAGAGATTAATATTAGCTCTTACCTTAATTACAGAAGCTGCAAAAGCTTCAGTCACAAAATTAATATTTTCTCTTATCAATAATTACTAACAATTATTTATGACTTAAAATTTTGCAAAGTGCTTGAATATATTATTTCATTCGAACCTTACACTTACCAGGTGGGACAGGCACTAGAATCATTATTATATTTTTACAAAATATATTATTTATTAATTGTTAATATAGTATCATTTTCAAATGAACTAATATGGAATGGAAACCTGAAAGTACTATACAAATGTAGCTATTTAATTACAAATGTGAGCTCTCCATCTTATCCTCATTTTATAGATGAGGAAACTGTGGGTCAGAATGACTGAATGACGTCTATGATTAAAAAAGAATAAATGCAGATGTGGGACCAAAGAAGACCTAGGAGGTCTTCCTAACTCAAAGCCCAGCACTCTCTCCATTCTGCCATGCTATTTCCCAATAAGTGGTATGCCAATAAAAAGTCACAAAGAGGGCATATATACATGTGTTTTCCTTCAGTAACAATGGTACTTTCACAATTCATTTTTTCAGTTACATTTTTTCTATTTCTCTTGTTTTCTTTTTCTTCCTTGCTTCCTTCCCTTCCCTTCTCTTCCCTTCCCTTCTGTCTTAGAATCAATAAAGTATATTGGTTCTAAGGCAGAAAAGCAGTAAGGGCTAGGTAGTGGGGGGTTAAGTGACTTGCCCAGGATCACACAGCTAGGAAGCATCTGAGGCCAGATTTGAACCTAGGACCTCACATCTCTAAGTCTGGCTCTCAATCCACTGAACCAACCAGCAGCCCCCATCAGTTACATTTTCAAAAATAAGTCCAAGTGGCATGCCATCAACAATGCTGGTTCCACTTTCTTCCCAGTTGGCAGTATTTCACTGCCAATTCATGATAGTGAACTTGGATAGGTTTGAAGACTTAAAGGAGGCAATGTGCTTTGACGGTGGTTCTTCAATGTTAATTTAACAGAAAAATTTGTTAGGGGCAGCCAAGTAGCAGAGTGGTGTGAGCACCAGTCCTGAGGTTCAGAGGACCTGGATTCAAATTTGGCCTCAGACACTTCCTAGCTGTATGACCCTGGGCAAACCACTTAATCCCAATTGCCAAATAATACTATGACAGAAGGTAAGAATTAAAAAAAAAAAGAAAAATAAGTCCTTTGGATTTTGTTTATAGACTCTCTCAGTTCCCACATTTGCTGGCAGGTGGATATTCCCTTCTTACTGCAGCAAGCTTTCCTTTGGAAACTTGCTACAATTGCCTATGAAATATGATGGCTTTTCAGGATCTCTTCCTGTTGTTTTTTTTTTTTGCCCCAAATAGAATCATAGATTTAGAAGTAGAGGGGATCTCGGGGATCATCTTACTCCAACCTCCTCATTTTTTAAAAAGAAACAGAGGTCATAACATATCACATTGGTGCTAAGTAACAAAACTGGGTTTTGGGGCTACTCCTTCCATTGAACCCCAAAGCATCCTCAAGGTGTGCCATCAGTTGCAAAGTGATGAAATCACAACATTTTAGAGGTAGTAGTATTTTCCATCTGAAATGTTAACTAGACAATTATGTTTCTGATAAAAATGCTTAATTTTTTAGATGAGAATATGGTTTATTCTATTGTGATCCAGAATTTTCTTGATTCCCTTTTATGATAAGACTATACTACACTCTCAGATCACCCAGACAAATATTTATGTGTTTATTAAATGTATTTATTAAATTTATTTAAGACCCAAAACACTTAGGGGTCAAGTAAGTTTGAAAAAGAGCTGCCCTATTGAGCTGAAATTTTTTTATAATGCTACATGGTTGAAAAACCATTCTAGCTGTTGTGTTCTTCAATCAGAAGGTCAGTAAATAAAAATGTATTAAGCACCTCCTATATGCTAGGGCACTATATACTATTTGCTGAGGATACAAAGAAAGGCAAAAAATCATCTTCTCTCAGGGAGTTTATATCCTAACAGAGGAAATAAGATGCAAACAACTATGTACAAATGCATTTTATAAAGGCCAAGTTGGAGATAATCAACAGAGGGACGGCACTAGAATTAAGAAGGATGAATAATGGCTTTCTGTAAAAGATGTTCTCGTTTATTTTGCCTTCATATTACTAGAACCTCTCACAGAACCTTTAACATAGTAGGCACTTAACAAATGCTGCTTGGATTGGATTCAGTGAATCTTGTGAACGTTTTATTTTTTCCTTTTTTTTTTATTAAAAAAACCCCACAACATTAGTCTTATATTTCCCAATGACCTCCCACAATGCACATTCCCTTCTTCTTTTAACTCTTTCTGATTCATTGTACTTACTGTTCACTGAAAGCTGTGAGAAGACAAGTCACCAGACCTTTCACATACCTGGAGATGCATTCTGCAGTAAAAGCCAATGCATGGGAGACAGGCAAGAAAGACTATAGTCGTTCCTTTCTCCCTCAATCCTGCTGTTCGATTTTAATTGTAGGATTTACTTTACTTTAATAAAGTAATTTACTTTACTTTACTTTAATTGTAGGATGCTCTGAGGCCCTGGACTGGTGTTTAGGGTAGTCAGTCTACAAATACTTAGTAAGTGACTACTAAGTGCTAAAGATTATGCTGAGTGCTAGGGATAAGGAAAGAGGCAAAAGACATTGTCATATAAGGACTAGACTTGTGATTTACTTGGTACGACGAAAATTCCTTCTACCAATATGCCTTTTTGGCCACTTATTGTCTTAGAGCACCCAGAGTGCTGACAATTTTACTGGTTTGTCCAGGAATAGCCAGTCAGTATGTGTTAGAGGTAGAACTTGAACTCAAGATGGGTTCTCTATTTGTTATGCCATTCTAGCATTTATTTCCATGAATTATTGTATCATTATAGCATATACTTCAGAGGACACTTGCCACCATGACCCTTGAATAAGACTTTTTGGAAAATTAAGAGAGTAATCTTTTTTTTTTTAAAGAAAATGATTCATTTGTATTAACTTACAGCACATATGGTAATCTCACTGCACTCGTACATTTCTCACCTTATGTGTACAGTATTTTGGCAAAAATACACAGGGAATATGCAGTTAAGAAACATTCTTCCTTTGCTGATATCTGACCCAAGAGCAAGTACTTTAGCACATCTCCAAAACACTCAATGAGCTTGCTATTATTAACTAAAGACTGCATTTCAAGTACATTATGGCATCACTTGAAGTAATGGCAACTGAAATGTACCTACTTAATGGAATCGATCTTTCATAAAGACCGCAGTAAAGTATTATCAGAAGTCACTTATTGAACTTTATTTCTGAATGATATAATAAAAAGTAGCATGTCAAGAATAAAAATGTCATTTGTCACCTGCATCTTTGGCACCTCAGAATATGTTATCAAGAAGAAGTAGGGGGCATCTCTTGAATGATGTTATAAATGTAAAGAATACGCAGCTATTAAAACATCATGCCAAAAGATCCCAAGTGCACTTCACTCTTAGACCATAAGACTAAATTACAATAATCCCCTGCCTCTCTTTGATGAGACACGTGTGGAGGTCTACACTTTGGTTCCATTTTTTCTTACTGTACACTAAAGACATTAGTGCTCTTTCTACCTATCCATAGCCCTAACTTTCACAGAATTCTTGGGAGCAGAAATGATCTGGGAGAAGGAGCTTTGGTAGAAGACATTTTTCTAGATCTGTAAATGTTTCAAAGGAATACTAACAATAACATTTTTGCATTTTCTTCTGTAATTGGAATGAAATATCGATGTCATATTCTGTTGGAGAGGTCACTAGGGTTTAGGTCTCAGCTACTGAGTCTTGATTCTTTTACTGTGTAATTATTAATAATAATTTAGATCCATTAAAATATGGTGATTTTAGCAATCATAAAGCAATATGCATAAACAAACATTTCAAAAGGCTTATGTAACAAAGTGTGAAATTTGGTTAACAAGGTAGTTTAAAAAAAACAACTCTATGTTTCTATTCTTTCTGGATGATTTTCTTTTCTTCTGGGTATTTAAAAAAGTTTTTATTGATGCTCTTTTTCACATGAGTATGTATCCCTATCCATTAACCTATTGCCTTCCTCCCCAAATGGAAACCTTTCAGTTCTTTCACTAACTCATTATGCCTTTAAAAAAATGGGAATGCTGTAGTTAATATTAACAATAACAACCTACAACTATAGTGCAAGATTCATGAAGCCAGGGTTCAATTTGAAGATTTCAAATACTATAGCTTCTCAAAAATAACTATGGTTCACTACACTGCATCTCTACCAGCTATATTTCCCTTAGGAATATTAGGATTTGACTGGGATTATTCTGAATCCTCAGCTTCCATGTAGATATGGAGGCTAACAAATCATCAAATATAAATCATATTTGGTCTATTTTATTTATTAAACCGAAGCACAAAAGATCTGTGCTTGAATCCCAAAATAGTAAAGATAGCTCCCCTTTATTCTTCACTAGCCCTCCATATTCCATAGGTACCTATATAATCCTTGTATAAGCTTATAGATCTGACTTACATATCTGTCTACTCTTCTAAGCCCTAAGAATATTTAAGTTTCAGGGTCAACAATTTATACTTCTCTAGAGTTTTCTTCATTTGGTCTCCTCTCATATGATGTAAAAAACTTGGCAATTACAAGAGAATCATGCAACAGTCCCCTCTAGTGGGCTCTAGCTTCCTCTAGAACCTTTATACTTCATCCTCCCTCAAATCTTTACCTTCTGTGTTAGAAATTATTAAATGTTGATTCCAAGGTAGAAGAGTGTAAAGAATAGTCAACTGAGGTTAAATTACTTGCCCAAGGTCACACAGCGAGGCAGTATCTGAGGTCAAATTTGAACCCAGGTCCTTTCAACTCCAAGCTCAGCACTCTATCCACTAAGTCACCCCACTAGTACTAGTAAGAGGAGAGATCTGAGTTGCTCTTCAACATCATGTATCCTTGATACACCAAATCTCCTTATCCTTTAAGAATACATCAAACAACAACTTTTCTTTTTATACTTTCTCTCTGGTGGAGCTCTTGAGACACTAACTTTTCCTTCTTTAGTAGTGCTTGTCTTTATTCGGCTTCTTTCTATCAATTGGGCACAGGTTCCTATATGCTCATGTTCTCTGTGGCTTCTGTTGTTCTCTAGATGAACTTCACTGATTCATGGGACTCTCTCCATGAAAGCAGATATATGTCTAACTTGCACCCTACTCTTCTTAGTTTTCTATCTAGCCTTCCTTTAAACACCAAGCCCCAAAGCGTAGCTCAGACAAAGGAACAAACCCATAAAATTGAGTCAGTGTCAAAACAAGGTTTCATAAGTGGAACATCTAGGGTTCAGGAGAAAGGGGAATTTACATCTTGTATCAAGGAGACTCAGGAATGGATGGGAACCAAGTAGGTTATCCCTGGGGATTCCTACTATACTTATTATTATTATTACATGTTACAAATATTTTCATACAGGTGACAGAATTAAATAATTTTGAGAAGGCATAATTAGACAACACTTGCTCTTGAAAACAGAGCTGAGTATTGTAATGGACCACAAACTCGACAATAAGGACTATGATACTGAAGTCACAAGAAGATAATTCAATTTTTGCATGCCATTGAGATAGGCATAGCTTCCATTAATAAGGAAGATGATCACACCATAGTTGCCTGTCCTCATCAAAAAGCAGTTTTAGATGTCACAGCTAGGAAAGACACTGATAAAACCAATATGTCCTAAAGAAGGTAACTATGATGATGGCTAGGCCCTGAGTTCCGATCCCATATTGAGTCCATGTGAGATTCAGATAAAGAAAAGATATGTTTGGCATAGAGAAAATAGATTCAGGAGGAACATAAGAGAACATGGCCTGGAGAGGGCAAACAGGCAAAGTTTGATTAAATAACAGAAAAAAGAAACTTCATAATGATTAGAGATGTCCAAAAATAGAACTGATTGCCTTGAGAAATAGTATGTTTCCCCTTCCTTAATAGACTTCAAAGAGAGGCTTAGCGATCACTTTTCTAGTATCCTAGAGTGTGAATGCTTCTCCTCCCTGGTTTGGAGTAGAGAGCAGCTGTTCCTTGCAAATCTCAAAGTCTGTGATTCTGTGAAAATGAAGAGCTATTGTCCCAATGCTATAAGGTCCCACTTTAAACATACATTTTCAGTTCTTTATACTATTGATTTATACTAATCCATTCATACTATATTAACATTCTATAATAAAATAGTTTAATTATACTATACCAATTTATATATATAATATTAATTTATACTATAATATGCCATTTATACTCTACTATACATTTGTTAATCCATTAATCATTTTATTTCCATTTTAGAATTAGCATTTTCTTAAATGAACTGCTTAATTTAAACCATAAGCATATTTATTAAAATTATTTTAAATTATTATCCTAAACTTAGATTTCTCTTAGCTAGTAAGAATGCTAGTAGTCTGACCACTACTTCAAACTGTGGCCAGACCACAAACAACAAAGAAAACCCAATACAGTCAGTTAGAATGTGAAGAGGGAACATAATTTCAGATTTTTGGAAGAAGAAATTTCTTATGAAAAAGCTGACCTAGCATTCCTAGCTTTGTGTAGATATTAATTAATTTATTCACTCTTTTTGTTGTTTTTGCTCTGGACTGTGATTTTGTTGGTATAGAGAGGTCCCCAGGGTAGAAATTCCTCTTACTAATACATATCTGCAACTGTTTGACAGCTGATAGTTTTAGAGAGTCACAAAGGACACAGAGAAAGAAATGTTTTGCTCATGGTCATAAAACCTGCAAATGTCAGAAGTCAAATTTGGACCTGGCTTTTTCTGATTCCTAGACAAGCCCTAGATCCACTAAGCAGATAATTCTAAGATCATATTGTGCCCAAAAATTGTTCTATTTTAACAGAAGGAACTAAATATGAAATCACATAAAGTCATTCTGATGTTAAAGTCCATCAAACAGATCTGACTATGAATATGCATGCATAGAATAATACAATTACCACATAGTTCTCAATGTTGGGATTTCATTGAGCAGAGGAAACTGACATTGATTTGGACACCAAAAATAAAGGCATCATTAAACATAAAAAGGAGATGTGACAATGTGAATTAGGGTATGCTCAAAGTAAAATGTATAAATAAGTTTAATTAAATATCAAAATAATTCTTAAAAAGAAATAAAAACTTTTAGAAGCATGTATGCAAGAATAAGAATTTATACAAGTGGGTGTAGAATATGTAGAATATTAGAACTGGAGTCAGGAATACCTGGGGACAACTCCAGTCTCAGATATTTAATAGCTATGTGAGTCTGGGCAAAGTCATTTCACCTGTGTCTTCCTAAATTTCTTCATCTGTTAAATGGGGATAACAGCATCTAGTTCCCAGGGTTGTTTTAAGGATCAAATGAAATAATAATTGTATAAAAGCTTTGCAAATCTTAAAGCACTGTATCATTTTGGAGTTATTATTATCATTTGATAACATATCATTTAATAGTTATTATTACTTAACAATTCACTTTTAAACCTTCATCTTCTGTTTTAGAATTAACATTAAATATGTAAGGCAAAAGAGTGGTAGAGGCTAGGCAATTGATGACTAGTGACTTGCCCAGGATCACACAACTAGGAAATGTCTGAGGTCATATTTGAACCCACAACCTCCTGTTCACAGGCCTGGCTCTCTATCCACTGAGGCACATAGCTACATCTTAATAATTCTTTATTAAAATATTTGGGGGTCTTTCATTCATTATAGCACTATCTAAATGATTCTTAATTACCACAGGAAAGAAAGGGGCTTCATTTGTTGATTTTTTGATGATGGTTGTCCATTTTGAGGAGATTCTGATACATTTGAAATTTTTCACAAGGAAAAATGTTCCTATTCTATAGAAAACAAACAAACAGAAAGAATGAAAGTTTTGAGAGGAAGTATGTTAACTTGGTAAGTTTAACTGTCTTTTTTCCTTAGTTGCTATAGTTCTCAAATGGGAAGAATAGGTCTAGCTTGCCTTTTGGACCAATTGTTAGCTTTAATTCAGAGGCATTTAAGTGATGTGCAAATATAATCCTCCACAGGCAAAGCAGAATTGTCATATGCCTACTTCTACCTTGGAGGGTTGTAAAGCTCAGGTATATGGGAAAACAGTGCAGAAAAAAGCGCTTTATTTAGAGCAATGTGGTAGAGTGGATCTGGCACACATTGGAATTGGGAATACCTGAGCTGGAATCCCATTTTAGTAACTCCGTGACCAGGAGTAAGTCAACCTCTTGGCTTCAATGTTCTCATTTGAAAAGTGAAAGCTTTTTTCTTTTGAAAATTTTATTTAATTAGTTGATTTAGAATATTTTTCCATGGTTACAAGATTCATGTTCTTTCCCTCCCCTCCCTCCTAACCCTCTCCCATAGCTGACTCGCAATTCCACTGGGTTTTAACAGGTGTCATTGATCAAAACCCATTTCCATATTATTAAAATTTTTTTGAAAAATTTATTTAAGAAAAGTGAAATTTCTAGAGTCCTTGCCAGATCTAAATCCATCATCCCTTCAAGCGTTTTTAGATAAATCCTGGTGTTGATGATGATGATGATATTTATTCTTCTTAGAGGGGTTGGGTGGGGTAGAGAGGTACAGGTGATTTCAGTGGTACCTTAAACTCCGTGAGAGGAAACTCTATATCAATGTAAATCTGCACAAGCTCTGCAATTTACAGTGTTAAAGAGTAGCCAATACCCTAGAAGTAAAATGACTTGTCCAGGGTCCCTCAAGCAAGTTTGCATCAGGCAAGTATTAGCCACAAATGTTTCTCATAGGTCATCTCTTAGCCATTAGGCAATACAGGGTCTCATCATCATTCTAACTATAGAAATATACACTATTCAGAGAAGATAACCCCTGAAGTTATCATAGGTCATCTACCATGAGTTTGCCTTCTCAGACAATGTGACTAAAAATGCTGAGCTTCACATGTGGGGTCTAGTTACAATCCCTTTTCAAAGCGAATTACTCATGGCCATATTGATAGGAGCTGTTTAAAACAGGTTCTGTTAAAGACCCATTCTCTGTAAGGGACTACAAGAGAGCTCCATCATTTTCACTAATTTGAACTTGCCATGGCCAAGACCTGAATGATATTCAATCACAATATTTGCCTTTAGGACTCTTTCAGTCTCTGTACTAATGCTATCTTCTGATCTCACCTTCTGCTGATGAATATTCAATCATTTTTATATCATTGAATCACCATCATAAGTTACTACTAGGGAAAAAATCCAAGAAATTCTCCAATTTCGGTTGCCTTTCATCTTCTCTGTGTCACTCAAATGGTTCAGAAGATTTTCCTTTCTTTTGTCTCACTCTTCCCACCCAGCTTCAAATTTAATGATGTTCCCTTAGCCTCTAGATAACAGAAGACAGATAGTCCAAATATGCTCAAGAGTTAGATAGATTTTAAAATGGGTGGCATTTTCTAGATGACAAGAAACCTTGGTATGTAGGCGATGAAACCAATTTACAATTCCCAGTGAACTTACTACTTTTAGGTAGCAGACATAAAGGGAAACTAAAGAAAGGATAGGTGGGCAAATTTTGCTTCATCAACACCTTATGAGGTCACTAGTCATCGTCTAACAGCTACCTCTCATATTTTATTTTTCTGGATCTAGATAGTTTACATTTTTAAATTTCTCTCTCCCCTAATTAAGAAAAAAACCCCATAAGGCAGAGGTCCTCTTCTTATAAGAAAAGACTGAAGATTTTTTTTTACAGTAGCAGTCTCTAGCTATAAACAAACTCAGAAAAATACAGTATGCCTTTAGTACTGTGTCTATACTAATTTCAAAGTCACTGCCAACTCCTTCTGTTATTCCCTAGTGCAAGTTTGTACATCTTTATAATACCTTCAGAATAATTTATCACATAGTAAAGATTTTAAAAAATCATTATCCTTTTGATCTAAAAATCCTTATACTTCATCTTTAATACCTTCTTTTGAAAGGATTTTTCTAGAGGAGTTGCCATGTATGTTTTACCCTTTGGAGAAATCAACAGCAGAGCTCAAGTAAAGCTTTAGGAACTGCAAATATTATTTTTTTAATGTTAAAAAAGTTTTTGTGGCATGTCTTGTCATGACATAGTTTATAATGTCAGAAAAGTGTGCAAATCCATGAATTATCCAAATAAAACTTCAGAAGGATGACTCACTAGAAGTGATGCTCAAATATATCAGCCTATGGTTTAAAGTCATTTTAATATTTAGAGGTCCTCCTTGCCTAAGGCAAAAATATTAAAACTGCACTGGAAAGAAGCAGCCAATGTTGATTCATATACTTTGTCTTTTGCACCCTGAAAATTGTTCACATTTTACTATCAGAGGACAATTTGGTTGAATTGAGTAGGAGAGGGAGGGATATAGAGGGAGAATAGGGAAGAAAAATATTTAGACTGGCTGAACATCATTCTCTAAAAAGCTCCTATAGAAAAAAGCTGGTTCAAACTACTTAATCACAGAGACAGGAAGTCAAGAAAGTGACTTAATATCCTCCTGTCTGGAATTGATCATGACAAGGCAATTTAATAAAAATGAAAGAAAATAAAAACAGTTATCCCAAGCTGCTAATTCTGCTAATTATATTCTTCTGAATATTTTCTTCTGGGGGATGACATATTTTTGTATTTGTTCTAATTTCTTTCTTAGATGAGAAAAATATTGAATTACAGCTTTTTTTTTTTTGCAGGTGTAGGGATAGGCAAGAGAAGGGAAGTGAAGTTCATTTTCTCCATCAGAGCTAATATGCCAAGTTTACCCTTCAGCCAATAATTTGTGCTCAACTCCCTCATTAAATTGATTTTATGAGCTTGCTCCTGATTGACATCTTTTAGAAAAGAGTATTTTGAAAATAAAAGCTAGTTTTTGGATTGGTAGCTACTTTTTAAATTTACTTCCACAGTCTTTTTACTGATGATATTGAATGTAATTGTTTAAATGCTGTATGAATTATTAGAATAAGCTTGCTAATTCTGTTTTCCATCAGTTAAAGCATGTATGAATAAGTTATAAAAACAGAAGTCCCCAAAATTCCATTTAAAAAGATCCTAAATTTCCCCTTTCTTCCTTACACACCTTCTTGACACCCTGAATCATGATATCTTAAGACTTAGAAGGGCCCTAAAGCATCTTACCCCTAATCCATGTCCACACAAGAATTCTCTCTTCAGTATCACACACAAATAGTGTTTGAACTTTTTTTTGAAGACCTTTCGTAAGAGTTAATTCACTAGCAGCCAGTTCTAATGATATGAATAATGAATTATTCATATGAATAATATGAATTATATGAAAGACATATAAACAAGATAGAAACAAAGGCAGGTAAAATAAGGAAAAGAAAAAAAAACTGTGGCACAGTCTAATACATACTGTGTCAGTAGCAATAAAGCTTAGAATGAATTTACACTAATGAGAAAAAGTAAAGATAACAAAAAGGTAGGTTGTTTAAGAAATTATGGAGAAAAAGATGATCAATGAAAAGGAAAAGAAAATAGAAGCATCAGTATCAATGGGACAATGATGATGTACAGTAGAGAGAAGAAATAACTATTCAATTCTTATTTTTCATCTGCTTTTCTGCTCCAATGAGGAATAATTTTTGGAGTGGAAAGAACAGAACAAAAATACTTAATAGGGAGCTGAAAAACAAGATAAATACAGGAATAGTAAGATATCACTTAACTTCTCTTGATGTGATTAATTCATCATGTCCACATGAACTATATCTCAAGGTATTCAAAGAATTACTCATTCATTGTAGTTGTTGAGTAATTAAATAAATGAAATGGTAATCTTTGAAAGACAGAACAAGAGTGGTGTGGTACGATTAGAAAAAAAATTCCAATATTTAGAGTTTCAAAAACTAGAAGAGAATAAATTGGAAAACTGAAAATTGGAGGTCAGTGATATTGATTTTGATTTCTAGGAAAATTCTAGAATGTATCATTAAAGAAATTGCGACAAAAGATTAGAAAAGGAAACAATGACTACAGTGAATCAACATGACTTTAGCAGGAAAAGGTTATGCCATATTCACATTGTTACCATTTTTGACAGTTATTAGACTTGCAGATAAGGAGAATGCTATAGATTATTTTTTCTCAGATTCTAACAAAGCAGATGAAATATGTCTTACATGGTAGTGTAGATTCAAAAGTGAATCCACATAATTCTAGAATCAGAATTAAATGAATAGACATACTCAAAAAGTAGTCATTAATGGTTCAATGGAAATCAACGGAAAGGGGTTTCAACTGGTATGACAAGCATTAACTGTTGTTGACTCTGTTTTGTTTTAATTCTTTTTTAAGCAGTGATTTTGATAAGAGCTTAGATGGTATGCTTATTAAATCTGTATGTGACACAAAGCTAGCAAGGACAGTTAAAATACTAGATGGTACAGAGTCCTAAAAACTTAAGTTAGAATGTTGAACTGATCCTAAGATGAAAAATGTCATGAGTCTGTCTTCATAAATACAAAATGATGTATTATGGTGGGACAGCTATTGCCTAAAACAACAATAGAAAAGGATTTTAATGAAGTTCAGTCAGTATGAGGCATATATAATGTACAGTAACCAACAAAATTTAATCCCTTTCTGTATTAAAAGAATCGTAGAGGGCAAGATAAAGGAGGTGGTGATACCACTGTACTATGCCCTATTTAGGCTACACCTGTTAATTTCTGGGAATGTCATTTAAAAAGTGACACTGCTGCATTGAAGAGTATTCAAAGAAATATAATTAGGATAATGAACGACCTCCATCACATATACCATATGAAGACTGCTTGAAAGAATTGAAGGTTTGGAAAGGGGGAGAATGCGGTATAAACATATAAAGTTGTATTAGAGACTATGGATTTGACTTATTCTGCTTGTTCCTGGAGGGAAGACCTAGGAGCAATAGGTGGAACTTTCAGAGAAGTTTCAGTTTTAAGTCTGACGTAAAACTTCCTAACAATTAGAGGAGTCCAAAAGTGAAGTAGGCTACCTTAGAAGGGAATAGGGTTTTCTCATTATTAAAGGTCTCTGAGTAAAGGCTACATCACTACTTGTCCTTGAGTGAATTCTTGTTTAGGTATACATGGGTGCCATCTAAGCTCCCTTTCTACTTTAAGAGTCTTTTAATAGATAAGTTCTCTTCTGTTTATAATTCTATTGCAACAATGGAATTTTTATAGTGCTCTAAGGTTAGGAAAATGCAAGAATTTACAATGTCTCATTTGACTCTTACAACCCTGTAATATTTTTATAGGTATTATCATACTATTTTACATGATAATTAAGTATAAAAGGTAGGATTTGAACCTAGCTAAATTGTGGTATGGTACTAATCTGATCCATCTAAATTCTTAAATTTCTGTGTACAGTTACCTATTTTCCTTCTTTTTATATTTTCTTACTGCAAATTACTTCTAGAGTAAACACAGATGCTGGGGATCAGGTAACCATTTTTCTTCTATCTTTGAAACAATGACTGTCTGATTTCTTGAGGTACCATCCTAGAACCACTGGTAGGTTTATCTTATACTCCGATTTTAGGCAAAATATACTTGGCTTTACAATATATGAACTAACCATTATTTGCACTAAATTTTTCATGCTTCAGTCACTAACTACTTGTTGTTTCATAATATCAAGAAATCTCAAACCACTGACTTGAAATAATAGCCAGACTCCAAGGCTCAGAGTGTTCAATTTGATCTCAAATCTGTGAAATTAAAATGTCTTTCCATCTCAATCATAATTCTCAATTTTGAATTATAATAATGGATCATAACCACTCAAGATCATGGTTTTTTCTTTTTATTATTTTTTTTAGGATTTTTAAGGATTGAAGGCTATACAACAAATTATTCTACTTAAAACAAATACCAGCATTTATATATTAAAATAAAATAATCCTTGAAAGTTATTCCCATGTTAGAGGGGGGAGGCATATACTCATTCATTCAAATAATGTTGTCATTCTAACAAGGAAAATGTTCTACATGATTACCATATGAAATTTATCTCAGATTGCTTACTATTTCAGGAATGGGCTAGGAGTGGGTGAGAGGAAGGGAGGAAGAGAATTTGGAACTCAAAAATTTTAAAAATGAACATGAAAAATAAAAACAAATAATGTCATTACTGTAAAAATTTCTGGAAAACCATATAGATAAATGAAATTTAGTAGCCACCAAAAAAAAAAAAACCCAAACAGCCTTAAAATCACACCAACTCTCCCTCTTCTAAAAACATTTTTGCCTGCCTCCATTTTTTGAATATAGCTAGGCAAGGCTCTATGTCTCCATTACTGCTTGTGCCAATACAACATAAACACAGAAGGTTATAAGAATATGAAGTGAAGAGGTTATGGATTGTATGACCAGGAAAAAGAATAGTTAGGTCAAACCATATCTGGAATGCACTGGGAATTTCATCATTCCTTTGTGTACTACCTACCTGTTCTATGTGCCATAAGGAGATACCATTATTTTAATTAGCTTAATGCTGTAAGTGCTAATTAAGCCAGACCTGTTTATATGGAAGTCTTTGTGAAGAAACTCCCTCTATCAATGAAAGTCTGCACCTAAGATGTAATTTTCAGACACAGAGAGTGACTGAGGATACTGACTTTCGTGACTTGTTTAGGAGTCACAGAAAGACTAAATGTCAGAGTAGGTACATGAATCTAGTACTTTAACTCCATCCATACATTAAGCAATGCCAATTAACTAATAGTTAAGGTTTCTGAGCACTAGAGCTCTCCAAGAAGAGTCTTGGCTCCTGTTTGTTAGAAGTACTTTAAAGAGGGTTGGTTATTCAAGAGGTAAGGACATTTGCTCTCTAAGGTTCAAAGTTCTGGTTCTAAGATCCTATGACCCTACTGCCCCTTTGGAAGTTGAAACTATTCTATTGATCACTACCCATTTCCTCTCTGCTCTACACTGGGATCTTATCCATATGAGATGTATAAGAGGGAAGCTCCTGCACACAAAGACTTTATTGTTTTCCCCCTGAAACATTAATTATTAAAGAACACTCTATATTAGCAGAGTCGTATTCTTGTTTTAATAGTAATTGCATCGGCTTGATTTGGGGGGCAATATCTCTTTATGGCTTGTGATTTTTATCTTACTGCATGCAGAATTACCTATTTTGTAAAAAAAAAATACCTATTGCTGGGACACCACTGTGTTTATGATTACTTACCTCATCCAATCAAAGGCCCCATAGATAGAGAAAGTTATAAGAATGTTTAATACATAATTTACTCGATTCTCTTTTCACCAGGTGCCTTGCAGGCTGGCTTAGCAGATGTGAAGCTCCTTTCATCATGTGATTTGCAATTCTGTCCTTGGTTTGTAATAAATTAACAACCCAGAATAAAGTACTGCATTCTCAACACAGATTTTTTAATATGAGCAATTTTTCCCTTGAACTAAATCTAGCCTTTAAAAAATGCTTAACGCAATGATTTTAAATCAATTTTTTGCTGTCAATGATCTTCAAGAATATATCAATACCCTAGAAACTAATTTATATGAAAACAAATCTTATATGAAACTAATATTAAGAACATTTGAGTATAATTTAGAGTTCTTTATGTTTTTTTTTCTTTTCTTAAAATTAAAAAAAAATCTTGAAGTAGTAAGTTTCTGAGGAAATCCACTTTAAGAAAAGTTAAGACTGATCTTAGTAAAATACAGAGCTGGGTTTGGAACTCAGTCTATAGTTTGTTTCTTTCTTTATTTTTTGCTTGTTTGTTGCATGGCTATAACATATTACCTTTCCATGTCATTATGTGTATGTCAATAAGGGTGGGAGTTGAACTATTTAAATACTTAGCTGGTAACTTTTTATGGTCTTTATAGCAGACCTGTCCATTCAATAAACTCTTAAAGGCACCAATTCTATACTAGCGCTTGGAGACAAAAAGGCTAAAAATAAAAAAGAAGAAGCTATTGCTATCCTGAAATTGCTTATCGAGTCACAGGCATATTTGAGTGGCATTTTGATATAGTGGATAAAGAGAGATTTCATACTCAGAAAGATCCAATAGTCTGAGTTTGGGCAAGTCTATAAAAGAATAAATCTCAGAGGAGATAATGAACTGATTTTTTTCAGTGAGAGATCTCTGAACTAATGAAATCAGATGTCAACTCCCTATCCCAATGCTATTCACACAGCCACAAACATAAACATACCCTATATCCATGTACACAATCATCATATATGCTATGCATACATATATATGGTGAAACACACAAACAACATGCATATATTGTGTTTAGATAAAAAGGATTAATCATTGTTGTGATGCTACACCAATACATTCCTAAAGGTGATTTAATTTTAATTCTTGCCCCAATTTGCCCTGCATAGTCCACTTATTAGTTCATGACTGGACAAATAATAAAGTGAAATAACTCAAATAGGCCAAAACTAGGGTTTCCTTTCAAATCTCATAACCTTGACGTCTGTTCTGGCCAAGGCTCATATAAATTACTTGATGTGATATTACAGCCCAAAAGTCAGGTGACTTGGGGTTTTGTCAATCCAACATACGTAAGGAATTGAAAAATTCACAACTGTGTTGAAAATTATACTTCCTTTGAGACCCTGGGGGGAATATATATATATATATATATGCATAGAATAAATTCAATAAAAAGGGTAGGTAGGAAGGAAGAGTACTAAGAGTTGAGGGGATCAGGAAAGGCTTCATTTAGAAGGTAGTGCCTGAGGTACATGTGGAAAGGAGAGATTTTGAAATAGGGAGAAAGTATATATCTGGCATTGGGACAGTCAGTGCAAAGGTGCAAAGATAGGCAATGAAGTATCATGGGGAAAGAATTAGGGGCATTTTGGTTGGACTGTAGAATGTTTTCCATTCCCATTACACCATCACAGTCTAGACCTTCATAAAGGTTAAAAAAACGTTGTGGTAAACTATTTATTAATCTACCTGCTTTCATTTTTCTTTTTATTCCAGTTTATCCTGAATTCTATAACCAGATCAAGTTTTCCTAAAATGCTAATTTGATCATGTTTTTTGATTTAATCAAAAGCTTTTAATGAGTCAAAAATGTTTATTGGATAAAACCTAAACTTTAGATATGATCAAGCTTAAATCTTATAGCTTAAATTAATTCTTTCAAAGTTTCCCATTATCTGGGCTAAACTTAAATTTCATGGATAGCATAGAGTTTAGATTCAGAAAAGATCTCAGTGTTCATTTTAGTACAAGAATTTTTAAGTTTTTTGTGTGTCATAGACTCTTTAGGAAGCCTGGTAAAGCCAATGGGTTCCCTTCTCATAAATATTTTAAAGTATATAATATAAAATGAAGAGGATCACTAAGGAAATCAACTATAGTGAAAAACAATGATCAAAATAAAAATTTTTGAAAAGTTCATAAAACCAAGCTTAAGCATCCCTGATCTAGAAAACTTTATCACTTTATATACATGGGGAAATTGAGGTGCAGAAAGTAAAAAGGACTTGACCAAAGTCTAAACCTGCCTCCTAGGCATGCTAGCTTATTCACTGACTCCTGACTTCATCAAGCTTATAAACAACTTAATGCACAGGATTTTTTTCTGTTACAAAGCTCTTACTCCTTCCTATCTGACCAAATTATATTCCTATTTTGAAGACTAACTCAACCCTTATTTTTCTCTATACCATTCTCAACCAATTACAAAATGGCTTGATGAATAATTGCTTGACTTGGAGTACTGACAACTTGGATTCAAATCCTATATTAGATTTTTAACTGTTTATGACCTTGAGTATTTAAATGACTTAACATTTTTTCACTTGATTTTCATCTATTATAAAATGGAGATAATAATGCCAGGGGGCTCCCATTTCACAGAGTGATGGTGAAGATCAGATGGCATGATGTCAAATGAGATAATGTATAGAAAGTGCTTTGCAAACTTTAAATAAAGTCAATTATTCTCATTCAAGTCAACACCAATCTCTCCTTCCTCTGAACACTTATGGTATTTATGACCTAGAATACCGCTTATTCTGACACTGGTCATTTACTGGCTTAAACTATTAATTATTTCTCATATGCAACTTTTGTTTTTCTCACTAAGAATGTAAGTAGAGAACTCAACCGACACTTCTTTGAATCTCCCATGGCAGCTACCGCATGGTTAACCACTAAACAGGTATTCAATAGACCTTTATGAAATTGGTTTTAATTAAGGAAAGTTTAAAAAGAGTAAAGATAAAGATAAATTGAAGTTCACACATTACGAATCTCACAAATAATTTTTGTGTACTGATTTGTTGTGTAAATAGAAAAATATTGTTCCTTAACCAGAGGCCAAGTTACAGTCTAAAAATCAAGCAGTACTAAATTAAAAGATCATATCTGAGAACACTTTTTTTAGTCACATTGCAAAAATAAAACAGAAAGTATCACTTTATGTACATTGTGCAAGACCACCAAATGATTCCTTTCCAAATAAATTTATCTTAATACTTTTTCAGTTCCTTTTAAAGTTATCATTTTCATGATAATATATGTATAGCATAAAATATAATATGGAGAAAGAAATTTGCCACAAACTTCCTCTGGCTCCTAGCTCTCATTAATTATAAGTTCATACTCTCCTTGCTCTGATATTTGATATCAACTGGAAGGTCCATTAACATATCTCTTCCTGTAATATCACTATTTCGCTAGAATAGCTAAACTTCCATGAAGTTGCCTCCTAGCATACTGCTTCCAAATGTAGAACTTCAATTCCTTCAGCTCCTTTGAATAAGAAATATTGTTGTATTTAAATTAATAATGTTTTAAAGGCAAAGATTATCTTTGTAGTTTTAAAAAATCCCAACAACATATTACCAACACAGAGTCACAGCCTTTCTAAGAATAGATCACTCACAATAGTTACCAAAATATTTTACTCACCACTTTGCAGAGGAGTTGTCTCTATTCATCAGTTTCTGACTTTTATTCATTCGAATCCTTAGCTCTACCAACTCTGTATCACTCTCATGTGGTATTTGGAGCTTTCATAAATCATTGAATTTCCCTGATCTACCCTTAGTTTTATTACCTTCCATTTATCTGCAATAAACTCCATAAACCACTTATCTGATCAAAACTGAACATAATTACTACCCAGTCATTTCCCTCCTCTTTAAAAGGCTTCCTTCCTAAAGGCCCCAGGGTTTCCTTGATCAGCTGATGTAGCTAAACCTGGTAAGGATATTTTTCCTATGTCCATTTCCTAATTCTTCCTTAAAGTCCATCTGGCTAATCTGACATGCATCTAGCTTGATGCAAATGTTTTTGATCAGGAATTTCTGGACTTGGTTTTAGAAAATCTCAGTGAGTCTCCAGTTATTTCTTGGGATGTTGTGAATTACAAAAAAAGCAATCCTGAAAACTCCAAATCAAAAAGCACCTTTAAAGCAAAAATCATTTTCATTCTTTTTCTTTTTTAAAAAATTCCATATACTTTTAGGAGTGTACTGGCCATCAAGAAAAGCAGAACAATGTGATGATCCACAACCTGCCTAAATATATCATTTTAGAAAGTTGCCTGAGGCTCAGAGAACTTATACACCTTGCCAAAAGCCACACAGTGTCAAAGGCTGAGTATGAAACAGTTTCCTGAATTCAAATTATATCACTCTAGCTACTGTGCCATAATGCCTCCCTATGACATCTATCAAATCCAAACTAGAAGTAGGCATCATTGTCCAAAATGGGTTTAATTTTGTCTTAATTATTCCTTTCAGACTGGCTCCTTTCATCTACTCTCTTTTTCATTCATGTATTCCCCAAGTTATTCATGGAGATGAGTTCTCCACATATGGCTTCACAACCTCACATTTGAAGTCTCAAGCAATGTTCTCCATTACTGAATTAAGAGAATGCCTGGAGTGGGAATGGGGAGGAAATCAATGGAAGAAGCTCGTCTTTGTTCTGACAACAGCTACTCAAAATTAAATCACAAGTAGCTTTTTTTTCTCATATGTTTAAACAGGCTCATCTTCACCATGTCCACAAATCTATTAGTTCATTTCTCCCTTCCACTTACTGCGTCCTAGTTTCAGAACAGACAATTGAAAAGTCTTATTACTTCTCAAACATTCTTCTCAAGACCTTTAAGAGTTTGATATTATTGTCTGTGTAGGTTTATCTTAATAAGATTGTATGGGGAAAAAAAAAAACCTTACACTATCAACTTCATTATCTTTAACTCTTTTTCACTGTTACATTTGATTCATAGCATGCCTTTCTTACCCATTACATAAATTTAATTTGCTTCTCGAAAAAAAATACCAGAATGAAAAAATAATGACTAATGGGTAGGAATGTTATACTTTTTTGGCTTTTGGGGTCTCTAATTATGCTTTGACAAAGCTTTTAACCCTGTTTCCCTTTGCTAGCCTCCTGAAGCAAAGCCCTGATATCAGGAATTCAGCAGCTTAAAACCAAATGATTATCCACCAAACTCCAACTCTCCCTGAAGGCCTGGAGATTACACATGTAACAGAATCATCCTACCCTTGCCAACAGTAAGGCTTAGGCCTTTATTTTACTTATTGTAACTACTGAATATGCCCCTTGCTTCAGAGCCTCAGGGAGCAATTATAAACATGATAAAAAAAACAACCATAATAGAGGGAGAACACCCTCTAAAATCTTACATTTTAATTTATAAACTAGAATATCTACAAAAGAAAAAAAGATGTATTCTCTCACATATCTACATTTTCCCAAATAATCCAATAATGCAATAATTTCTTATTTCAGCTGAAACTCATTCTAAAACTTTCATGTGGACAAATTCAGAAAATAACTGGTAACTGCTTTTTCAATGATAAAGTGCTACATTTGCTCTTATACTAGTATAAACTGCATTTTTAAACATTATGAAAATCATTCTCTGAACTTCCTTCAATATCTCTTCCTAACCCTGCCCACAAGAAAGCTGACTTTTCACTCTTTTACTTTGCTTTTTCCATTCACCTTCCAAAGCATCTTCATTTTGTTCCAATGGCTTTCTGTAACTTATTCATACACTGATAAAGTTTTTTCTTTCATCAAATTTAAAATTAAAAACCCCTACAACCTATATACTATTTGAAATTAATAATTTAAAATGGTCATTTTTATATTGTAGAATATTTAGGACAATTAAACTTAAAAAATAAAACTAGAGTATATAAATATATATTCTAATACTAGTATAAGATATATGTCTAAAAGAGTAAACACCCATTTCACTATTTCTCTCTTATTTTAAGCTTTACTCTTTCCCTATTTCATTCTTTGGTCAGTATGACATTCATTTTATGAAAAATTATGGATTCTTGATCATGTCTAGAAAGTATATGATGATTTTTTAAGTCATAACTAAGCAGGCATGGCAAGTATAATACATGTTTGGCAATATAAAATTACAAGTAAATTTATTTAATATAACTTATCACAAGTAATAAGGCTAAACAAATTTCTCTTGTAGTTATTCTAGAAGATACTATCTTCCCAATAACCTTGGTTAGAAGGCTACAGAATGATTTTAGGAATACATGCCTAAAGGTTATAAATGAGTGGAACCTGGCTAGGGAAGCTAGATTAAACTGGGTACAGCTAAAATGGGACCCAAGGGAAAACAATAACCTACCTCCAGGGTTTGCTCATCTAGATGGACAACATATATCAAGTACTGATGAAGTGTTCAATGCCACACTGAAAAGAGAGGCACATGAGAGGATATGCCAAACTGACTCACAATCAAATGACTCATTAAGAATAGACAGATTGCCAAAGGTATTATACAGTCAATTTTGTTCAGAATATCACTTGGCTTTTAAAATGATTTTGTGAAAGATGGTAGAATTAACACAACCTTTATATTTTCTATCTCAAAGTGCAAAGTAAGAATTTACAAATTCCCAAGTCACTGGCAATGAATGAATATAAATATTTTCCATATTTAGCATTCGTGGAGAAAGAAGAAAAGTAAGGCAATTTCATCCTAAATCTTAAGAGACATTGCAAGTATCCCATAGCCATGGAACTTTACTCTCTCTGGACTTCCATTACAGCAACTGTAACTAAAACTATGCTATAAAACTCAAGGACACATATCAGTCCCCAAGGTGAAGAAATTGCCTAAGGGATTCAGAGTACACAGAGCAGTATGTGCTATCTCACATTTTTAAGGATGCAATTAGTTACTATTGTGTATTATTGGGTGTCCCATTTTCTCAGGTGATATGGAGGGCACTGAGGAGGACATATTTTAAATGGGATGGTTAGCAAGTGGGGGAAAAAAGTGTTCTAATTTGACTGACCCTGGAAAATCCAACTTGCACAAGATCCATTTTCACCAGAGCAAAGATGGTCCAACTGCTTTCAGGTCTCATTTTCATTTCTAACAAAACTATCATTAACTTACATAACCTTAAACAACTTAATATTCTATGAGAGTATTTTAAAAGGGAAAACTAGGCAAGCGATCTTCAATTGTATAGCTCTGAGCCTGATTTGGTGCAAGCCTGGCTTAAGTGACAAAAATCCCAAATGTTGATGAGTCTACAAAGAGAGCCCAGAGCAACAAACCAAAGGTCAGTATATCTATGTACTCAGTGTAAAAGGGATGGATGAATGGTTCATTGGTCTTTTCAGTCATGGCATTGCTACAGAAATCCAAATAAGAAGGCTAGCCTTGGCAAGTAGTAGAATTTATTTAGTCGTTTGAAAGAACTGATGAACATAAGACAGATGAGTTGGGGTGCTAGGTTATGAAATGAGTAAACTTTTAAAAATATGCTTTGTGATATAACTAGCTACCAAGTAAAGGAAAGGAAGAAGAGAAAATTCTAAATAAAATCAATGAACGATTCTATGAAATTTCATGTACCCTCAGATGCAACAAGTAGGCTTATATACAAAATCCCAGATCAAGAAACGTCTTACTTTATCATATCTTCTCAAAACCTAAAACCATATTGGAGAGAATCTCCCTTGAAGTATAGAATCTTCTGACTTCCTCTTCAAGAGGAGCATACCTAAAAGGTTTATTGATTTGGTTGTGAAGGACATGGGGTTTATTATGTAGGAAGCCATTGCTGGGCACAAGTGTGAGAAATTAATGATGGCTTTGTAAGTGTCCATGCTGCGGTGTGGAACCAGTGGGGCAACTGTCAATCTATATGATAATACATTCCCAAACTTCATAAAGTCAGTGATGTGAAAAAGCATTGATTTCTTTTTGAGCTAAACAGAATTTGTCAAAGAGAAAGAGCAAGGAGTTTACTGAAGTTAACACTTCGGCTTGCAGGGTAGTAATTTCTTATCTTAGTAAATATTTTATCACCTCATGTGTAAAATCCCTTGTTTTCATTTCTGGGGGAAAATGAGTATCCTCAACATATACATTACTAATAATATTGATAATCCTGCCTCTAATTGATCTTGAGTTCTGAATTCTTCCTACTTGAGAAACTCTCCTCACACACATGTATATAGCTTTTTCTTTCCCAGTATATTTATCCTTATACAAGGAGAATGGGTATGACAACTGGAGTCCCATGAAAAAAAAATTAGACTTCAGATATAGAGATTGCTTTTCTGTCAGCATGGGGGAATTAGCATAGGACTTTCTGGAATTAAAAACTTTTAAAATGTAAATTCTTGACCCATGTAAAAAAAAGGGAATAAGAAAACACCTCTAGTCTACTCATTCTTTTGACATAATTCATTAGCAAATTCTTTTCATCCATAACAGTTCCTGGTAAATCCAAAGCAAGCATTTTCTGCCTGTATACTTGCTTCACTGGGCAAATCCCATTATTAGCACCATGTCTAGCAATGCAGCTGATTTAAAATAATTATGACTAAAATGGGGCAGGGAGTCTTAAAATGTTTATGAATAATGAGATTAACATATACATATGTCCTAAAGACTTTAAAAGTATAGGCAACATATTTGTTTGATGATCTTATTTTGTTAAAAAATATTTAAAGTTTCTTTACTTGCAAGTGGTTTTCTTTATTGAGCAAATCAAATCAATTTTTTTGATCACATCTGTCACTTTAAAGTTGGAAAAGATCATCAGTAAATGCATTTAGTTTTTTATTTTATACAAAAACTTCTAAAAGTAATTTCCTATTGAATAAGCACCTTAAAGTGCTAAATGTGCCAAGTATCACAATTTTTTAAATTCCAAAATTACGTCCTAGGAAGTCAAGTGTGGTATTTTACTTGAGAGGAAACCTTGATTAGCTACATGAGTTGCACGGTGACATGAGTAAGATACATCTCTTTCCCCTTTCTCTGGAATAAATTATTTCAGAATTAAACAAAAATTTAAATGAAATGTGGTGACTTTTCTTTAAATGCATGTAACTTACCCCGAAAATGATGTATTTTCAGCACAGTTTGGATTCTGAATGATGTTTAAGCTCTGCATTGCCATTCACGACAAGCTGTCACACTACAAATTTCTTTTTTTAATATATGAAAATACTTATGGCTGTTCTAGCAGAAGTCTTAAAGTGTTTTGTATAAACATTCTTAACTGATCTATTTGTAAACCTTTTTAACGGCAATTTTCTTTCCAAATATACAATTCACTCATAACAAATCATATAGCATTTGATGTTTTCCTCAAAAATCAACTTGGCCTAATGCAATTTATCTTTTAATTTTTTTGAAACCTAAAAACAGTTAAGCGTCTCAAAGTAATATACAATAAGGACCTTATCTCTTTAATGACTTGTTCAGGCTTTACCCATACTTACCGCTTAATGATCAGAAGCATTTAATTTTCAACAAAGCTTTCAAAGTTTCATTAAAACCCACCTACAAAGCTGATGGATAAGTGATAGTGATTGTGATCGAAAACATGTGGCATATTATTAACCTAAATAGGTGCCAAGGCAAAAAGTAAACATGTCAGAGAATACTTTTTTGAAGGGAAGTTTCTTCCTATTTGTCATTATTAAACTTCAGAGCATCTGCTACAAGTTTGATCTTCAATACGGATATGAGGCATTGCTGTCTGGAAATGAAAGTATAAGATAAGGTGGTATTCTTAAGAGATCTTCATGAGGAAAATAACCCAGGTTGCCATTTAGGGGGGGAATCAATACAAAGACCTAGAAACTCAGGGAGAAAGGACATTTTTAGGTATAGGTCATAGTTTATCAAGTTGCCTTCTTTGCAATGTAATTTACTTGCTAATAAGATCAACAGACTATACCTGAATACTGTGTTATCATCAAAATGTGATTTTAAAATACTCTTCTCATTTCTGGTATAGTTTAGGATTCCTCCCCATTCCCCTCTCACCCCCCAAGGTAGATGGACAAAGTCAATTTAAAGGAAAATGAATGAATTTCTTCTGAAATACCAAATAAATAAATGAATAAAAAATAAATAACTCTATACCACACAGTATTTGGAACATTAAAATGCATTTAAGAAAAAGGCCTACCATTTTCATCATCTGACTTATTTTCATTATCAGAGTCAGTCAGGGTAAGGGCTGAGTTTTCACGACTTGACAGACCGGAACTGCGTCTGGATTTGATCCCTCTCCCCCACAGCCTTATAGCATGCTCTGGAGACATTCCTCCCTCTGTATCTGAATCAGCGTCAGACCCTGTGCTCAAGGAATAGCCTTGATGAAGAATTCCTATGTCCGAACAGTAACCACTTCGATGAGGGGAAGGTTCACAGATTCCCAGTTCTGCAAGGGTGAAGTTTGTTCCTAGGAAGTGAGCAAAAGAAATAATAGATTAAAATAATGGCAACTAAGATAAATACACAGTCTCGAAAGAAAGCAAATTGACCCTTTTGGCCCTCTAACATTGGTAAAAACTTATAATCTAAAGGTGAGGTGGCTTTTTAGTGCATAGGTAAGGTTATATCCAAGAGAATACTCAGGTGTTTCTCAAACATGTTAATTTTTTTTGAAAGATACATTTTTAGTTCCCAGCTTTCGAGACGATCACTTAAGGTGATTAAAAAGCATTTATTATGCACTTTTTCTATGCCAGGAACCACAATATCTTCTGTGCTTACAGAAACAAAAATAAAACAGTTCTCTGAAACTTCCATTTTCTAATGTGAAAAAGGGGTACACATAATTCAACTGAGGGTGAGTATTTTGGCCAAATTCAAATGAACATTAAAGTCTTATTATAATCACTTCTATGACAAAATGTCCAGTGAAAACTCTCTGATTCAAGTAGCTCACTACTCAGCGACGTAGTATAAGTTTTAAAACACAAGAAATTATATAAAGTCATCATCTCTTCCAACTTCCCTATACAGCCTCTTTCTCTATAAATTATTGAAAGTATATGATTTTTCATTTGTTTATTTGGGTTTTTGTTTTATGATTATTCATTTATAAAAATGAGTAATATGGAAATATTGCATATATGTATTATGTATGTGTGTATATATATAGAGAGAGAAAGATTGAGAGAGAGAGACAGAGAGAGAAAGAAAGAGAGAGAGAGAGAGAGAGAGAGAGAGAGAGAGAGAGAGAGAGAGAGAGAGAGAGAGAGAGAGAGAGAGAGAGAGAAAGCACAGATCAAATTCTTTGCCATCTCTGGGAGGCAGAAGGGACACAATTTCTAACGTATATATTTGGGAAACTTATGTGGAAACTTATTATTACATGTAATTGGTAAATAATGAAAAAATATTGCTTGAATTTGCAAAAAATGTCAGGCAATAAACTCAATGTTTTATGTTCCAAGTAGAGGAGATTGTATGAGTAATTGAACAACTATGAGCTAGCATGCTCCTCTCTAGTTTACCTGTTTTAATTAGGTTAGTTAATCCTATCCATTCTTGTTAGTCAGAAACCATTTGACCTCAAGATAAGGTTATATCCAATAGAATACTCAGGAGGTTCTCAAACGTGGTAATTCTTTTGAAAGATACATTTTTAGTTCCCAGCTTTCTAGATTAGCTTATTCTGTCATTCATTTATAATAAACGTGTTTTTAAGCTGGCTTTTTGTTTGTTAATGCACACTGAACTACTATAGACTTATTTGCCTGCATAAATAGTCTCAAAGGGAATGCTTCCATGAATCAAATCCAATTCTATATATAATTATTTTCTACAGAGGGAAATATATCCATTGGAAAGATAAACCAAGCAAAAATTCATATCAGCATGGGGTATTTACCTACTACCTATGCAGAAAGGAGGGAACTGATAACAACCAATCAAGATATCACTAAAGAGTGTTCTTTATTCCCCATGCACTCCTTATCACACTATCTTAGTTGCCTTTTCTCAGCCCAGTTTATTAAGTTCCAGCTTATATCCTAGGGATTTAGGAATTGCCAGTAATTGTACATTAAAATGTACATTTCAGACTCGATAGACTCTAAAACTGAAGCTATTGAGTTCAGATATGCCTGAGGAGGTAGTTCTTCGAATCTGATCCTCTGACATCCCATACGAAAGGACTCATACTTTCTTTATGCTGCTCCTTAACTTATACTTAACCCAGGGGAACACATTCTATTACTATTGGCTTGCTTCCATATCATACTTATATTGCATCTTCTTTTAAAATTGCACTATAAAATAACAGCATATTATTTTCTTTTGTCATGGATTTTTAAAGCTGGAGCTTCAAGGAAGTATGTATATGTACACACATTGAGACAGAGATAGATATGGGAGACATATGGAAATACTTACATATATGTATGCATGCATATATTTTTGCACATTTACCTGTTACACACATATACATGCTATATATACATATATATATGTGTGTGTGTGTACAAATATATAAGGGGCAGAGAATAAAACATATAATTGCATATGTATAGGGAACTCCTGGTGAAAAAAATGCCTTATTTTAAGGCATTTCAGCACCTGCTCTACAACTTGCTGTTTTAGACAATGGCCCAGTGAAGGAGAGGTAGTCATTGAAAGGTTAGATGATCATTCATAGTTACATCTCCAGTATATTATCAAAGGAAAAACTTGAACCTAGAGTCCTTCTGACTTCAAGGCCAACTAGCAATCCCCTATGGCAGTGATGGCAAACCTTTTAGAGACTGAGTGTTCAAAGTACAACCCTCACACTTCATGAGAGTCCCGACAAGAACCCCAGATGGGGTGGGTTTGGGAGGGAAGCTTTCCCATTGGGCTACTGGACAGGGGGTGGTTGATGGGAGAAATGTCATTAGGCATGGTGGAGAGGGTGAGGGGAACAGCTCTCTCTGGCACATGTGCCATAGGTTCACCAACACAGCCCTTTGAGGATAGGTAGGTGGTAAAATCAATTTATAAGTAGTCCCAGAGTGAGGCAGATCCAAGTTCAAATCTGACCTCAGACACTATCCATGGGACCCTGGTTAAATTACTTAATAAACCCTTTTTGCCTCAGTTTCTTTATCTGTAAAATGTGCTTGAGAAAGAAATGGCAAACCACTTTAGACTCTCTGTGAAGAAAAACCACAAATTGGGTCATGAAGAGTCAGACAAGCCTGAAACTAATGAACCATAACAAGCAATCCCCTCTCCATAAGGTCTCTCAATGTAAGGAAATTCTTAACTGTAAGAATTCATTTAATGGATAAGATTTATAAGACCAAAATCAACTTTCTCTGAGCTTAAAAATCTCCCCTTTTACATTACTATGCACAGTATGCTTAACTCAGTATATAGAAATAGGTCCATATAGCAATTTTGGTAAAAGCCACTGACAACCTAGAAACAAAAACAGAAACATCTTTTGACCTCTTCATGCTCCTTATAGTAAGGACAAAAAGTACTGCAGGGTATCCCTTAAGGAACTCAATTGGGAATTCATAAATGAGAATTACCTTTGAGACTAAAAGGCAGGACAAGAGGAGATTCAACTTTTGTGGGGGGAAAAGTCTTCCCCAAATACCTGTTATGGTGAACATACTAGATGCTAGAGAACCCCATCCCTTTGGATCAACTTGGGGATAGTTCATCAGAAGAAACTGAAATTCCATAGCAACACATTATTATTACTTATTTCAGTTCAATTCAATTCAATCAACATTCTTTGATCACCTGCTATGTCCAGGACTCTTAAGTTAGGCACCTTAAATCTGTTTTTAACAATAAAGTAACTTTGAAAGTTGCTTAAAAACTGTTAAATACAATTTGTGTATCAAGTCTACCTTTCAAATTGAGATAATTCACATTAGAAGGGACTCTACAGGTCACCTCCTCTAACTTCCTAGCCAAATAACGTTATTGATGTTAACATTACATAGCCCATCAGTCAATCTCTTCTTGGAAAAACTACCAAGTACAGAGAATTTGCTACTTTAAATGGCAGATCATCAATTAATCAGCAACTTCAATAATTAGAAAATTTGTCCAGATAACAACTTCAGATTTTCTTCCAATAATTTCTATTCAATGATTTCAGTTTTCCTTAATGGAGCTATGAAAAATAAACCTACTTCATGTTGTTGACACAACATCCCTGAGAATACATAAAAACAGCTATCATGCTCTTTTATAATGTCTCCCTTCCTTAAGCTAAACATCCCAGGTTCCTTTGACCTTTATTTATGTAACCTCATTTAATTGCACAACTATCTTGGTAAATCTCTTGTGGTTAAACTCAAATTTGTTAATGGCACACAAAATCTAGTCATTCAAAACTTTTCATGATACTTCAAATATGGCCAACCCATAAAAGAATAGAGTAGGGATATTACATTTTAATATATTTTATTGATAACTTTGTCTTTACATTTTAGATGGTCCACCCCTACACTCTAGACTATATCCTTCCTTATGACAAGGAAATTCAACTAATCAAAAATATCAGATACAGAGGATCTAACATTGCATATATTCTAATCCCTGACTCCTCTGCCATGAAGATAAAGATGTACTTTGTCATCTTTTCTCTTTTACATTAATGGATTTTTCCAGGGTTCTGTATTCAACAGTCCTTTGTGATCTCTCAATTTATATGATTTAATCATTGTGTATAAATAATGTCCTTTTGGTTCTGTTTATATCATACCACATCATTTCATACAAAGCTTCCTGCATTTCTTTGAACTTCTCACATTCCTCATTTCTTACATCTCTGAAAAAAAAGAAAGGCAGTTTCATATTTTTTCTCTGTGCTTCAATCTCATTGTTCATTTTCCTTTCAAAAAGAACCAATGATATCACAGGGTGGTGGCCTGACTAGTTGTGAAATGGATTTAAGTGAAATAGTTCCATGAAGTCATCAGCCTCACTCTCCCTTCCAGTTATTAAAAGTTCAGTGGCAAGATAAAAGTCAAGACAACTATTGATGGCCTGGGATTCAGTGGATGACATTGGTGTCTTCCATGTCTGCCCAATCTAATTATGCAAAGAAGCACCCTCTGTTGAGACCAGATAGGGCAACTTACGATAGGGTAACTTACCCCTGCCTAAACTATGGTCCCCTACCCCTCAAGGGCTGGTGCTTCTAAAGTATAAGAAAAGAAAATATGTAAGAGTCTAGATCTATGGCTGTCCTGAGACCTTAGGTCTGAAACCCCTTACCATTACAGGTAAAAGAAACTGAGGAATAGAATAATTTAGTGACTTAGTCATAGTTATTTGACTTTTCTTTTTTGACAGGCTTTTCTACCTGTGCCATTATTTCTTCCCTATTGTTCTGTTCTTTTAAAATTTTATAGAAATTGTTTAAAATTCAAATTTCCTATGATTAAATAAAAACGGTATATGTATGATTTCAAGTTAGATTTTCTGATGCCAGAATTCTTCCTAATAAACCACAAAACATAAGTGACAAATAGAGATGGAAAGTGAACATTTTAGTAAAAAATCTGAATATGTATTCATACAGAACTAAGCATTTGGTATTAGGACAGATTTAGATTTTTGTCTGAATGGTTTTCTTTTTTATCTAGTAGCACAGTGTCAGGCAAATGTGACCTCAGTTGGCAACAAAAGTAACTCTGACGCAAGCAATGAAGCTCTAGTTCAAGGATAGAGCGATATGGATATGAATGAAATGAAAGGATTCTCAAATACCAGAGATTTTTCTGCCACCTTCACAATTTAATACAGTCACATGTCATTCTCTACTTGTGGTACTCATTCAATAAATATTTATTATTATTATTATTCTCAGATTCACATTTTTCTCCTCTCTTTCTGGAAAACCTCCAACAAGAACAATGACAACAAATGCTCTGAATACATGTCATCTCCTAAATAAAAATAATATGTTCAGTAGCCTCTTGAGCCTGAGATTATTTTCTGCACTAGTTGTGAAAATGCCAACATTATTAAAATCAATTTCAGTATTAAAAATATAGTTCAGTTACCTTGGGTGAAGAAATTAGTTATTTTTGTATTTCTGACTACAGCAATTCTACCATTCCATAATTAGCTTCTTCAAAAGAAAAGAAAAGTGAGTCATGACAATGAGTTGACAATGATATTGTTCAATATTGTATTCTAAAGATTACCTCTTTAGAAAAAGTATCTTTTCAGTCAATATTAGAGAGTTCCTCTGAGATCTTCCACTATTCAAGGAAGGTATCCAAGGATTTCTCTTTTTCATTTCCTGGCTAGCTACCTTCTTAGACTTCATAATTTCCAGGAATTAACCATTTTTGCAAGGGTGAAATCAACTCAGAAATTTACTTTTTAGTTTACTTCCCATTTCAGCTTCTTATTTTCTCCATGCTTATCCTGCCCTCCATCTCCCTACCTCTTTTAATTTATGTCTCCTTCTTCTAAGCTCCTTGAGGGCAGGGACTAGCTTACAGGCTTTCTTTGTAGCCCCAGTGCTCAGCACACTGCCCAACACATGGTGCTTCATAAATTTTTACCAATTGACTCTGATACTTGGATATGTAGACAGTTAATAAGTCATTTAGCAATGACAGGCAACTTCTGGGTCACATGACCAACAAAATGGAAGCCTAGATATTTTCTCTAGTCTCTACTCATTCTCAAAAAATTTCCAAAACAGGAATTAAGTACTAGAGGTAAAACAATTACAGTTGAAACCAAAGGACATGAAAGAATTGACAGTCTAACAATTCAATATGAATTAATATTGGACATCATTTATCCACAACTTTCTCACTCAACACTCTTCCCCTATCAGTTTCTATGTTGTTGTTGTTGTTGTTTTTTCTGGGAACACAAACCAGTCTATAGTGCTCTGACATCTGTTCAGAGATTCAACTTCTGCTGCAGAGTCCCTACGAGTGAATACTACTCTTGCCCTTTTCATCCTGTTACAATAAGCTGCACATAGCTTCTCTGCCCAGTCATAAGAAGAGGAAGTACAGGGTCAACTGAGCTCCCTTCCACTTGGGGTAACCCTTATATTAGGGAGTCTCAAATGACTTTTCTTAAAACATGCACCTTGCCTTCCACTAGTCTTACAAAAATGGTAGATTCTGATTCAGATCGGCGAGAAAACTGAAGATCTAAGTAAGTCTGACAATGTCGGAAATAAAGCTGAGACTAGGTTAAGTCCAGCCCCTGAGTAATATCCTCCCTCAAAGAAGGAAAAGTCACTGAAGGATGACTATAAGGGGAAAGGCTAAAAGCCACTAAAGATTTCAAGAGGAAGAAAATCCATATATAAAAACCTAGATTATCAACAGATTTATCAACATATATGGTACACATTTTAAAATGGAAAATGAATATAGAAAATACAAAATGTCAAATATCTCCAAGTAAGTCTTTTTTTTTTTTTTTTAAAAACCCTTACCTTCTGTCTTGGAGTCAATACTGTGTATTGGCTCCAAGGCAGAAGAGTGGTAAGGGCTAGGCAATGGGGGTCAAGTGACTTGCCCAGGGTCACACAGCTGGGAAGTGTCTGAGGCCAGATTTGAACCTAGGACCTCCCATCTCTAGGTCTGGCTCTCAATCCACTGAGCTACCCAGCTGCCCCCTCCAAGTAAGTCTTGCAAAGACATCAATGTCTAATGAAAACCAAATCCTGTATATTCACTAGAAAACATGAAACTGTATAAGGATGTTCCAGAATGGTCAAGAGAGAAAAATAACATTTAGAGAAGCTAGAAGACAGAAAAATGATAGAATGAATGTCCTATACAGTATAAATAATGAACAGAATTAAAAAAAAAAAAACTCGAATATTCAGTTCCCCAGTTGTGATTGTCCAAAGAAGTAAGTGAACAACAGCTTTAGAATATAAATCCACTGAACAAAAGACAATTTAGAAAAAGAAAAGCAAAAAAAAATCTCATTTCACAGAATCACAATTAGTATTGGAAGTGATCCCAAAGACCACATAGTTCAATTTATGTCTATATAAGAATGTCCGCTAAAACTTACTTGACAAAGGGTCATTCAGAAGTTATTTGAAGATATCTACTTAGTGATAAGGAATATGATAGACCATTAGGCTGTCAATTATATTTTTGGATAGCTCTATTATTAAGAAACTTTTTTTTTTAACAGTGGAGACATTGCTTTGATTCATGCCTCCACCACACATTACCTGTGTGATCGATTTTGGTCAAATTATATTTCTCTACACTCCAGTTTCTCTGAAGTTTAAAAAGAGGAGATTGGACTGGATAAAATCAAAGTTCTCTTTCTACTTTAAATCTATGATTCTATAATTCTTATCTTAGGTCTAAATATGCTGTTTTCAACATTTAATCATTTTCCTAATTCTTTCCTCTAGGATCAAGCAAAACAAGTCCAATTACTTTTTTGAGAAAGCCTTTCAAAAACCCAAAGAAAGCTATTGTGTCTGCCCCAAGACTATTCTCATATGTCATAATAGATCTTTCATTTTCTTGGTTAATTTTCTATTTATCAATGTGTTTCCTAAAATATGGCAACATAGTCCAACCATAAGAATAATGTTTCCATTTTCCTGGACATTACCTTTTTTAAGTAGTCTAACATCAAATTGGAATTACACAGACTCAGCTTTCCTGCCTGAGTTCTAATATCTAGGATATAAAAATAATTTTCTTTTCAGCATTATTGGAAGAATTATTTCAAAATTGTCCACACTGAAAATTCTTTCAAGGAATCTACATTCTTAATCTTCTTAATGCCAGTGGTTTTGTGATTTATTTTTCTTTTTAGGGGAGAAGAAAAATATGGACATCAACCATAGAGTGAGAGTCATGATTGGATATTCAAGTTTATTCTGCTACCATGCAAATTCAGGTTACAATGAAATGCTGTTTCAACTCAAGCTGCACATGTTTAGTTATACTTATTGCCTATTCAGTTAAATAATGGAGCATCTAGCCTGCTCAACTTTGGACAATACACTTGATGTATCTATGCAGAAGCTACTGATGTTCATTTGCAATATTTTACTACTGGCAGTATAGTATTTGCATTCTTAACAGTCATGAAGGTGCCTGTCTCCAACATACACTTGAGGTTGTAAAAACACTGACTTTCCTGTCATTGAAGAATTATTTTAGATTTCAAGAATTGTTGAACATTTATATTCTGGCACCTCAAGAGCTGATTGTTTCAGTTTATACCATTAGGTAAACTTATACCTAGTAGATATTTTGTCCAAGTTACTGGCCAGAACCTATATCTGTCCATTAAAGTCTGAGGGAACAGCACTGAATAGAAGAACTAGATTGTAGTAGTATATTGATCCAAACAAATCATAAACTCTCCTTTGGAACTGACCACTTGCTGAAAACCATGCAAATTCCTTAAGGAAAAATTCATAATGCTTCCAGATTGTTTGTATATCTAGTCCTATAAGGCAGAACAAAGTAGTGGGAAAATTGGATTTAGAGTCAGAGGTTCTAATCTCAACTCTCCTATTTATTAATTATGTGACCTTGAAAATAGCTTTGCCTTTCAGGGACTTATTTTCCTTCTACATGAAATTACTGGGTTTGTTGGGCAAGACAATCTCTAAATCTATTACACTATCTAATTAGGACAATCACAAAGGGAAGATAATAGAAACAGTTTAGATCATAGTCTGTTATCTTTCATTCTTATCCATGTTTTTTCATGTGCTCAAGACACATTCGCATGCACGCGCGCACACACACACACACACACAGACACACAACCTGTAGCTTATAATAGTAGATAGACACATGTACAGACTTAATTGCATTTAGCACCTGACAGCTGTTGACTTACCGGGAATTGTTGAGTCACCAAACTAATGTCAAAAAGAAATACAGGAATAGAAAACAGTAGCTTGTTCAAGGAAGGAGGAAAAAAAAACATAAAAAAAAACCCTTACACTATCACAGCTGAAGTACCACCCCATCAGTGCTATTATGTACATGTTCTGAGTGACGCTCTTACTAATCAGTTTCAGCAATGCCAGAGGCATAATCATCTGACTCCAATATACCATTTCCAGTGTGGTTTGAGGCATCAACCAAAAAGACTAATGTGCATTACCTTCAGTGCTGATGGACAAACTCATCTGTAATGAGAACAATAGCTTTACAAAGATTGCTGAATATATAGAATCATCAACTGATGTCTTTAAAAAGGGTTCACACTAGCTATTCAAGACTTCACCAGCATCAGAGGTGTTAATCATTTTAGGTATATTGCTGACTATAGTCTTGGAAAGGAAATATCTCTGAGAGGAGACTAAGATTATATACTGGTGGCCTCTCTCCATATCATGGAAATTTTTGCTTTAGTAGTGAAAGTTCAGGCAAACATTGAACTCAGACCAACATCTCTCTCTCTCTCTCTCTCTCTCTCTCTCTCTCTCTCTCTCTATATATATATATATATATATATATTTATATATATATATATATATATATCTGTCTCTCTCTCCCTCCCTCTCTCCATTGATCTATCTATCTATCTATCTATCTATCTATCTATCTATCTATCTATCTATGTGTAATTTAAAAATGTCTTTGGCTTTTAATTCTAAAATCAATTCATATCAAACTAGACAACATTCCACATTGTGTAGTGGGAAAAGCCCTGGGTTTAAAGGCCAAATACCTTTCACTGGCACCCCACCTCTGCTACTACCAACCTAGCTGGCTTTTGGCAAGCTTTATTGAATCTCAGCTTTTATATCTAAAACAATGGGATTGATTATCTCTGAATCCCATGGTTTAATTATCAGAAATGTTCATATTCATCAATAAAATTAAATTATATAATAATATCCTCACCCCCTTTATCCCAAGGCCAAACTTATTTCTGATACAGATGCAAAACAAGAATAATAAAAGAAAAAAGTCTCAGCTACTCTTGGTTTACAGCACATAGATGACAGTAAAAAAGAAATATTGGTTAAACCTAAGAAGTGATAAATAATGACTAAGGAGAAAGAAAAACTGTGAAACTAGACAGAAGAATTAAAAACACATAATTCCAAAGTTCTGTTGAAAAGGAAATCACCTAAAGTGCTTGTGAGAACATCACTGCCTTAGAAAGCACAGTAGGCACAACTGATAATGATGACCCTCTTTGAAACCTTATCTTCTTTCCATGCTACTTAAGAAGGTGGAGAGATGTAGGGTGTGTTTTTGAACAAATTCCATTAAAATGGTTGATCTAAGGGGAAAGAAGTTTGAGTATTTAAATGGAGAAGATTCATTTATGGGGAAAATACACACATATGCAACAACTTACTACCACCCAGGGAAGTCTAATAAATAATGAAGCTGGAAATAATAGAAATAATAGGACTAATGATAGGACTAATTTTTACTATTTCTAAACCTTCTACTTCAGAGACATTATCTTTTCTCCTCTGACTAAGATTTCCTTTCTGGAAGCGTTAAGGTGTGCAAACAATGCAATTGTAGGTTTGTGATACACTATGTGCACTTAAATTTGTAGTTTGTCAATATCATTATGATATACAACCTTTAACAAATTAGTTTTAAAAAAATAATATTGGACTATAGTAATTTTTTGTAGTTTCCTTTTTCATTCTCTCAAGATATCAAAACAACATAACAGCAGACTGACAACACTTAACTTGCATGATTTCATTTTATTCTCACAATCCTGTTTTATTGTCCCCATTTTATATATGAAGAAAGTGAAATTAAGTGATTTGTCCAGGGTTAAACAGCCAGTGTGTGCCAGTGGCAAGATTCCTGGCACATAATCATTGTTTAATAATTACTTTTTGATTGATTGATTGAAAGCTTGGACTTCCAGAATTCAAATTTTATACCATGCTGCATCAGCACCAGAAAACCCAGTGACTCCACTCATTCCTGTTGTTTAATATTTATTAAACAAATTGATGCAAAAATTTTGTTAGCTATTTTCTGAATCAACATCATTAAAACAAAAGTGGTGAGAATTGGAAGATAGAAGGATAAGGAAGAAAAGGAAGATAGAAGGATACATAAGGAATCACCAGCTCAGTCCTTGACCTGGCTGATAACCAATCCACATTACCATGTCATGCTCTGCCTTTCTTTGGAGATCATTTCTAGTAAGTTGTTGCCTTCTTAAGATGCCAACTAACCCTTCCCAGCTAAAATGCTGCTTCTCTGCAACAACATATGATTAAATCCAACGTGACACTCCATTGAGATCTCTCTTTGTTGAGGTTTTCCAGGTGCTTTATGAAAACATTTGTACTACCAAGCACTTACTGTACCCTCAGCTGAGGAACAACATTTGCCTTATTAAGACAGCTCTGCTTTCCAAAGGGGCCACTCATTTTGTATTCTCCTCTGTTGTATTCAGATGGAGTAAAAGGGAAATTGCTACATCACTAGCAAAAGCCCAGTATTCCTATGTCACCACAGGTTGGTAGCTTCCTTAATTTGAGGGCTCTCATTACAGGATGGTAAGGGCTCTGCAGTAGATTATTATTTCCAACAGTTATTTCTTTCTTCAATTTCCACTCTCTTAGAGTTGCCCTCAAATTACTTTCTCTTGTGTGCTGTATGCTCAATCTCAATACAGCTAAAGAAATCAAAATAGTTCCCTCAGAAAATCTATCCATCAGCATTATCAGGGGTCACAGTTCTTCAGTGAAACTTTGGTTTGCTTTCCTGCTTAGCTTGTAGGTCTTCTGTTTTTCAGTACAGATGATCCTGGGGAATCTTTTTTTCTACCAACAGGACTCATACAAACCAGTTGGCACACACTGTTCACATTTCAGAGAAATCACAACAACAGAATGATGAGTTTTGGATTCTTCCTTTTTAAACTTGTGAATACCAGCAATAATTTGATACATTCTTGATGAAATAATTTGAACCTTGCCTATCTAAAGGGGGGTGGGAAGCCTTTCTCTACATATACTTATATATTTAATCCCTTTCAAACTTTTTTTTTTGCATTAAAAATATATGATGACCTTGACCATCTTGCTATCCCACTATGAGCCTCAGTTTCCTCTTCTGTGAAAGGAGAGGGTGCAATTTGATGACCTCTATGAACCCTTCCCATTCCTGCATCCTATATTACCCCTTGGTAAGAAACCACGCATACAGCCACCCCATTGTGATCAGGTTGACAAGTGAAAGAAACCTACAGAGAATAGACAGAAACAAAGAACAACTGACATGTAATTCTTTTTAATGGTAGGATCCCAACGTCTTTTAAATTATATTCTTGACCAACTTCTTAAATGAATGGTTTATCAATTTGTAGAAGATCTTAATAATTTAGGCATCATCTAATCTTTGTCTATAAACAAGCAGAATGAAAACAGACCTATGGGATAAAATGCAATAAAGTAAGACATAGAAACATTAATGAATACAGAGAGAGGTGGAAGCAGATATCTGGACTCATGGGAGAAAAAAAGATCACTTTCACCAGGTCATTCAGTCTTACCATCCTAACTCTACTTCTCTCTTGCTGTCAGTCATATATCCCAATTTTTATTCTGCCAATCATATTGGTATTTACCAATATAGGTAGAAATACTTCAGGACAAAAAAAGGGGGAAAGCTCAGTTTTTTTTTTAAATGTTTATCCATTTTGCTTTCCTTCAATGATCCCTCCAAAGACACAAGTCTTGCCACAGAATTTTCTTTCTAGCATCTTATTTTGTTCACTGCCCTCCTGTGGTTGCTCCTTAAACCAGATTTCAGAAAAAAAGAACAGATAGGGCATGTATATTTGTGTTTTGCTTTCCTAAAATTTTGCCAGATTGTTATTCCAAGACAAAAAAAAGTCTGTTTTGTGCAGCACACAACCAACTTCCATAAGTTTCCTATGTTACAATGATGCCAAAATGTTCAGCATCATTTACCCTTTTTTATTGTTAATATAAGGATTCATTTCCAAGACCTCAAATAACATGAAGTTTATTCATTTATTTATTTATTTATGCATTGCATGCACTGATGAACTAGCCTGCTCAGCAAGCATTTAACAGATTAGACACTTGAACATGGTTTCAGGCAATGCTCTCTCATGTTTCTGCGTATTGCCTGATAAACACTTCAAAGTAAACCGCTCATAAATATGAAATGAAAAGCCGAGAAGTCGTTATGCACAGCTTTGAGATACAAATCTCTTTATTCCCCTCTGAAGTAGGGTTTGATTGACATAATGAGTCATAGATCCTGTCCAGGGACACACTGCCTTATCCCCCTTTTCCTCGGGAGACAGGGAGACTTTAAAGAAATCCACTTCAGAACTTTGTGATAGACAGCAAGTAGGAAAAAAAAAGTTGAATCCTATATTAAATAACTTATTATTTTGTGTTAATGCCTACTTTGACAACTGTGACATATGTCAGAGTTTGACAACATATCCTCACACAGACATTATTAGCTGCAACTTTTAGAAAGAAAAATGCCAAATTCCAGGAAATTATGCCAGACTACACCTTCTCTTTTTCTATATGAATTGCTACTGTGAAAAACTGGAAAATTATACCTCTTGCCTGCCTGATAAGGAAAAAAATCACTAATAAGATAACTGCAGAGTTGCAGCACCAAATGCAATAGGGACTAGTGATTATTGTGGAAAACATTATTTTACAGTTGCTGTATTTTTTCATTGATGCATTGTGTTTTGACATAGTCATTTTCAAAACAATAAATCTTCCCTTTCCCTTTTCTCCCTCACTATAAAAAGATTCAACAATTAAACAAAAATATTTACTGCATTAATATCTCATATAGGGGCTGTTTGTATTTTGCCATTCTTTACCAGAAAACATGATGTTTGTTTTCAGTTTCTTTATTTGGAACCTACATTATGTATTTGACTAGAGGTAGGCTGACTTCCAGTATCATCTTCATATGTTGTTGTGGTCATTATGTATCTTCATCTTTTGATTCTTCCATCTTATACATCAATTCAAACAAAGCTTCATCTGTTTCTAAGAATCCTTTGGGGGCTGGGGAGGGGGCAGCTGGGTACCTTAGTGAATTGAGAGCCAGGCCCCAAGACAGGAGGTCCTAGGTTCAAATCTGAACTCAGACACTACCCAGCTGTGTGACCCTGGGCAAGTCACTTGACCCCCATTGCCTAGCCCTTACCACTCTTCTGCCTTGGAAGCAATACACAGTATTGATCCCAAGATGGGAAGGTAAGAGTTTATTTAAAAAAAAAGAATCCTTCAGAATTTTTCCAGAATAAATTATTCAGAATATCCCATTACATTCATATGATTTTTTCAGTCATTCCTTAACCATTGACTGTAGAACTTAATTCTATTCTTTTCTGTGTTGACCCTCATGTTAACTATTAGCTTTTTGTCTTTGTATACTCGGTGCCTAGCAACTACAGACAATTAATAAATGCTTGTTATTGGACATATTAACTGATGTTGTATAAGTACTGAATTTCAGAGAATTACAAAATCTCACAACTGGAAGGGAAGGGACCAGAGAGCTCATCTTGCTCAACACCAAAATTACATATAAATCCCTTCTCTCATGTTCCTAACAAGTGGACAGTCAGATGCTGCTTGAAGAACTCTAGTAATATCAAATTTATTTGTAGAAAGTTCAAATTGTTAAGATTTATTTCTACTAAAGAAAAATCTGCCTTCCTATAAACTCTACTTATTGGTTCTAGTTCAGACTTCTGGCAACAAGAAATATGAAACTAATCCTTTTTCAACATACCCATCATGGAGAGACTTGAAATCAGTGACCATTTCTCTTCTCTACCTCAAACTGGTCATTGGTTTACTAAATAGATCTTAGACTGAATACTAACCCATTCAAAGCCCTCTAAATCTGACTCTATGATACCGTTTCATGTCATATTGCTCTCCTCCATATAATTCATATTCTAGTCATATCTGGATTAATCTCAAAACCTCATTCTCTTCTTGTCCTCTCTTGCTACCATTTCTTTGCTTACATTGAATTTGATGCTTTGGTACATAGTAGTTGCATAATAAATGATTACTGAATTAAATTGAAAGGACTGCTCTCTATCTTTGACATTCCCTCACCTTGATTATTTTTATGTCACAATGTTAATTCAGAGAGATCCTACAATTCAATAAAATCCCTAGGTCTTTTTTAATCCCCCCCCCAACCCCTCACAAATTTTCGTCAAATTATTTTTGGCTTTTGGGACTCTTCTTTTGTAGCTTTGCATTTCACTCTGAAAACTTTGTGAGGTTCTCCAAATGTAACCTGATCCTTGTGGCTCTCCTTGATACTCATTTTTGGCTCCGGCTCACTATATCTACCTGCAAACTGTCCAATATACTGTTAGCCATCCAACTAATTATATGAACAAAAGGATTTTTTCATCCACTTTTTTTTCAGTGTGGATAATTTGGCAAGTCTCATTTGAATGGCTATAGAACTACATTAGAAGGCACAACAGCATTCTATAGCTTAATATAGTTAATGCCATGACATCAATGAACAGGAATACCCAGAGGATCTCATGCTCTATAGGGAATCTATATTCCATTTACACTCTTTAACAGAATACCCTTTATAACAGGGGTGAATATTAGTATAATTTTCCTCACTTAATATTAATAATCAAGCATTATTGACAGTCATCTCTGTCATGTCACACAATGTGAAATATTTTCAGTGATGCCAAACTATCACTAGAATAATACTCATATCACCTTTTTAAAATACCAACATATTTTGGGATTTTGCTTATGTATGAGGGTGCTCTTACAACAATGATGAGTTTGGAAGTGTGTTTTGCATGATAATGAAGAATGGGGGGAAAGGAATGGCTAGCTTGTTAACTCGGAGATTTCTAACTTTTCTCTAGTCATGAAACCATTTTACAATTTTCAAAAAATGTATAGATCAAACCCTAGTCATGTGAATCATTTTCAGATTCATGGTTGTCTTTCTATCCCCAGCATTTAGCACAGTACGAAAAACATCATAACTTCTTAATTGGATCTGATAATGTCAAAAAATGTATGATGAAAATCAATATAATGCATGGAATGGGGAAAATAAAATATCTTTAAAAATAAAAATACCAACATTTTCTAAAAATGCTAAGTGACACAAATGAAGGAAAAATCATTCTTCAGAGGCTCACATTTGATAGTGAACCTCCTTTAGCAGACATTAGAAACGAAAATATAGCTAGAAAAAATATAGTTAAAAAAGGTGAGACAACAGCTGGCTAATTGTGTTGTGAGGTTAAGGGACAATAGATGAACTGCCCAAATTCTTTATGTGTAGCCACAGAACATTTTTATCTATAGAAGACTTATGTTGAGGGCACAGAAAAGAATTACACAAGGTAGAAAAAGATGATTGTGTTGCTATCAAGGTCATTTTAGGGAGTATATACATAGTACCATAGATTTAGAATAGGAAGCAACTTTAGAGACATCTAGCATAAGTGCTTAATTTCAGAGAAGAGGAAGTTGAAACTCAAAGAGGTTATTAAGTAACTTGTCAAAAGTCACATGGTAACAAGGGCTGAGATTCAAATGAAAATCCTCTGATTTCAAATCCAAGGGTCTTTCTACTGTAACATGATCCAATGAAGTATTATTAAATTTAAACTTGGTAAGTTTAACTCAATTAAACAGTTTCTGGAATTTTTGGACAATGATTCTCTCATCTAGTATCATAGCTGTCCCTTCCAGCTTTGTGCCAGACACAAATGTGGTACCTATTCCATCTATGTCTTCATCAACGTTATAGTCAAAAATGTTGAAGAAGACATAGTGAAGGACAGATCCTGATGTATCCTCATTTAAGGAAGAAAACAAAAGGGAGGCTTTGAGTTAGGAAAATCAAGTTTGGATATGGATTCTAGCAGTGATTCCAGATGTGTAGCATGGGCAATTGATTACTTCTCTGATCCTTAGTTTCATTATCTGTAAAATGGGGACAGTAATATTTACACTTTCTCTATGGGTTGTTGTGAATTAAGTGCTTTGAAGATCTTAAAGAGATCTATAAACATAAATTATTATTACTGTTAATATGATTTCTTCAATAGTGGTCCTGGAAAATCAGAGAAAGATGAGAAACTTCAAAAATCATACTTAATGAATAGACCAAACAAATTGAATATAACCTACATTTCAAGTATAAGAGTCTAAAATTCTCACTCCCACCCACAGTTGATGAAAATCCTTAAGTACTAAGCAACTGGTATATGCTGGATAATCTCTGCAAACACTTATTGATGAGAATCATGCAGTGAACAGGACACGTCAACTTCAACTTCTCATATGCAAAATAGGTCAAGCTTTACAAATCTGATATTTATTTTGAAAGTTATATTGAAAGCATTTCTCCAAAGTCTATGAAGTTTAGGAATAATGCTTCACATTAAATGCATCAAAGAAGCCAAGATTGGGATCTACAATACTACATAAATTCTTTCTGCAAAGAGAATGGATTGGATGCTTATAAAAACTTGAATTTTCCATTGATATTATCCAAACTTTAGGGGCAGGTGTGGGGTTGGGGGAGAAAACATTTCAGAGAAAACAAATAACCACAGAATGATGATGATCAAATGTTATTTTGAAGAGAATGAATGCATAAGTCTCTTGGGATCAAAACACTCTTAAATTTAGTCTGGCTAAAAACAATAGATGCTTTTACTGCGAATAAATCTCCACAAGAAGACTTTCCTATCTCAAGCTTTCTTAATCCACTAGACTGAAAAGTCTGATTAAACAGGCTGCAGTAGAATCATGCATTCTCTCTCCATCCAAAAAGAAACAGCTGTCAGTCACACCCTCAGCCCCCTCCCCTGGTCCCTAGAGGATAGTGTAAGCAAGCTGTCTCCAGGATAAGGGCTCCTCAGAGAATAGCAGTGTCTGCATGGCCGGCAGCAGAAAAGCAGCCTGCTCACTGGGTCTATTAGCCCTTTGACTTCCTTCCTTCACTAGCAAATATACATATAATGCTTAAGTGATTGATTAATACTGTCCCAAAAGAAACTCAATTAAACACTTAGAATCCTTGGGAAGGCTACCTAGGGAGATTCCTAAGCAGAGATGTGATTTGGTATATACGATGGTCTGGCCTTGGATTGTAAATCCAGTTCTTTTTCTTTCTAAAGGTTACCTCTATCATTCAAGGAAGCTCCTTCTGTTCCATTTGAAACCTAATTTATAAACAAAGTAGGTAAAATTAGACATGTTTGCTAAGATCAATCTGAATAAACAGGTTAAGATGCTGCTTGGGAAAACTGGTTTTCTTCTCTCTTATCCTAGACAAGTTTTTGGATATCCTTTCTCTTCACAGATAGAACAAGGTGGTCAAAGAGGTAACAGGGAGGTTTTTATGCCTGTATGCTGAGATGCAAAGTGGTGTGAAACTTGAATGTTATTATTCTTTGTTTGACTGCTATGGATGGCTGGAGAAATAATCACTTAGCTTGTAGCTCCATTCTCTAACTGTCAAAATGGAATATGCCCCCTATAGGAACAACATCCAAATATAAATGTTAGAACTCATAATAAATAAGAAAAGGAGGATTTGGTTTTGGAATAGACCTTAGAAATAAACTAGTCCAACAATTCCAGTTTTTATTGATGAGAAAAAAATGAGGCTCATAAGGGTATGTTTGCCAAATATAGAGGGAGGATTCAAAACTATATACACTGAATTAAAAAAAAAACAACTATATACACAGAATTCAAGATCCATATTTTAATTGGTCAATCAATCCACAATCAATTATTAAGTACTTACAATGTGCTAGGTATTACACTAAGTTTTGAGGATACAAAATAAGGCAAGAAACAGCCCCTTCCCTCTAAGAGCTTACAATCTAATCATCATGCCGCTTTACTGAGAAACAATGGGACTAGAGGCTACTCTTGACTAGACCTCATCATGTGAGAGAATTTCAAAATAACTGTAACTTATGTAGGTTAAAAGGTCTATCTTGCTCATCTACATACCTCAACAAACTTATTTTCCTGCTGTACTTATTATTATAATTGTTGCCATTACCAGCTACCTGAGTATTTGATAGAACCAGTGTTTTTGTCCTCCCTTTTTTTTTTCATTATCTGAAAACATTATTTTGTCTGGGTTAATAAGACAGGCAAAAAAAGGAAGAAAATTGCTAGGGAGGAAAGAGCACCAGATGATGAGAAAAGAAAGAATCTAGGTCTAAATCTCTGGTCCTGCCACAGGAAAAAAAAAATCTCTGTGACATTAGGTAAGTTGCTTGATTTTTCTTCCATTCGGTTTCCTATTCTGTGAAATGAGAGCATTAGACTGAATAATCACTAAGGCCCCTTCTAGCTTGAAAACCTATGATGCTAGTATGATCATAATAGTTTCTTCTCTAAAAATTCATCTAGAATAAAAACTGGAAGGTGGGACCAGGATTCTGAGATATCTTCCATCTCTGAGCTTCTATGATTTGATCTTCTTCTCAGTCTTCCAAATGTTAACTAAAACATTTAAAAAATAAATGCCAAAAAAATTGCTCCCCTTTGAGCACTGCGCATATGATAATTGCTAAATAAAATCCTATTTCTGCATTAATACAGTTTCTATTTTTAAATCTCCTTTCATGCATTCATTCTACTACCAAAGAAACTCTTCTAAATCATCAGTAAATAAAAGGATGATTAAAACACAATTGAAATAAAAACTCCTCGAACACAAATTTAATTTCTTCTCAGACACCTATGCACACAACCCCCCCCCCCAACTCTATGAATGCCATGCTCTCTACCAGATTTGCGAAGAGAAGTGTGAACAGACACTGGCCTAATACCCCTTTGTTCTTGAACTATGAAAGCCATATGCTACCTGGCAGCACACAGTGCCAGGCTGATGAATCCAGGCAGTGATTAAAGCATGAATAGAGAAAGAGTCTTTAAACCACCTTATTCTAACTTAATGGTTATTTTAATAGTTGGTAAACTGCACAGCTCACTCACCAGGTCTCCCAGGCTTTCATCGACTCTCCTTACAGAATTCTCAGGTGATGCTTTCTTTTGAACAAATTACTTCAAAGCTAAGAAAAACAGCTCAAATCAGGAAAACTGGGGTGTGGACCTTTCCAGCTCCTCTCTCTCGGGTCTCCCTTACACACATAGGCTTGTACTTTTCAGGCGTGCAGCCACCTGTAAAGTGCTGATCAGCAAGCTGGTCAGAGAATGCTAAGTAAGCACAGTCTCTTACTACACTTCTGAAGAAAGCTGCATTTTAAAGTCTTTCTCTTAGAACCATCACAGTTCCCTCCATTACTGTAACGGCAGAAATGACACAGAAATTCTATTTAAAATAGAACAGGGTGTGAGTAAATATTGGCTACTTACCTTTCCCTGTTAATGGTGCCAACCGGTATTCAAATACACCTATTACTTGAACTAGGAATCACTCACTGATAGCCCAAGGGGCAGTGACTGCCTCCAAAATTCAGAAGATCAAATTCAGCCATTTTGGTTCACTTCAAAGTTCTGAAAATGGCCCAGTCTTCTTGATGGTTTGTAATCACATAATCAAGATGAATTTCTACCCTTAAGAAGTATTTACTTTTATCTTTTAGCATCAAAGACACTCATTTGATCAAATGTATTCTATATCTAAAGAGACAGCAGGGAAGAGTGGATATAGAACTAACATTGAAATCATGAAGACCTGAATTCAAGTCCCACCTTTGATACATTCTGAATGTGTGATCCTGGGCAAGATCCCTAACATCAAAAAACTTCTTAACCAGAGGTCCTTACATTAATGAAAACCAATGATCCATATATATATATTATACATATACATATTTATACACATAATTTTAATAGTTATTTAATTTGTGTAAATATGTTTATACTGCTTACATATTATCAATATATTAAATTATATTTTCCATATATTATCATTATATATATACTTGACTGTGGTGTTTCATCCAAATAAACATTAGAACAATGATTTTTCATTTTTAAAATTATATTGATATGTTTATTCTTTCAATGCTTTCATTTCCTAATACATATCTTTTCCCTGACCTTCCTTGAGAGCCATTCCTTATAAAATAATAAAAAAGGGGGAAATGGTTCAGCAAATATAATGAAAAACATGAGCTAAATGTGACATTATGCAATGGACTACATCCATGGTCCCCCAAGCTTATTGACTGAATGAATGAACCTGGGATCTATCTATTGGCCAGATAATTTGAAAAAGAATGCCCAATATGAAGGCAGAAAAGAAGGATGATAATTCGAGATAAGGAAGGAACCTTAGAGGTCATTTTAAATAAGAGTTTAAAAAATAATGAAGGTAGTCAAAACCAAACAAAAATGAGTTAACAATGAATTTAAAAGTAGGAATTCAGTTGGAAAGTCTCATAACAGACAAGAACTATGTAGTAGAGAGTTAGATATGGAATCAGAGAATTGGGTTTTGAATCTGATGTGAATTTGAATCCTAATTCTCCCTCTTATTACTTGTTTCTCCTCAGGGAAGTCACCCTCTCTAGGTATCAGTTTCCTCATCTTTATGAGGTGGCAATTGAATTAAAGTTCCTTACTTATTTAGATCTAGGATCCTAAAGGGCTATATTTGTACTCAGAATATCTGGATTTAAACTGAAAACTATTCTGCTAACATTTTTACCTATATCACCTTGTTCAAGTCATTTATCTCTCTGGGGCCCAATTTCTTCGTATAATTGACGAGGGAGTTGGATTACAGTATCCATAAAACCTCTTTCCTCTATCAAGCTATTAATCCATGATCTAATTTTAAACTTTTATTGGATTTAAATAAAAAGCCAATTCTGCTGGCTTCCTTTTTCAATTCAGTAAGTGAAATTCATTTGTGAAATATTCTTTAAAATACACACACACACACACACACACACACACACACACCCCTAATATGTTCTCCAGATGGGAAAAATTTCAAGGTGACAGAACTGCTCAATGGATTTTAATTAATTGACCAAATTTTATACTACTGGTCACATAGATCTGGTTGTAGAAATGACATCATATAAGACAAATATCTGAAATGTACATATCTGTACAAAAAGTGAAATCTAATTATTCTTTGTTATTTCACAAATAACACAATATCACCTGTCAGTACATCCACCAAAAACAAGTCAAAGCCCAGAATTACCTGAAACCACACCAATGCCTTTCTCCATATTTCATACCCTACCTTTAAAAGAGAGGAAAAGATCTTTGCTTGAGAAAGGCAACATGGGCAGTGAAAAGAACAAAGAACAGAGCTCTGTCACTGGCTATGTCACTCTTTATGAAGTATCTTAATCTCTCTGGGTCTCAGTTTCCACAGTTGTAAAAAGGAGAAAAATGGACTAACTGGCCTATTAGTTTCCTTCCAGTCATAAATCTATGAATTTGCAATTACATGGGTAACAAAGAGTATATAACAGAGTTCTATGGGTCATCCTCAACTCCTTACTTCCACTCTCCATGCCCCATTTTTACTGTGTTGTCAGAGTCTGTTGATTTCAACATCATAACATTTCTTACATTCATCCTTTCTTTTCTTTGCCACTGCCACTCTCCCAGTGCAGGCTCCCATAAATTTGTGCCTCAACTAATGAGACAGCCTGTTAGTTGGTCTGCCTGCTTCAGGGCTTCAATATCAATGTGATCTTCCTAAAATGCAGGTCTGGTCCTGATACCATCCTATTCAATGAATTCTAGTGGTTATGCATCACCCCCAGGATCAAATACAAAACCCTCTGTTCCATGTTCAAAGTCCTTCATCACTTGCCCCATCCCTCTGTAGCTTTCCAGTCTTCTGATACCTTACTTCTTGCTACATCCTCTTCTATCCAGTGATGCTGGCCTTTCTGACATTTCTCAAACAAAACACTACATCTACCAACTGTACTTGTTCTCACAAACTGTTCCCCACATCTGGGATGTTTCTCCACTATATATCTGCTTCCTGGTTTACCCTGTTTTCCTTGAAGTTCCAGATAAAATCCCATTTTCTATACAAAATCTTTCTTAATTTTAGTACCATCTCTCTGTTATTTTGATTTATCTTATATATAGTTTATTTGTACATAGTTTGCATGTTGTTTCCCCCATTTGACTTTGATCTCCTTGAAAACAAGGACTTGTCTTTTCCCCCTTATATTCCCAGTGCTCAGCACAGTTCCTTGTACATAGCAAGTGTTTAATAAATGTTTATTCACACACACACACACACACACACACACACAAAGATGTGCTTCCCCTGACCAGTTCATGTAGGAAAGGGCTATGCCCTAAAAGCGCAGCATCCTTGGGAGAATGTTAATGTCTTTAAGGATTTCCCCACCTCAGATGGAAATCAGTGATGTGTCAGCAGAACTGCCTAAATTCCATAAGCAGGGAGAGGAGGGAAAAGAGATGAGGAGTGACAGATGAACATGTTTCCATTTTTAACTGGATCTTACTCATCTCTTTTAGAAGCCTATTTTAAGTAATAAAGGATATTCAGAAATTTGGGGGGGCATCAACTTTGAACATCATACTATGGAAAATATGTTCTCATTTTATTCAGTGTCATTAAGATACATGGTAAGAGTTAACTATTTTTTGTGTAGATAATTTGTTGAAACTGAAATATGGAAACAAAGTATATTTAATTAAACTTTTAGTTTAGTAAACAATTTTTAGTTTAGTAACTAACAAAGTTTAGTTTAGTAAACAATTAGTAAACAATTATAACTTCATGCCCATAAGATGATACTCTAGATAGGCTGTTTTCAAAGAAGAGAGAATTGCTTAGGACTGCCAAATTTATAGGTAGAAAATTCAGTAGGAAAAAAGTTAACCTTTGTAACAATGTACAAATTTAAACAGGCATAATTATCATGAGATTGCCCAATCAACTTCCTAATCTACTGAGAAATCACACAATTTTATGCAAAAAGATCGGCATAATTATATCATAAAAAAACCTCCAAATACAAATCATCACACATAAAAACAAACAAATGATTAACACCAGGAGCTCAAAAAAAAAAAGATAAGAAGAGACAACAGACCTTGGAGTAAAATAGATAATATTTCAACTACTTGAAGTTTGGGATATTTTCAAAGCTTGTCTAAATGTTTCTTTATTCTCTAAATGGCTGGCTTCTTGGATCCATGGGGTCATCCTGTTACCACCATGTCTTTCTTCACCAATGGGCTTCAAAGACAATATATTTAGCTATAAAATTTGATGATGGGCAATTTATATAAGCAAAATGTAGGGGAAGTTACCAAAGGTAAACCAGAAACAGAGGTTACCAATTTGTGGATTTGGTCACATTAGAAAGGAAATAGTAATTATATTTTTGTCCAAGTAAGTAGAATTAGAAACAAACCAGTGCTTTAAAAATTTGTTGAGCACACTTATAGCCCTAGGATTTATTTTTAGCACAGTTGACACACTTACCATGTACTTGTTATCTTTGGAAATGAAAAGATAAATACTTGAAAATTAATCTTACTTAAATTTTAATTCAACATGAAGGCAACTTAGCTTAATAAAAAGAGAAGTGAGTTAGCAAAGTAATTTGAAGCCCTGGGTTTGGGTATGGTCTCTATCGTGAACAGGATGACCTTAGAAAATTCACTTAACTATTCAGGGCCTCACTGTATAAAAACAAAAACAAAGTATTTGGATAAGATGATACCTATTAGCTCTAAAATACACAATAAATAAATGAATGAATAAGTCAATCAATGAATGAATGGTTAGATAGACAAATAAATAAAAGAATGGATGGATAGATGAATGAATGAATGACTAAATAAATGACACTAATAACTCTGAATAATAATAAAGTTGATATATGAAAGGAAATGTTTTGTTTTGGATACAAGAGAATATAATGTTCTTTCTGGGCAGGAACTGTTATATTTTTGTCTTTGTGTCTTCAATATGTAGGACAGTGTTTGGCATATGGTAGGGGCTAAATAAAAGCTTATTAATTGACTGATGGGCTATACTTTAATTCAGAGTATTAAACTTATAATCATAAGTACTGTATTTACCTCCTAGCTTGTGTTACTACCTGTGTGAAAATGTGTCACTTACTTATTAACAGGATCTTAGATTTAGAACTGGAAAGATCTTTCAAAATTATCTAATCTGACTTCTTCATTTTACAGTGGAAGAAAGTGTAGCCCACAGAGTTTAAGTGACTTTGTTCTAGATTATACAAGTAATGAGGAATCCAACTATTTTCTGGACCTAAACCTTTTAATGACAAATCTGACTTTCTTTCCATTGTATCATACTGCATATTTAGTCTTCTCAGTCTCAAATTTCTCTTATATATAAAGGGAACAAATATTGACTATTCTGTTCCTTCTATGTGCCAGGAACTATTCTTTAAACAGACTATCTCGTGTTATCTTCACAACAACCTTTTAAGAAGTGCCATTATTATTCTCATTTTATAGTTGAGAAAACTGAGGCAAAAAGAGGTTAAATGACTTGTCTAGGGCTACAAGGCTAGTAAGCGTCTGCTGCTGGATTTGGTCTTTCTTATTTGGGACAAAGTCCTCTATCTATAGATAATGTGCCTTCTGGTTACCTATATAAAGTGACCTCTGAGAACTCTTTCATCTATAACTATATGGTCCTATTATTTCACAACTGATAAATCTTAGCTTCCATCTAATTCCATGGAGCATTTGTCTATAACATTATGGTATTGTCCTCTGAAAAAGTATTAGCACTCTACCAAATTATGAACCACTAACAGTATATAACATTGGGTGCTTAATAGACATTAGCAATATTGCTAACAACAAATAACTAATAAATATTCTGAAAGTTTTATTATAATTATCAAAAGAAAGTAATTGTGAATTTTTTAAAGTAAATATACTTTACAAATTAACAACAACAACAGTAATAATAGCTATCTTATACAGTGCCTTAGTGTTCCAGGCACTGTTTAAACATTTGCTTCTCATAATTCTGGGAGTTAGATGATATTATCTCCATTTTTTTTTCTGATCATGAAACCAAGGTAAAGAGAGGACACAGTTAGTAAGTATTTGAATCTGAACTTCAACTCAAGCCTTTCTAACTCCAACACTCTTTCCATTGTGCCTCCTATTCACCAAATTCCTTCTCTATTTAAACGATAGGCTACCAGAAGCTCATTTTAAGACCATCTACTATAGAAAAGAGTTTAGTATAAGGTGAGGTTGAAACCCCATACAAGGGAATTTATTGTCCTAGTTAAGGGATTATAAGGAAGGAAATCATCAGGAGAAGATGCAGTAAAGTTCAGGAATATTCCCTGAATAACATTGCTTAGTTCTTGATACTTGCAATCATTTCATAGTGATTGATTTTTGTTCACTTGTTTTGCAGTCTCTGTGACCCCATTTGGAGTTTTCTTGACAAAAATACTGGAATGGTTTGCCATTCCCTTCTCCAGCTCATTTTACAACTGGGAAACTGAGGCAAACAGGGTTCATTAACTGGCCCAGAGTAATACAACTAGTAAGTGTTTGTGGCCAGATTTGAATTAAAGAAGATGAGAATTTATGACTTTAGTCCCAGCACTCTACTATACCACCTGGCCTCCCAGTGATGGATCAGCCATTGTTTAAAGAGCCACCATTTTCTATCCCAGCTCTCTCCTGTTATGACCAAACTTCCCATTTCAAACTTGTATATGATTTGTATTCCTCAGCTAGAAGAGGGAGCTCTCTCTTCAACCTTCTTTATAGCTATCCTCCCAACCTCCTCAGTCTCCATCCCTAACTCTCCTGCAGGCAAGAACAAAAGAAGTGACAGAAAAAAAGAAGAATAAAAAAGCAAGCCAGGGACCAGATCCTGCTTTTCATGCTCTTAATCAAAGGATAGAGCAGCCTAAGCTTGGCATTCACTTCAAGGGAACTCTCCCATGCCGAGCTCATCCAGATCAGCAGGCCACAGCAAGCTAGCTCAAAAAAACAGAGTAACTACAAATCACCCCACCCACCCCCTATCTAGGACTCCTGCCCAACCTGAAAAATAAAGGAGGAACTTAAAAGAGAAGTACTGGTTGAAGCCATGTAGGAACTATGTATGTGTGCAAACATGCGTAAAAGAATATATGCTTTAGTTTAGAAAGATGGAAAAATATATATCAACAACCTACTTTTACTGGACAAGTTAAAGAATGAAATGATTTGCTTAATCAAATATCTTATTTAGTAAAGCAATGCCATGCATATCCATCCACATTTATATTGACTTAATTTCCCCTTATAAATTAGTATAAATAAATACACAATGCAATATTTCTTCAGTGATTTGCATTTTAGCATCCAGTTGGTGCAATAGATAGAGTACCAGGACTGGAATCATGAAGATTCATCTTCCTGAGTTCAAATGTAGTCTCAGACAGGACACTCCAGCCTCTTTGCATCAGCATCCTTGTCTGTGAAATGAGTTGGAGAAGGAAATGGCAAACCACTCTAGCATCTTTATCAAGAAAACCCCAAATGGGAAAGTCATATACAAATAAAAATGACTGAACAACAAAGTTCCTCTGTTGTTAATATAAATTCCAGTTATCCTTCTCTAAGCAAACAAGAATGATTTTTCATTCACAGATTTGCATGGTGGAAAGAGCATTGAACAGGGAACCAAGACATCTAGACTCTGACTGTGGCTATGATCATGATTAACTGTGACCCTGTGAAAGGTATTAAAATTCCCTTAGTCTCAATTCTCCCATATGTAAAGTGAAGGGATTGGAGGAGATTTCTAGGGTTCTTTCCAGCTCTAACATTCTGTGAAAAGTTGGATAAGATAATGTTTTTTTCCTTTCTTTTTTTAACCATGTGTGGAGGAAGGGATAGAGTCTGGAAAAAATCAAACATTCACATCCTTTTCCTAGGGACCCAAGTTGGCACAATTAGGTGACAACAAAACATTATGACACACACTTATAAAAAGAAACTTAAAATTGAATGCCTATTGAGAGACTGGGTTCAAGTTGTTACCTCTTTCTTTCCTCTTAGTTTCTCAATCTCCCATCTGATCTTCAGCTCCAAATTTAAGAGGACAAATGTGACTTTGGTAACAAAAGCTCTTGACAATCAGAACTGCAATTTAGCCTCCTTTTAAGAAACCACCAGAGCTTCAACACCAAAGACAATGTGACCTACGAACAGCATGTGTCATTTTGAAAGGGAAAAAAGAAACAATTACTGCCAAAATGCATATTATATATACAGCAGAGTAGAACGAATCAAGTTGAAGGGTGTACATGAAAATATTTCAATGAAGAACAATGGAAGAAAAGAAAACATTTAGCCAAGAGCAACAATGCATATTTTATAGTATAGAAAATACATTGGCTTAACTGATCCTTCAGCCAAGTTTCAAAAGCACCACTTTATTTTAATTCTAGAGAAAGACAGAGATATATATCATGTACAGTCTATTTAATGATTTCACACCATTAAGCAAGTGTACCTAGTAACAAAATGGTTTATTTTCAAAGACTAACTATTTTAAGATAACATCAACAGTGTAATTTAAGCCATAACACCGAGGAAATGCTTCATTAATCAAAGATGGGACATTTAAATTTGTTTAAATCAGTCCCATGGTGATATTTTTGATGTGACTCAATGCCTTGTATTTCAATTCAGAAAAACACACATGAATGCTGCTGACTGGATATGAGGAAGCAAATCAATATAATATTGCCAACATTATTATATTATATAGGGATATTTGACCATCTACAGACCTTATGTTCCCAAATGGGAGTTTATGGCTAAGAAAGCATTGGTTCCAAATTTTTGGATTATATTTCTAAAAAAGAATGAGCATAAATATGGCACAGATACCATACATCATAAATTAATTTGATTGGATAGCGATGTTTTCAGCATCCATATTTTAAAAAATAGGGGGCTATATAGGTTGAGAAGCTGAGATAAAAGCAGAAATAAAAGAAGTGAGAAGAAATGACAACTATATTCTGATTATGTTGAAGGTATGGCTAGTGACCACAGAACCAAGCTAGAATGAGGAATGGTGTATTGGAATGGAGAAGATTCAGAAAGACATGGCAAGAGACTTCCCATTTACACCGAGAAGCCAATAGAGCTTCCAAGATTGCTTCTAGGCTTAGAAAAATAATGTTCTTTCTTTGCTGTGCCAAGAAATCAGTGCTACCAAGGTTGCTGTTGTGGTGAAATGGAAAAGGCAGTCACTAAATACAATGTATTTCTATTAGTAAACTGATGTAGTCATCTTCCACTGTGCTGAGGATACAGAGAGCTTAATCAAGAGTTAACTAGAAAACACTTTGGGAACATTAGCATCATCATCATAATAATGTGGCATTTATATAGGGCCTCTTATGTGCCAGGCACCAAGTTAAGCATTTTACAAATAACTCGTTTTGTCCTCAATGTAACCCTTTGAGATAGGTACTCCTATCATCCCTACTTTAGCGTTAAGAGGAAGTTAACTGACTTGTCTGGGATCGCACATTTACCAAGTGTCTCGGGCCATCTCTGAACTTGGGTCTCTGACTCCAAACCTAGGACTCCATCCACTGCATGACTTAGCTGCCTATTTGGAAAAGGGCAGCAAGAATACTGAATAATTGATCAAATTCTTTTTCATCATTTTGCCATTCTCTCTTAATTAAACATCTTTGCTTTGAATTAATGTGTCACCTTGCTTGATCTGATCTACACATAGATTTGTAAGGGGTTAAAGCTATGAAAATGAATAAATCCAAAGGCCCCACAAACTTGAATGTGGTTGTGAAGGATAGTGGGGGAGGGTAAACCAATCAAGGAAAGCCCAAGTTATAAGCAATAACCAGTCCTCCATTCCCATTCCAATGTGCACTAAGGCTAAAATTGCCAATATTTTCATAAAACTAGACATAATTAAATAGTATAGAGAAAACTCTTGAATTAAAAAAAAATCCTTACCTTGTGTCTAAGTATCAATTCTAAAACAAGATAGTGGCAAAGGCTGATCACTCAGGGGTAATTGATTGGCCTTGGATCAGTGTGTGAGGTCAAATTTGAACCCAGATCCTCCTGACAACAGCCTTGGGCTCTATCCACTCTGCTACCTAGCTGTCTCTAAACTCCTACATTTCTAAGGATATTCTCCTATGCTCTTCTTCCATTTGATATCTATCCTTTGGCTAGGACTCATATTGCTATGTTTCAGCTTTTGAAGTTTGTCTCCCTTTTCCCACTTTACTCCTTCTAATTAACATTCATATGACTTTTTGATTTTTTTGGTTGGTGAAGTTGCATATTTGACTTCTCTCATTTCCCTCCTCCTTCCAGGACTTGGTCTATTGCTTCTGGTAATATGGTATAGATAGATGTAGTGTGGTATATCATGGGATTTGGTGGTGTATGACCCCAGAAATATTGTTTAATTTCACTGTGCCTCGGTTTACTTATCTGTAAATTGAGGGCTTGGACTAGATAGTTAAGGCCACTTCAAGCTTTAAGTCTGTGATCTTTTGAATTAAATGAATCAACAATTTTGAAAGACCAGCACCATTCAGTGCTTTTATCTTCATTGTGGAACTAAGTAGTTTGGGTGCCAGTATTAGGGAACTGAGCATTTATGTAAGAGAACAACCTTTTGAAATGTATATCACTGAAGGGATGGGCCACACTTAGAACTCTGAAAAAAAGATGAAACCAAGCTCCTAGTGAATGATAATATGAATGCTGGCCTCCCAACCCTTCCCTGTGAAGACTTGAGTTCTGCCATCACAAAGCTGATCTTGCAGGAGCAGAATTGGCTGCTGTTAAGCAGATATGGTTCCCGGCCACGTAGCCTAGGATATGATGCAAGAGCAGTTTAGGTGCACATAGGCAAAGAAGCAATTTTGTCAGAGAATAGAGATGAGTATTTATACAAATGTAGAACAGAAATATAAAAAGGCACAAAAGGTATTGATAATTAATTTAAAATACCATAAAGAAACTATAGCTCAAGAGAGGGATAACAAAGACAAATGAAACTGCAGAGGCTGGGGAAAAGGAATGCCATAATACTTTAGACAGCAATCATAAGGCCCAAATTTTTTTCTGTAATTATAGTTCTACTTATCCCATCTTAGATTCAGAGAAAAACTTGAGGAGACAGAGGCTTATTTCATGCTGGGAGTATAGAAATAAGTTTGAACAAATAGCCCATTTGTGATTATTTAAATAAAACATCATAATTGGAATATTTGGGTCGATATAGGCAATTTTTCCCCTTCTTTCTCTTTTGTATGAAAACAATGAACTAAATACTATCTTGATTTTTTTTTTACTATTTTGCTGTAAATATAGCATGCAATCTAGGGACCTTCTTATTTTTACATTGTGATTGGCTGCATGAAAGGAGGAGTAAATGCTTCTAAAGTAATTTTTCTTACCATTTGCTCTCTGATCAATCATTAACAACATTCTTCCCTTATTTATTGCCTTCTACAATAAATAGATGTGGACTGACTCAATGATATTCATCATTTAGCAGCTCTCATTTTTAACGCATTTATATCCCATGTTGCTCCTTTATATACTATTGAATCATTGCTTTCATGGACATTTTTATATCCAAATGACAAAGTTTATTCTTCTTCTAGCAATGAAGAAATGATAGTCTGTGCTACTCTGACACAATAGAAATTTCTAATTCTAAAAAGTAGGTCTTTCCATGATAGTGAGGAGGTCACTTAAGATTTTATATTTTCTTAGCTTGGTAAATAGGCATCTAGGCAGCACAGGGGACAGAGTGGCCAGACTGAAGTTAGGAAGATTCATCTTCCTGAGTTCAAATCCAGACTCAGACACCTACTGGGAGTGTGAATCTGGGTAAGACACTTGACACTGCCTCCTTTTCCTCATCTGTAAGATGAGCTGGAGAAGGAAATGGCACATTATTCCTGTATCTTTGCCAAGAAAATCCCAATATTCATGAAGAATATTTGAACAAAACTGAAACAAATGAACAACAACTTGTTATATATGAGTTCTGAGGACAGTAAACACTTTATGGGGGTGTTTGAAGGAGCAAACATCTGGATTTCCTTGTTGCAAATACACATCTAGTTGACAGAATTTACTATGTTTTATCTAGATATTTTGGCTTCCTGTAGCCATAGATCAAATGTTTCAAAGAGCACTTAGAATATCCATAATATAAATGCACTTCTTTATGATACCCTTCAATCAAATTAGAACAAATAAAGAGATACTTTTTTAGAAAAATAAGAAGTATTTATTAAGTGCCTACAATATGCAAAGCAATATGCCGAATAATGTGAGACACAGGGGGAAAAAAGGAATGAGGGATAGCTTCTGTCCTCAACAACCAGACAATCTAGTTCAGGGGATGATTTACACAAGATAACTAACAATACAAGACACTATATAATATGTGGTAAATAAACAAAAGTTTTATTAAGTTCTTAAAGAAATAAGAGGTTACTGTAAACTTGGGTGACTAATAAAAGCTTTAAGGAGGTGGGTTACATTGTAAGAGGAGAGAATTACATAAACAAGCAAAGAATATACAAGGCATAATTGGATGACAGCCAATCTGGCTGAAAAAAATAGTGCCATATAGATCTAATGTGAGTTTGAAAAAGGAGACTGGGACTAGGCAAGGAGAGCCTTGAATATCAAGTATATGTTTGAATTTAATTTATTTTTAAAATTAATTTATTTGTTATTTGCACTTAAATACCCAGTTAACTCCTCCCTCCCTCCCATTGTCTCCTCTCCCTATTAGAGAAGGCATCATTTGACAAAAAAGATATATATATATATATATATATATGTACATATAAAACCATGTGTTACTTATTTCTCTTTATCAATTTTCTCTCTGGAAGTGGACATATACAAATCTTTCTACAAACAATATTTCTGTTCCTATATATAATCTTCTCATGGTTGACAAAAAAGATATATATATATATATATATATATATATATACATATATATATATGTACATATAAAACCATGTGTTACTTATTTCTCTTTATCAATTTTCTCTCTGGAAGTGGACATATACAAATCTTTCTACAAACAATATTTCTGTTCCTATATATAATCTTCTCATGGTTGTGCTCATTTCATTTTTCATGATTTCATGTAGGTCTTTTTATCTTTTTCCAAAATTAACCTATGTGCCATTTCTTATGGCTAGTATTCCATAACAATCATAAGACACAATGTGTATATCCATTCCCCAGTTGATGGGTAACTCTTTAATTTCCAGTTCTTTGCCACAACAAAGAAAGCTGCTATAAATACTTTAAACCGTATAGTTTCTTTTACATTTTCCTGGATCATCTTAGGAAATAAGCCTAATAGTGGTATTACTGCTGGGTCAAAGGGTATACTTACTTTATAACACTTTGATCATAAATCCAATTTGTTCTCCAAAATGGATGGATGAGTTCACAGTTCCACCAACAGTGTATTAGTGTCTCCATTTTTCCATATCCCCTCTAATATTTGTTATTTTACCCCTTCATCATTTTTCCAACAAGGTAAGTATGAGATATAATTTGAGAATTGTTTTGATTTTCATTTCCCTAATCAATAATGATTTAAAATATTTTTCATATAGTTAGGTACAGCTTTGATTTCCTCACCCAAAAACTATCTGTTCATATCTTTTGACCATTTATCAGTTGGGGAATGACTTATATTTTTATATATTTCACAAAGTTCTCTAAATATTTTAGGTATGAGACTTCTATTCAAGAAACTGTTAATACAACCCCCCCAACTTATTGCTTTCCTTCTTTAATTTAATATATTAAAAATTATCCATTTTACATCTCACAATGCTTTCTATCACTTGTCTATTCATAATTCTTCTCCTACCCATAAATCTGATAGGTTATATGTTCCATGTTATTCTAATTTGCTTTATGATATCTCCTTTTATGTCTAGGTCATGTATCCATTTTGATCTTATCTTGGTAAAAGGTATACATTGTTGGTTTATATCTAGTTTCTGCAAGACTGCTTTCCAGTTTTCTAAATAATTTTTACCAAATGGTGAACTCTTACTGCAAAAATTGGATTTTAATCTCTGAGTAATGAAGAGATGCTTTGGGGGCATTCATGTTACACTGTGATTTAATAAAATAAATTTGGTAATGCCTTATAAGATGGGTTGGAGGAAAAAGAAAGATCAAAAAGTAGGGGGACATGTTAGTATCTTATTACTTTAATCTAGGCTTCTGGGGCAAAATTTGAATTATAACTATACAACTGTAGAACTAGATAAATATTAGATAGTGGATGATCCAAATCCTTCATTTACAGATGAGGAGATACAACAACAACAAAAATAATGGCAGTTGGCAATTTTATAACTCTGTAAGTGTTATAAAGCACTTTACAAAGTTTTCATTTTGTAAAATTGAGATTAAAAACATCTCAATTGATTCTCACAACAACCCTGAAATATAGGTGTTATTATTAGTCCCATTTTACAAATGAAAAAACCCAGGGTCATACAACTTAATATGTATATGAAGACAAACAAACAAAAACCTAATCCAAAGTCAATCAAAGCAAAATAATAACAATAATAATGATAACCCAAGATTCTTCATTCCAGATAACCTTTTCTCTGAATGGATTTTGGAGAATTTCCTTTACTTTTCTAGCAAATGAGAAGTAGCATAACAGAGAAGCTGGAAAGCTGGATTTGGAGGCAGGAAGACGGAGGTTCAAATTTCATCTCTGACACATACTGGTTCTTTTCCCCTGAGCAAGTCACTTATATCCTTCATGGTCCAGGTTAACTCTCTAAGACTATATGCAAGTTGCAGAGAAGGTGCCAACTATACTGGTACACGGAGTTCTTCTAAGAATTCTATCACTGAAATAACAGTTTTAGTCCTTATATCTATCTCTTTTCTATTATATTGGGCCTCAGTGAGATGTAAACTAAATACACTATTCCAAAGCTGACATGTCTACCTACTAAAACTCTCCATCATAGACTCTTACTTTTGATGTAGCCATAAATCAAATGACTGAGTAAATGAACAAACCAACTTAATTTTTTCTTCTCCCAATTAAATGACTCCACTGACAGTTGTAGTATAGTGGAAAGTCTGGCTTCAACCAAAAGTTATAACCAAGAACATAAATTAAAGTCTCGAGTGTGTGTGGGGGTAGAAGAGAGGCAGAATAGGGTCATAGGAGAGTGAGTACAACTCAATGTTCTTGAATTTGAACAAAATTTCTATATTAGGACATTTGTAGCTAAAAACTCCAGCATCACTCAAACTATATTTAAACCTTATTTACTTATTTATAAGTATCATTTAAATAGATGAATATAAAGTTTCATCTGCTAATTTTCAGTGATTTACTGAAATGCTCTATTTAAAAATGTCAAGTGGTCATTAGCTAGAAACCTTCAAGAATTTATCGACACTAATATTTCCTACTTAAATATTGTCATTAGATTATTTCATTTTATTTTCTTGCTAAATCCTCATAAAGTTATCTCTCTCTCTCTCTCTCTCTCTCTCTCTCTTTCTCTCTCTCTCTCTCTCTCTCTCTCTCTCTCTCTCTCTCTCAAAATTAGTGGTTCTTTTTCAGTTTAAATTGATTAAAATAAATGGGATAAGAAGAGAAGTAACATGATCTTGGTAGACTTGTGACAGCATCATTATATTTAATTGCCAGTAGGGGCTGCTATAGCAAGTATACATGGAAGGTGGGCCAAAAAGGACAGTTACCTGTCATTTACCATTTCAGCCCAGGGTAGGTAAAATTCAACTCCTTCATATATTTCTGCCAAATAAGGAAGAGGATGTCAGGGAAGCTTGCTAGGTTTTTCCTGATACCAAAAACTGGCAATTCAATTTACTTTCTGACAGATTTTGGTTACCTCTGACGTTGTTGTAGCAGCATCTTATTAGGTTTGTATCTTAATGCTTTGTGAATAAAAATTTTAAAAGCACATTTGTAGCATTAGTGAGGTATAGAGTTTTACACTTTTACTCTGTCTATTATATCTCTTTGATTCCCTAATTAACTTTTAGCCACTATACTGGTGAGCCAGATCCAGCAAGATGAAGTTTGAAGGGCTGGTAGTGAGGTAAGTCACTGGCTTATGTGAAAGGGAAGTTAGATGAACACAGATCAAATAAGGTAAATTGTTGTCGAAGCTTACAGAGATTGGAGAAAGATGCTCAAATTCTGTTCAACTCTTAACCATTCTTTAAATCCAATTCAAATGCTACCTTCTCCAGAAAGCTTGGGTAAAGTCTCAATTCCAGTATGTAAAAATCTTTCTGCCTCAGACATTACAAAACATTTTTATTATTCTTTAAAGTGCTTATACTTATCAAATGTGATAAGTGATAAGAAAAACTTGCATACTTTACTTAATAATATTTGATATATAAAATATATATTCTATATAAATATATATCCCATAAAATATAGAAAATAACAGTTAACCATAGCTATTATTTCTAGACATGTAATATTGGATGTCATAGCTATATCTGTTGGTTTCATTCCATTATGAGCCAGTAAGTTTCTTGAGGGCAGGGGTCTTGGAGCAATGGCAAACCTGAATTATACACTTATCTGTGTCAGACGTGGCACCTATTTCTGGAGAAACAAAGAAAAAATAAAAAAATGAGAACAGAATCTGTTCTTTATTCTTACGGATCTTACTTTCTTATGGTGAATATATATATGTATACATATATATTCATAAAGTACTCTTAGAGGGTAAAGAACAAATAGCTGGGGATCTTGGTGCCAGGTACAGTGCTCTATACATAGTAGACACTTCAAAAGTATAGACTAAATATGCTCATCAATTGGGGTGTAAGGGTTAAATTAGGAATTTTGAAAAAAATAAGAGAACAGTTTTTAATAATTTAAATTTAAATGAGAATATAGTAGAGTTATAAATTAACATTATTCCTTTAAGGCAGAGAAAAGGAAACTTCTAGCAGCTTTTAACAATTAACAATTTAGTTTTATTAAAATAGAGATAGTAAAAGAATGTAGTAAAATGAATATAGGAAAGAGGGAAATATAGGAAAGAGGTAGAGAAAAAAATTTCCTAATACCTAACAAGCTATTCTATAACTATCTATAACTGCCTATAATTATTATCTAAAACTTCCTATATTTACCTATGGCTGCCTATAACTACTGCTAATGACAACCACCCCAAAAAGTTTCAACCCTGTCAATGCCAATCAAGACCAACCCAATTAATGTTTAATCCAACCCCAATTAGGTCTGTCAATGAAGACCAGCCACCTTCCAACCCAGAAAAGGTAAAAAAGCCCTCTAAATACTAAAGCCAAAAGCCCTCTCAGTAAGTTCAGACCTGCATTTATATTCTAGCAACGAAACGTAAACCATAAACTAATCACCAATCCATACCACCAGCAACCAACCCCCAGACCAACCCACGCCCAGCAGCTAACTCCCTGCATCTGCCAGCCATACCTATCAGCAACTGACCCTCCTAACTGTCAACAACTGACACCCCTTCCCCCTTGCCAACTGTCAGCAACTGACAGGCCAACCAACCCACACTTGGCCCCTTTTATAACCTCCTCCTACCTCACTTCCTGTCTCTATGATTTCTACTTCCTGTCACTGTGGGCTGGTTAATCCCTACACATCTCCATGGTAAAGGGACCTCCAGGTCCCCAGTTAAATTAGAAGAAAAGGATTAAGAATTGCCTTTTACAGGGGAATGGCTCAACAAGTATTTAATTATGATGGAATACTATTGTGCCACAAAAAATGGCAAACAAAATGATCACCAAAAATTTTTATTAGTGAAGTGAGCATGGCCAGAACACTGTATACAGAAACACCAATAATGTAGGATGGTCAACCATGAATGACTTATCAACAAAGTAAGAATACAAGACAACTTCAAGGGACTTAGGATGAAAAAGACTTTCCACTTCCACAGAAGGAATCGACAGTGTCTGAATGTACATTGAAGCTTATTTTTTCCACTTATTTTCTTCATGAATTTTTATCTAGTGTAAACAATTTGTATCTTATTTCACGACATAATGAGCATGGAAATATGTATTGAATGATAACATATGTATAATCTATATTACATTACCTGTTTTCTTGAGGAAGGAAAAAGAGTAGGAGGGTGGAGAACATAGACTGTAAATTTCAGGAAATGATTGTTAAAATTGTATTGACATTATCTGGAAAAACATTAAAAGAATTCTAAAAATATGTGGATTGCATTGCACCATATTGTATGGAATGGCCTCTATGGCAGAAAAAAACAGTGGCAAAGCTGGTCAAGTGGAGCATGGTCAATATAAGCTTATATAGTCACAAATAAGGTTAAATTCATAGTTAAGGCAGATGAAAGTTTGGTTAAGAAGTAGAGGTTGGAGTTAGAGTCTTGGTCTAAAAAATAGCAAATGATAGCTAGAAAGATTTCTTCTCTTCTCTTCCCTCATTTGGGGGAGAAGAGTAGGTAGATGGAGAAAAGAAGTAAATATAGCAGTCTTTGTCCTTGAATTCTAATGGCAGAGATAACTGCCATTAGAGATATGCAAATTAAAAGGGGGGGACATTGCTTGGTTTTCCATGATCAGTCATCATATTTGGGACAGATATTTCTAGGACTGTCTGGGTAGATCCTAATTCTCCAAGTTTCTGTCTGAGTTCTCAAGAGAACCTCCTTTTGTTCCCCTAAGGGAACAGCATTATATTCCCTAACCAAAGCTGGCTGAAAATTTGGGTTTTGGTTTTTTTTTTAGCTTTGGGTAAAAGCAAAAACTTCCTCTGGGCTCTAAGGGATCCTTTTTCCCTGGGGAAGGGGCCAGGATTCTCATCATTTCTATGCTTTCTAATGTTGACAGAAAGAATGGAGTAGTGGCATACCATTTTTATGATCCAGATTTTTATGGACAAAGGAAGGAATTCTAGGAGGGAACTTGCATTTTACAACAGAAGACTGAAACTGCATAGCTTGAACTGATCTGAAAAAAATCTCCCAGAAAGGGATCAGTAACAAACACCCACACTTATTCTCTAAGCCGAATTGGTTCCAAAACGGAAAGCAATCACTTTTCTCTAGCCACAATGCCATTTGCAAACTTTAAATATTAAAACCAGCTTTGCTGGTGCTCATTCTATAATCTCTATCAAAAGTAAGCTGGGTTTCTGAACAGCTCTCCAGCACTGAGCTAACAAACCTATTAGAAAGTCACAACTGCTGAGGAGACTGCCCTAAGGTTCCATCTGCTTTCAGTGTGGAGCTCCCTCGCCTCATCAGTTAAATGGATAGTTCTATGAAAATTTAAAACAAACATGGGCCTGGAGGAGAGGGCTTAGTGGTCTTGGCATCATTTTTTTTTGCAAGCAACAGCAACAAAACTACCTTTTACTTCTTGGACACAAAAGTTTAATTCTAAGCTTGAACAAGTTAGTTTTTCAATAGTTCCAGGGCAGAAAAATTGAGTATCAGACAGTTTCCTGTGTGAAGGTTATTTGGACGAGACAGAGAAATGAGACCCAGTTGACAAGATCATCAAGGATCCTAGGGCTCTTGGCCTAAATACCCTTGCCATAGTTTTAGATATCAAAATGTTATGATATCACATAATGATAGCAGCACATGACCATTTCTATTTTGCAAAGTACAATCAACAAAGTAAATTCTCCAGCATTGGCTAGATGTTTGGTGCATCTGTCACTTTGGCCTTCTGGCCCAGAAAGTGGAAGCTTCAGAGCAATTTAGATCATTTCCTGATTTGGCTCAGTTCTGAACAGCAAAGTTTTAAAGCCATTTGCAGATGATCTACCAATAGTTTTAAAGACTCTTTCAACAAACTCAAGTACCTTGAGTGACTCTGTCATTAAATGTGTAGAAAAGACTAATCTGATAACTCATGGTCTTTCCATTTTTTCTGGGATTATAGGTTTTATTGTTCACTTGCAGGCAGAAAAAAAAAACAAGGGAAGAGTCAAAAATTGCAACCTATGAAGAGAGAAATAGGAGAACTAAGGGGATGTAAAGGGACGGGGACCATAGGTTTCTGAGTCAGTGATGAGGGACCCAGAAAGGGGAAGTAGAGTAAACACGTCTTAGGACAGAGGGTCAAAGAAGCAGTGGATCGGAATGCAGGGAGTAGAAACTCTACAAGTTAATTAGAAGCCATGAAAAGGATGGAGGCAAGGGATCAGATAAACAGTAAGGAATAAAGGAGATATGATAGAGCAGGACAAGTCAAGTGGGCATAGGCACACAGAACCAGGGACAAAGTGGGGATTTTTATAAAACCACTTGTTCTCTTCAGTTGTTTTTCAGTCACGTTTGACACTTTGTGCTCCCATTTGGGGTTTTCTGGGCAAAGATACAAGAGGAGTTTGCCATTCTCTTTTGTAGCTCATTCTATAGTGGAGAAAACTGAGGCAAACAGGGTCAAGTATATGGCCCAGTTTCAATAGCTAGTGTGAAAAAATTCAGAAAGAGGAGTTTTCCTGACTACAGGCCCAGAACTCTATCTACTGTTCCACCTAACTGCCCCATTTCTGAGTTTTCTTTTCCTTCTATTACACTAAAGCAATAATATATTGAAAACAAGAGCTTCTGACTGATTACATCGTAGATTTTGAGTTAGATAGGAACTTAGAAATAATCCAGTTAAACCAATTCATTTTACAGATGAAGAGACTGAAGCCCAGAGTAATTAAGTGACTTATTCAAGAGCATACACAATGAAGGGCAGAGAAAGGCTTTTATCCAGGACATCCAAATTTAAATGTAGTATGTTGCTCACCATACTATGTTCCCTTTCCTAATGCAAGGTTAGAAAACAGATATAGTTCTATAACTGAGTCAGTCTCTTGATGAGAAGGCAAATGAATTAGAGGGTTCATCTCTCTCAAATGCTTCCTTTTCACCAAGTCTTGTAATTAACCTTCTGAATTACCAGAGGAGAGAAACAAAAGGTTGGAGAATTTCTGTTCTCTTAGCGAGATGGTTTCCTTGATTGTGAACCTTCTTTGTACTGGGGTAGATTTTTCAATAAATGTACTTAGAATCTCAGAATTAATATTTTTAGCTCTTAGAGATATTCATCCTAATTCATCATTTGAAATCCGAGGAAACTGTGGTCCATGGAAGTGTCTTTTCTTTGATTCCATTGTAATTTTAATTAATTTTTTTTACTAAAACAACACGGAACAGAAATACAAGTAACTAATTTTGCTAAAGAACTATTTACATTTAAATTAATTAATTTCAACATATAAAGTACCATAATTTTAAAAATTATTTCTTCTAACTCCTCATGAAGTTTCATTGTTTATCTATTCATTCTCATTTACTTTTCATTTCATGAGGTTGAAGTTGGTGGGATCTCCATTCTTTTCATTCTGCTTTTTTAAATCCTTGCATTATTTCATAAAGACATTTCTTGATTTTTTTTGTATTCCTCATATTTGCCCATATTAATTGCAGTAGATAGTGTTTCATTACAATAATGTGTCACTATTTAATCATTCTCTTTTGGTTGACACATTTAGTTTTTCTTTTAATTTAAAAGTTACATTAAACAAAAACACTTGAATTGTTGGCACATAGTAAGTTCTTGATGTTTGTTAACTGATGCCTCTACAAGAAAATATATAAAGCAACATTTTTTTTTTACTTAGTACAACCTTCTTCTACCCAACTCACTTGTACTTATAGAACTAATTTCTGGGGGGTATAGGTTCAATTTTCCCCCCAAAAAATTCTCACAAGTATTTGGCTTTTCTGATATATTTAAATCACTTTCAGTCTGTAGAAGGCATTATTTGAAAATGAAAATTCTGTTGTACAGACCCAGAATATTAAAAAATAAAATATTTCTTCCTTAGATTCAGTGGCTAATGTCACAGGTACTAGTAGATAATATGACTACATCTAGACATAGGGGAAATTGAGAAAATGGTGCCCAGTTGGCATTCCAGTTGTGTCTCAAATGTGTCTGCCTACACAGGCAGAAAATCTCTGAAACCTAAAGAAAGACACATGCAAATTATGAAAAATTAAGAGAGGAAAATTGGCTCTTGCCCATTGTTGAAAGACACATTTTTTTAACAAACAAACAAGCAAAAAGAACTATATTCACTATAATTAGCTATTGATGATAAGGAACTGAAATATCCTGGAAATCGTGCATTATATATTCACAAATGTTTGATAGTTTTAAGTCAACAAAGTTTTATTTTGGTTTGTTTTTGCAAAGTATTTAATAAGATACTTCCAGAGAAACCTCAGAAGTCAGATTCTTATCCTGAGACTTCCCTTTGAAAATCTCAGAAGGCTATGATTTAGCAGCTAGTTCTCCTAACACTCTGCCTTCCTAGATTTTACTTGGTGGCCTGTGCAAATAAAATGGGGCCGCAGAAGTTATTGCTTATCTTGACACTCAACTTCAGACTTTTCTCCTGTGGACATGTATTTGGGTTCTTTAATCCCTAGTCTTATGAAAGGATGTTTTATAGAGGTAAACCAATGTACAAAGAGCAGTGTAAACATATCAACACATGCAGAAGGACAGGAACTTGTCCTATCAGTCCCTTTTCATCTCTCAGTGGATGGTCTCAGCAATATAATATGCTAATGGATATATTACCACTTTGTAAATTACTCGCAAATCTGCCAGTTCTCTTCCCTTTTCCAATAGCCTGCTGTACATCTCTACTTGTCCTGCAAAAATTCAAACTCCACACAAACAAAGCTGAATTGATTTTCTTATCCCAAACCTATCCTTTCTCTGAATTCTCTATTTCTTCAAATGGCAGTCTTGTTCATCAAGTTGTTGAGGTTCAAAACCAAAAAACATCTTTGACTCTTCCCTATCTCTCATTATTTATATTCCATCTATTAGTAATCAATCAACAGCATTACTTCAGTGCTTACTACATATCAGGCATTCTGCCCATACCTGAGGATACAAAGGAAAAGTGAAAACAGTTCCAGTTCTCTAGGAGTTTACAATCTGAAGGAAGAAGATATTTATTTACATTAAAAAATCAAAATAGATACAAGTAAACTTAAGAAGGGAGGCCCAAAAAAAGTAGGGAGAAAAGGCAAAGGCTAAAATAGATCTAATAAAGGCATTAGAGTTGAGTCTTGAAGGAACACAGGGATTCTGATGGCCAATGAGGAAGAGATTATAGGTACAGGTAAAAAGCCATAGAAAGAGAAGATGGTGTGGAATATGTGAGGATTAGTAAATAGCCTAGTGTGACTAGGGGAGGGGTCCAGGAAAGATGTCAATGATAAAAAGAAACAGGCTAGAAAGTTAAGAAGGGCACAGGTTGTAAAGATCGTTAAATGACAGAACAAGGAGACAACAATATAGCATTTCCTATGTGTCAGTATTAAGCACTTTACAATTATTACTTCAAATGTTCCTTACAACAACCATGGAAGATAGATGCTATTATTATCTTCATTTTACAGATGAGAAAACTGAGGTGGAGAGAGGTTATGTGACTGTATAGGGTCACACAATTTGTATCTGAGACTGAATTTGAATCCAGTATTCTATCCTCTAGGTGATGATGAGTTCTTAGAGTTTATTCAATAGGAGAGTGGCATGGTTAAATTTGTGCCTTTGGAAAATAACTCTGGTAGTTGTGTGATGGATTTATTAGAGTGGGAAAGATATGAAGACAGAGGCCAAATAGGAGGTTATTTCCATAATCCAGGTTAAAGGTAATAAGGGCCTGAACTAAAGTGATTGTTATGTAAATAGAGAGAAGGGGATGTATACAAGACGTTTTATTTGGAAATGGCAAAAGACTGAATATGGAGAATCTGGTTGACTAGAAGTTTATTGGTGACCTTGATGGTAATATGGAGGTCAGAAGTTATATTATCAAATAAGATAATGAGTTCTGTTCTAGAAATTCTGAGTTTGAGAGGCTTATGAGACATTCACTTCAAAGTATCCAATGGATCATTTATGTGGCACTAGAGCTCAGAAGAAAGGGTAAGGCTGGATATAGAGGTCCCAGAGCCATCTGCATATAGATCACAGTTGGACTGATAGGGGCTGAAAAAAGAGAAGACTGCCAAGGCTGGATATTTAAGGTATACCCACAACAATAGTTAGTGTGACACAAATGAAAATTCATCAAAAGAGAATGAAATGCAGACATGTAGGAGAATCAAAATATGATTGCTGTAACAAAAAAACAGAGGAAGAAATTTCCAGGAGGAGATAGCTGACAATGTCAAATGCAAAATAGAGGTTAAAAAGAAAAGGATCAAGACTGATAAAAATCAATTATATTTGATATTAAGGAGATCTTTGGGGGAGGGAGGGAAGGGAAGAGAGAGAGAGAGAGAGAGACAGACAGATAGACAGACAGACATAGACACAGACAAAGAGGTTTCAGTTGAATGATGAGATTAGAAGCTAGATTTAAGAAGACTTAGAAGGAAATGAACAGATAGGAAGGAGGAGCACCAAGTATAGTCAGTTTTTTAAGGATTTTAGCTAAGAAAGGGAAGGTATAGTTTAGCCAGAGGGGATGGTAAATTTTACTAAGGAATTTATAATGAAGTAGACTTGGCAGCAAGGAATGTACCAGTAGACAGGGAGAGATTAAAGATGAGATAAAAAGAGGAGGTGTGAGTGGGGGCAATCAGCAAGAGAAGACCAAAGAAGAGAGCATCAATAATACATTTAGAGGATCTGGCAAGGAAAGACTAGAGTAAAGGAGACAATGGTAGATAGCAACAGGAAATTTAGTTATAAAGAAGGAAGAGAGAACTTATGAATAGCTTGATTTCTCTTTTTTAGGAAAGCATGAAGTTGGCCTTGTCAATTCTACCTCTCCGATATCACTTGCATCCATCCCTTCATTTCCACTCCTATTGACAACATTCAAGTTTGGGACTTCAATATTTGTTCCTTGAAATATTGTCATAGCCTTTTCACTGGTCTTCCTGCCTTCTACTTTTCCTCTCTCAAATTCATTCTTTACACTGTTAGACAAGTAATATTCCTGATGGACAGCTTTAGTCACTTCACTCGTGTTAAAAAAAAATCTCTAGTGGATTATATTTTCTGCTCTGCAAGTTTTCAGAGCCCTGCTCAATATGGTTCCTGTCTATTTCTTCAGCATGTTTGTACACTCTACAGGTACTCTAGTCAAAATGTATACCTCCATCTTTCCTGATCTCATCCTTTCCTCTCATTGTCTTTGTGCATATATATCAGTGGCCATTTCCAAAATGGACCTTGATTCCCACCCATCTCTGCCCAGTAAATCTTTCTTTTCCTTCGGTGTTCAATTTAGGTGCCTTTCTTGATTCCCCAGCTAGGAGTTGTTCCTAACTACCTTTAACTTCTCATACATATCTGTTTAACACCACCAATGCCATTTCTCATTGTATGATTTGTATTGCATGTATTTCTAGGTATACAAGACAGAGTGGATTAAGAACTACCTTCAAAGCCAGGAAAATCCAGATTCAAGTTCCACCTTTGATAAATACTAGCTATAAGACCCTAGACAAGTCACTTATTCTCCAAGTGCTCTGGGCAACTCTCTAAAATTGTAAATTTGTAGAGAAGGTCTCATTTGTTTTGGTAATCAAAGTTTTCTTCCCATGAATTCTCCATTCCAATGAAACTAGAGGGTCAGATCCAACATTTCTTAGATGGCTTCCTTTGGTTCATTCTTCTTTCCCAATTCTTGTCTATAATGAGTAGAAGACTACCTGCACCTCCCATACACCTTTTCATTTCCTTCTAAAAGATACTAACTTTCAATTCATCTGAGATTGTGATATACCATGTCTTGTAGTCATATAACATCATCAGAAGGGTAATGGCAAAAAAAAAATGGACCTCTCAGGGAAAAGTTTGGAGTCATTAAGTCTTGTAGAGAGTAGGCACTTAAAAATGTCTGATTGAATACCTCCCAAGAAATTACATTCTAGCAAGAATATTTGCTAATGGGTCAGTATGGATTAATGCACCCATTAGTGCTTTTTCAGTGTTAGGGAATGTCATAGTTAGCAGTTCAATTTTCTGCAACAAGAAAGCTTCACCAGAAAATAATCTCTGCAAGACTGAATAAATCACTTTATTGGGAAAAAATTGGGGGTTGTTCCCACTGTGGTCCTCAGAGATATGGCAGCTTTTGTAAATTACATCTTATATTTGCATTCTTAGAAAAGCAAAGTTATGAAAAATGAGAGTTCATTGTCCAAGATTAAAGCTCAAAGTTTGGCTGGTTTTCCTGATTAGGTCTTGTGGGTCTCATGGACCATGATCTTGTCTTGATGTCATAACATTAATAGGAAGTGAGTGACTCCTGAAAAAATAGGCTATTCATCACTACGGAAGACACTGATAGAATCTAAATGCAAATTGAAGTATACCAGTCCTCACTTTATTTTCTCCCAACATTTTTCTCTAGTGTAAGCAATATGTAACTTCTTTCACAATACGATGAACATAAAAACATGTACTATATGATAATCCATCTACAACCTATATCATATTATCTCCTATCTGGGGGAGAGAAAGGAGAATAAGGATTTCAAAATGTCAGAAATAACTACTAAACATTGTATCAACATGTAAAAAAGTAAAATAAAATATATTTTTTAAATAGGAAGTTGGGAATATTCAGTGTTTTGAAATTCCACCAAACAATTGAGGATCTCTTTTCCAGTATTATAAAAAGAATTCATTAAAGTCAATATAGGAAATACTTTTAGAATGGATAAACCATTAAAGGACTTATATATATATATTTTTTTTTTTAACAGAATCCTGCTTTTTGAGTCAGCTGCTATTTATTTGTAAAGTATTTAAGCCCTGTTCTTACAGTGCACGAGTAAAGGCGTTAAAGTTAATTACAGCCTTGTATTTATTCTGACTCTATTATCTGATATTTACAGATGAAAAGAAGATGGTTTAATCACTGAGGTGGTTATAATGTTCACTTAGTTCATTTTATTCATGCTGTGGGAAGAAAAACATGTTTTTGTAAAAAAAAAAAACCATCACTTCAATTCCACAGAACACTGTAGCACATATATTAAGTTAAGCTAAATCAGTAGCATAACCTAATGTAGCTTTTGTGTCATCACATTCATTCCTGAAATATATAAAAAGCAGATTAAAAAAAACTGAAATGGTTAATTTTAAATTTCCCTCACAAGGCTCCATTGCTATTATACAACTGTCGACCGAAAAGGGCTTAACGGACATATAGATGTTATGTAAACCTGGGTTACAGTTAAAAATCAGTGGCAGAGCTAACATAACTGAACCAGAGACCTTTGTATACATTCTCCAAGTACATCACGGATCGGAGGGAACAGAGCACCTGCCTTCCATTCTGATGCCTCCTACTCAACAGTGGCCAAAGGATTTCAGAATTCAGGAAAGCAATACTGCAGGGAGCTCCCAGAGCTGCTTTTCATTGTTTCCTGACTTCAGAATTCAGAGACTGACGTTAATCCGAGGTGCCAACTCTGTGTAGTGAGAGAGACATGGCAGCAGGGCATGCTAGTGTACCACTGTTGCCATTTATTTATTTATCTAGCTTTTCTTCCTCCTCTCTCTTCCCCCCACCACCCCTTTACAACTTATAAACCTAGCCTTCAGGTTCTCACACCCACACAATGAGCTCAGCAGGTAAGGAAGAAAAGCAGAAGCAAAGAACAAGAAACAGACACTGAAATGGTCATTACTGGGCATTTCAACTTTACCTGTGGCTTTGGCTTTTACTCCAAGAGTTTCAAATGAATGCTGTCTGATGAGCTTGATTCAGTGATATTGGTGATAATCTCAGTGACAGGCATTCCCTAAAAATAATTCCTGACTACAAGGGCTCGGCACCAAGGCAGAGAAAATTACCCTTTAGTCAAACACACATGTATACAGATGCACATGCACACTCAAAAGGTAGAAAAAGAAATCGTCTCTGGGATCTATCTCCTGGTAGAGGGGTAAATTATAAAATAACTGGCAATGGTAGAAGATTAGAAATGGGATCAATGAGTTGGTCTTTCAGTGTACTTTTTAGCTCCATGATTTTCCAGTCCTATGAATTGCAACAGGAAGGATGATGATATTTGGCAGACACAAGTGCTGGTGCAGTCTAGTGCTGGGAACATGATTTTTGGCAAACAGAATAGAGCATAGGACTTACACTGTTTGTAAAAGACAGAATATCAAAGACAATCACTTGTAATGGGAGGACCAGAATACTTCCTGAAAGAACACTTTTCAGTTTTACCACAGATCTTGCTAGTATGCAGATTTTTTTTCTTTTTTTTTTTGCCATTTGATGCCTAGCACTAAACATGGCATATTGGGTAGACAACTGGTCTATTGGAAAGTAGATGGGACATGAAGCTGGCATTACCAGATCATCCCTTTGGAAAAAAAGAAGGAAAATTAACTTATAAAGGGAAAAGGTCTGAAGCACTGTAATTAAGAATATATTTATGTGTACATAGTCACAAATGAAATAATGTGACCCTACCCAAGATGGGTACATAATTGTGAAGTGTGGCATCTGGGAAAACTTCCCTACTCTACATGGCATGTAACCACCTGTTCTATCTTCCAATGAAAATCTTAAAACAGATGACTAAATTTTTGCTTATCACTATCCCAAAATTTCACCAAAAGAAGCATGTGGCAACATAGGGTGCATATAGCCAATAAAAGGCAGAATCCAAAATAATCCAATGATAAAAAATCAATTTAACTCCCTGTAAAATTTAATGAGAGATAATAGATAGGTTTAAAAACATTCAAGTCTAGCATTTTTTTAAATCAAGTTTGCAAGGTTACATTAAAGGGTAATGTCCCAGTTTTCTGTGTTGTGATTATCTCTGAGATGATATCATTCCAATCTTAGGTAGAGATTCCAGGGTTCCTAATCATATTAAATCACACATTAAACATATTTTTCTCATCTCTCAAAATTCAAGATTTTAATTCTCTTTAATACCCTATTTTAATTGGAATGTTGCTAAATCCGTTGACAGTCTTACCAACCATTTTAACAGCCTTTTAATTTGTCGTCTAGAAAATTATAACTCTTCATTAACTTGGGGAGACAGTATTGCAATTGTGATATATCATTCCTCATTTTATTAACAATCTACTTAATGAATTTCAGGCTTTGAGTAGATCACAGTGATAATGTAAGCACTTGTCCTGCATGTGTTTTCCCCCTCTTTTTTTAATAAATTGGGCATATGCTGATAAGCATAATAGAAGAACAAACATTCAATTTTTTACTAATAGAAGTAGAAAAAAGGGGAGAATAAAAGAACATAACATGTTTATTCTCTCCCTTCAAATTCCTTTCCAAATGCCCCATGTCATTAAGTCAAAGAAGTTCATCAGAAAACATAAAGGAGTTACCATTAATCACTATCTTATAAACATAATCATATTGGCTCAAAAATTCTTTGGTACCTAGGTGTAAATTATGCCACCTCAATGGGAAAGAAAAGGAATTTTTTTTTTGTTTTTGCAGTGTGTATAGGAAGGAGGAGGTTTTCTGCAAAATAGAGGTCTTCCCTAGCAATTTTTCTGTTAAGGTGATTTCTCTTCTCAATATATCCATATGGTGTCAATTTGGAGGAAGGACCAATCATTATAATGAGTAAACCTCTCCTGAAATATTTGTGGGAAGACATGAACAATAATTGCATGAGATGAAGAGATATGGAAGGGCTATGATCAGCAAAGATAAAATTGCAGCTGCATTACTATATGAGTATTATATTTCATTTATGGGATATATATGTATACAAGTACATAGCTATATATTTACATATAATTATATATGCAAGGTATGATCACTGCTCTGGCAAGTTCATGTATTCATAGAAAGTAAGAGATTGGTGAAAGAGATAATGAAGTATTAATATGTTAACTTAGAATTGAGGTCAATTAATAGTTATACTTTTACAAAGTGTAAAAGGATCCTCACTAATAAGAATTCCCAGAGAAACAGGGTCACTTTCTGGGCAAAAGATTGGGTTCTGTCCCAGTATCCCTTAATCAAGAGAGTTTGATTCACAGTTGAGATGCATGCACCAGGAAGGAAAACCTCTGCTCTTTACTGAAACATATAGAAGGAAGACTAGCATCCAATGAAAATTCAAGGATTTAGACCTCTGGGAGTAGAGAAGAGATCTGACTGGGTTAAAGGAGAACAAGCATGGACGGCTAAGAATTGAACTTTGGAGAGGAGCAAACTCAGGGATTCCAATGAACAGCTTGTGCAAGTGAGACACTGAACCCTAAGGGAAAGAACATGAGAGAACAGACATTGGGGCCCTGTCCTGCTGGAGAAATAAGATAGTTTTGTAGCTATGTTTTTTTTCCTCGATTACTTCCACTAAACTCTAAATTATGCTCACTCTTCTTATCATTGTATATTTGTGGGAAGACTGTGCCCCTTGTTTATGGGGGAAAGTTTTATAGCTATTTTTATTACCTTGTCAAATCATCTTAGCAAATGCATTGCCTTGGGTTAATTTTCTCTATTGTTATTAAAGGTAAGACACCAAAAGGGACTCAGGACCAGTTATTTAAGAGTATGGATTCAGGGTACCCTGGAATCTATAAATACAATCATCCCCACTTTAAAATTCTTTTATATTTAATATGTACATGTTTTATATTTCTTTATACCAGGCACTGAAGACATTCCCTGATAAGAGCGTATAGGTACAAATATAGTTAGCATTTATGTAAGACTGTTAAGACTGTCTCCCTAAGAAGGATGGGGACGTGTCTTACTCATGATAAGAAGAATAGCAAGTTCTGATTAATATTATCAGTGACTTGACTGAATTGATTGGCTCAGAAATAACTTATTTTTATGGGGTCAATCAATTGTTTTAAATTAGAGCATTATGCTAATAAGGTCACAGTTATTCATATGTTTGATTCTTTAATAAATTAGTGTTGGTTTTGTGCTACCCCTATAGAAAATGTCTTGAACCTCAACAATTTTGTAACTTAGGGGCCAGATGCTGTAAGAGGAGATATCTGTCTGTGATAGTCCCCAAAAGAGCAGATGACATTGGTTTTTATTTTTTTTAATCTTGAGAAAGTGACATTTGTTTTTAAATCAAATATATGAAATAGATTGTTACTAGAATAAAACTAGGATCCTTGAATATATGTATACCTCCCCCCACTCCCACATCCAGAAACCTTTAATGGCTATCTTGGGGCAAGGCACAAGGAAGCCACATAATTTCCTCCCCATAATGGGTATGACAAGGGAAAGAATTTGTCCAGTGTCCTATAGATGTTATTCTCTTTGTCCAAAAGAAAGGGAATGTCAAGAGTACCTCAATATAACCGTGGAAAGACAACAGCAGAGGCACAAATGTTCCTATCCACATGGAAAGAAACCAAATGGTTTAACTGGTGAGTTAAGCACTGGTCCATCCTCCTCAGGGGTTGTCACTTTTCTAGCAATACCAAATTTGAGAGTTCAGATTCTTGCTTTCCAGCAAGAAGGGCTAAATTTATGAAGTGGAAAAACAAGGAACCTAGATACTGCATTTTACTATAACCAGAAATTATTTAAAAAGTATAGGTTTTATTATAAGGAGACTTGCTCATCTGGCCACTTCAACTTTATTCCTCTTCCAGAGGAGTTTAATTCTCACAGGATGACTGTATGGATCTGTGTCGGGGTAGATGGGCTGTTCACCTAATATTAATCAGGGTTGCCTATTTAAGAACCCCACATTTATTTCACAAGGGGAGGTGAAACCAGAGGGTGGTATTTTGAGCCTAGAGGATTTTAGAAACTTTTGGAAAGTGAAACTCACCAGAAAGGAAAGATAATTGTGTATATGGACAACTCTGAGTTCTATATGTGTTTTATATTTTCTGTTCTATGAAATAAAGACTATGCAATACCTAATACATACATTATTACCTTGAGTTATGGTGTAGGAAGGATCTAGAAAACTTTTAAACAAATATATTGTGGGATTATAATAAATCAAATAGTTATTGTAGTCTTCAAGACAAGTTAGAGGGGAGTCTGGCTTGGGGTTAGTGGGCCAAGAGCTACATGCTTCTCTATGGACATATATCTCCCAATATAACATGAAAATTGAAGACAGGAACTATTTTAGCCTTTCTTTAGGTCCTTAGCTTTTAGTGCATCACCAGGTACAAAGGAAATGTTTTATAAATGCTTGTTCACTAATATAAGCTCTTTAATGGCACTAGTTCATATTTGCATCCTCAGCTTTGCACTTAGTAGGTACTCGATAAATTTTGCTGAACTGAACTGAATTAATTGAGGGTTTAGAGTTTGGAAATCAATAGAGCATATGCTGTTTTGTATATTAATTTTGTTAACATTCAAGATAATTGTAGGTTGGGTTAAAGAAAGCTTATAGCTGCTCATTCTGTGAATGCCTCTGAAGGCCACAGGAGAGACATTAAGAATCTGCTTATCATTTGGTGGAATACAGTTTAATATGGCCCACTGGGTGCCTGTGGTACCAGCATGACTACTGTTGAGAATGGAGTAGTTAGTTAGTGAGGTGCAAGGGTAAGGGAAAAAAAAGGTGTGAATACTAGGCTCATTGGTTGGAACTGTGTAGAATGTATTTCTGAGAAAGCATGAAATTTTAGGGGTGACCTCCCAGAACTATAGGTATATTCAGGCAAATTAGAATTATAGGGATTCTTGAAATTAATTCTGTGTTCTCCTCCTGAGGAATGGGTTCTAGGTTCTGCTAAAATACCATCAGAAAGCAATTTGGAGCAGCCTAGTCTAGTACTATCTAGATAAAGTGGCTCTAGTAAAAGGAAAGGGACAAGTTGCCTCTACTTTTATCTGTTCTGTAATAGAGTTTGTCTGGTTGTAAAGAGAGAAAGGGAGAAAGAGTGGAGACCTCCCTTTCTCAAGTTGGGGTACAGGAGGGACAGCTGATGTTTAATTTGGCCAAGGGAGAGAAAGGGAAAGTGAGTCTGTAGTTCCCCCTTTCAGCCTCCTCTCAGTTATGGCTACCTACCCAAACTGCCTTTGAGTTCCCTTCTATTACTATTATATACAAAAAGAGAATGCTTGGGGGTCAGAGCTTCAAAGTGTGTGAGACTGGGTTCCAAATACAAACAGTATACAAACCGAAGGGCTGAGAGATGCCAGGAGTTGAACTCAGGACTGAATATGAAAAAGAGGCTACCAGCAATGCAAAGATCCAGGACATCTCCAAGGGATCTTGAATGAAAAAGACTATCCACTGCTATAAAAGGAATTGAGAAAGTCTGAATGCATACTAAAGAATGCCATTCTTTGCTTTATTTCCTCCCTGAATTTTTTTCTAGTATGTGATACATGGAAGTATGTATTTTATAATAACATATCATATTACTTTCAAGGAAATGGAAGGAGAGAGAGAACATGGATTGAAAAATGTCAGGAAACAACTGTTAAAAAGTGTATCGACATGCAATCTAGAAAATAATTAAAAATTACAAAAAGAAGAAACGGGTTTGAATCATGTTGAGATAATTAAGTGGCATTTGTAGTAATTCCAAAGTACTTGATCTTGTGAATTCACCAGTAGTATACTAGATAGTTGTGAATCATGGAATACCACAATTTCCAAAGAATCGAATTACATGCCAACTAAAGTAAAATGGAAAAATGCATGGTGAGCATAAATAAACTGAAGTTACCAATGATTGATTCCCTACTGGTGTAAAAGAAACATAAAAGACATGCTTGAAGAAATGTATTAGAATGTAGTAGGGACTCCCTCTCTGTAGGAAAAATGAGAAACACCATATGGATAAGCCCCAATATCATATTTACATTTCCAAAGTGTTAAAAGAACCAGGGGGAGGGCCTCTAGCATTTCGGGTAGATTCAAAAGAGGATTTTTGGAAAGAATCTCAAATGAAGAAGCAGTGGAGGGGTCATGATCTGATTGGGGTAAGGAGGGCCCACACTGGAAAAATCAGTTTCATCAAAGCTAGTGAGTTCAGAGAAAGAAAAAATGCCTCCTCTCATATGAATTTTTCTTTCTTCCTTCTGGTTTATATAGGAAGCCTTGTAACACACTGAGATTAATTTTCACATAAGATCTATTTTTCCCATAGGAATCAAACATCATTTCATTTTTCCTTTCACATATCATGGCACTGCATTCCCTAGGGATGACTTATTGTATAGGTGGAAAACATCCTACTGACAAATAGAAAGTGAGACAGAAGAATCATATAAACATACTTTTGTTTCTTGGCACCTTCATTTCTGCAATGATGATCCAGATGAGACTAAAGTTCCTTTTGAGAAAACTTCAAAATAATGCTTCCCAGTAGGAGGCAACTGACCTAATTACAGGTCACCATTAAGTACCAGAACTGTAGTTTTTACATGAATAACATATTTTTATGAGGCCAATAAAATGTTGTCAGTTAGAGCACCAAGCTAATAAGGACACAGTTTTTCAGTTGTTTAATTCTTGAATGAAAAAGCTAGGGTTATTTCCTAGAACTACAGAATGCCCAAATCTTAACTAGCCATCTTATAAACTGGTGCCTTTGGGAGAAGAGAAGAATCTACTCAATGATTCACACAAAAACTACCCAAAATTTAAACTGTAATGATGATTCAGTAGCATCAATTTTATGTTGGAAGGGGGTAGTATGTCATTTTTATTTTTCAACTTAATTTGCAAACTATTCAATTTTGAGTGAAAGTTCTCTCATCTATAAATCCTTGTAGGGGTTGTATACAATAAGCTTTATGATGTCTTAGGGTCCATGGCTGGGAAATATTTTGGAGAAAATTTAGGTTGTACTGCAAAAGATCTTGTTTTAAGGAAGGGGTATGTCTTAAATGAATGATTATGCATATTGGTAAAGAATTTCATAAAACATTACCCTGAAAGGGTACACATGTTCCTTTTAAAAATGTGTGATTCCTTATGTTTTATAAAATATTTTCTTCACAATAACCCTACACAGGAAGTAGTCCAATTTTATTATCTCCATTTTATGGATGAGAAAATTGAGGCCCACGAAGGTTAAATAACTTCATAAGCACTGACATTTAAATAGGGCTTTACATACATTAATTTATGGTGTTAATGATTATTATTATCCTTATTTTACAAATAAGGCAACTGAGGCACAGAAAGGATAAGTCACATCCAGGGTCACATAACTGGTAAGAGGCTAGGTCAGGTCTTTCTGATACCAGGTTTAGCATGTATCCACTTTGCCTTGTCTCCTCTCACTGAAGCATTTGCACTTGGGTTAATGCCCTGTTTCAATAAGGACAGGAGAAGAGTAGTCATAGGCAGGTCACAGAGAAAGAAAAGTAATCAAAACTGGAGTAACTCTCTATGCAAAAGTCTCAAGCGTCTATGGAGCTTAAATGTGGATAAGAGAACTCAGTTAATACATTAGTACATTTCAGGGTCAGGATTCAAACGCAGGTCCTTTGTCTCTATTCTTAATTCACTATATTATGACACATAATATAATACATGTTTAATTTTTAAATAAATGAAAGCTAGTATTATTGTTTATATTATTTTAATACTCCAATTATTCAAGGACATTCCCAGCAGTCAAGAGCTAGTGGAATTGAATCCTGTAATAACTGCTTTGGGTATGAGACAAAACATCTGAGTCATCTTGATTCCACAGGATTTATTACATAGCACATTTCCTTCTCCCTAGTAAGGAGGTGGCGACGTATAGATACAGAATGTTGCGTATACTGTCAGATGTGGTCAGAGTAGCTGTTTCTTTGGACTGTTTTCCACTGTCGCAAAAGGAGACCATGGATGTAAGTTTTTGCATACTAACAGTAATGCCAAAAATAAAAAGCATCAATAAAGGAGTTAAAATAAAAAAGAGAAAGCATGTGAGTTAATTTTTAATCAGTTCACATAATTTCTGAACTGCATGGGAGGATGTCTAAGCTCTAATACTTATACAGTAGGTGTACATGTGAGAATCAAACCATTAGAGATTGTCATGGGAACGGTGCGATATTTATATCAACAATCTTGGTGCTGCTGATGGCATGGAACATTTAAGTGTATTGGAAATACAGAAATGTTTGTTTGGGGTTAAAATCAATGAAGTGATAAGTATCAAAGCTGCATTTAAACATCCTCCACCTGGGGGGGAAACTTTAGATTACCTGTTGGACTAGATTATGCTACATTTAATTATAAGTATCTTGCAGGCATGGATTAGTGTCTTTTAAAAAATAAATAGTCCAAACATTTAGTACCTTGATAATTAATCTATGAAAGCTTAACAGATACTAATGCTGAAAAGTATTTACATAGAGCAACTGAGCAAAACCAATTGGTTAAAAATTACTGAGAAATTCTAGAGGCTCTTTTGTGCTCCACAGCTGAAACAGCTTCAAGGTCAAAAATGATATTTATTGTCGTTGCTGTTGTTCAGTTGTAGCTGACTCTTCATGGTCCCAGTTGGGGCTTTTTTGGCAAAGATACTAGAGTGATTTTCTATTTCCTTCAACTCATTTTGCAGATGAGAAAAATGAGGCAAACAGGATGACAGTGACTTTCCCAGGTTGACACAGCCAGTAAATATCTGAGACCAGATATGAACTTAGAAAGATGAGTCTTCCTGACTCAAGTGTGCGCACTCGATCCACCCTATCACTTAGCTGTTGACTCTCAAAGGACTGAATAACATCAGTTGCCCATTAGCACTCAGAATTGTTATACTTCCAAAATTTCAAACTCTACAATTCTTTTCTCTGACCACAGTCTCAATCATTAAATCAATAAATTTATCACTAAACATTTATTAAGCATCTCCTATATATCAGTCACCCTGCTGGCTTTTGCAGATATAGAAATAATATATATGTGTGTGTGTGTAATAGAAACTATCTCTTAATTCTATAATCTATTAGGACAAACAGGGTATACAGAAATAACACAGAGATAGAAAATAAATGTCCTTCTATCTCTCCAGACTTATAAATAAACAATAAGACTATTCCCTTCACCTTAGGAGAACTTTGGTCCCCTGCTCTCTTTTTGTTTTCCCAGGCACTGCCTCTGTTTTGGTCTTTCTTTCCTTTACAGACATGACTATATGGTAAGTCATTTATTCTCCAATCTTAATTCTCTCAGTAGTTTCACAGCACCCTTTTCCAATACTAATAATTCTAACATCCCCCCTCTATAATCTGTATTGCCACTACCAAGCTGCCTAGATTTACTAGAGAACATTAAAAATGCATAGATTAGTTTCATGAGCTCAGCACTTGACATATAATAAGTTTTTAATAAATGCCTGTTGACCTCACACAAACATATATACATTACTGACTCTAGGAGTTGCCCCTGAAGAAGTAGCTAGGTAGTAGGTATAGTAAATAGAAAAGTAGAGCTGGAATCCGAAGGATCTAAGTTCAAATCTAACTTGCACTTATTAGATACATAATTCTGGGTAATCACCTTATCCCTATCTACCTCAGGTTCCTCAGTGTTAATGGAGTAATAATAGTACCTACTCCATAGGGTTGTTGTGAGGATCAAATGAAATAAACTTTGTAAAGCATTTAGTAAAGTACTTAGAACATAATATGTGCTTGTTCCCTTCCATTCCCACTTGTGCCCCCAAGGGGACTTAGAACTTGTCATGAGAGAAACTAATAGGCTCCTGCATTTAATTCCTTAAGAATAATATTAGCATGACCACAAAGGGAATTCTTATTCCAGCAGTTATCTTTGGACCACCTAGAATTCTGTATGTGTTCTGTAAGCAAGTTTGCAAAATTCAAAATATAGTGATTGTTTCTCCAATTATGGAGATCTTCTATTGGCCAGCAACCATCTCCCCGTTAGTTCTAGAAGCAATGAGACATAACCTTGGCATTTGTGGACAGACAGCCTAGCCCTATACCCATGAAGTTAGGGTATAAATAGCATATAATAAATAGAAGGAAGGGAGACACTTAAAAGAGTCACATTATGGTTTATGCTTCCAGTGACCAACATGCCTATCTTTGGACAGAAAATCAAATCATAGAACCACTGATTTAGAACTGGGCAATTTAGTCAATCTAGTCAAGGCAATCTAGTCACAATTCCCTCATTTTACAGATGAGGAATTAAAAGTTGTCAAGTGACTTACCTAGGGTGATATAACTATTAAGTAGTTTAGGATCTGAACAAACGTCCCCTAACTTTAAACATAGCCCTCTTTTCAGGTACTGTGATTCTGTGTCATTTAGGGGTCAGGTTTTCAATATGGAAACCTGAGTTTACTTGTCTTGTTTGTCTAGGCAACACTAGCTCATAAGATTATGTGATCAATTTATTTTCTTCATTTTGAGAATGAAAAGGTTGAAATGCCCCTTAATATATCGCCATGAAAACTGGAGGTAAAATCCAAGATTATCAGAGAGAAGATACTCCTGGCACTCAACATGAGGTAGGGGGAAGCATAGATCACATGCTTTTGATCCCAAGGGAAAGAGTGACTAGAAAGATCTTGTATCTGAGCAAGGGGTAGCCTAAATGACAGAGGCAGAATGGCAAGGCTTGAGTTGCATCATAGAAACACTCGGGCATTTAGGGGTGGAGTGGTAAGGAACCTAGAGGAAATTGAATGAGAAGATGGGAAAAGAATAAACCATAAAATTTGAGGAGGAGTCTTCCATGATAAAGTCTAAAACAGATAAAAGGCAAAAAGGTTGAAAGATGGAATATTAAATGTTTTGGATTAAAAAAAAAGAATAATTTGAGCAAAGTAAGTAGAAGTGACTTTATCCTGAAGGATAGCAGCAGAGAACCCTGAGGATCCTGCAAAAAATGAAAGGGACCTCTAAGACTATGTCAAACATGGAAAAATTGTAAACTTCCTGCAGTTATTTGATTACTAAAAGACTGATTTTATTCACACGTATGTATAACTATACATAGATAGATATAGATATATAATTTAGTTGTATTTCCTTTTCTGCAGAATCTCTTCCCTTTTAAGGCAGATACTGATAGCAATGATTAATAATAATTGACATGTAGCACTTTACATTTTTCAAAGTGTTTTATATATATATATATATTATCTCATTTCAGCTCCATAAGTCTATGAAGTAGATACTTCAGATATCATTATTAATATTTGTCTTTTACAGATGAGGAAAATAAGGCTCAGAAAAGTGAAATGACATGTCTCTGATTGTATAACTAATAAGTGCTGGAGGCAGAATTTTTCTGAGTCTAACCTTGCACTTCTACCCCCTACGTTGAAAGCTGGAGAAGAGTCAGACAGACAGAGACAAAAAGAGAGGTAAATGTTCATCCTTTCATTAAATAGCATTTGCTAATCACTTACTGTGTGACAGGAATTGTAGGAGGTTTTAAGGCATAGAGACAAAAAATCCCATCATCACTTAAGTTCCTAGGCTTTTAGGAAATATTAGGGTATGCCCCTGTCATTGGTGGCCAAGAAACTAACATTGTAGGAAAAATTAGCCATTAAATGTGGTCAAGGAAGAAATGGATACTCATATCAAAACTATGGTGTGAATGCTAAATGCCTTTCAGAAGTATGAATGAGAAAAAGAGTAAAGTATACTTGTACAAATGAATAACCATTGTGAATTTTCAAAGCCCAGTAATTTGTTTGAAAATCTAGAGTTGGGGGAATGAATTTATATATTTGAGGGATGAAGGGAAATTTAAAGCCATGATGTATTGTGGTGGAACCCATTGTTAGTTAAGGATAAGTGTGTAATGGTGGTGGAGAAGGGGTTGGAGTGGTTCCTTGTTTAGTAACACCAACTTTGGAACTTCACCTTTATACCCTGCTGCCTTTACAATTGAGTGACAGAACACAAATTCAACTTTCCCACTATATTTAGCTCACTTTAGGCCCTAGATTATATCATGAGACCATACTTCACATCTCATTCAGATTCCCATCCCACTCAAATATCCTTTTTCTGGTGCTGTATCTAAAGCCAACTTCCCCTCCCTTTCCACTCCTTGCTCTGGGCATAGCAACTGAATCAATTGTTTGTGGAAGGTACATGACAAATGGCTGCCCTACTGATCAATTTACCAACCCTGTAACTCTGGACATTTTCTTTCATGGTCACCATTCCTATACATTAGAAACATTATCTCTTTGAGGACAAGGACTCTTTCTATGACTTTGAATTTCAAAGTCAATTCAAGTTGACTTTGAATTCCCTAGCATTTAGCATTATGTCTGGCATACAGTGTTTATTAAATATTTTTATTGATTAATTGATTCATGCATCTCTTGCTATAAGAAAGTCTGGCAAGATCCATATCGTATTGGAAAGTTTATGAGTTCACTGCAGTTTCATTAAAGGAAGGGAGCATACCCAAGAGGGGAAAATTGGAGTTAGACCTAGGGACATAATATCTTAAGATCTCCTGTCTTGAGTTTCAAATTGTCAGTTGGACAAATCCACCTAGGTGTCTGGTAGTACCACAGAGTTATAGGATGAAAATTTAACTCCACATAACACACCAAATCCTGAGTCTCTTTCTAACTTCCCTATTTCAGTTCATCAAATGGGTCTTTCACTCCTTCTGCAACATACAGCACACACTTTGCTTTCATGCTTTTGTGCATTTACTCAAAAGGTTCTCAATCCTTGGAGAGCTCTTTTTATTTCTCTTCATCTGTAGAAAAAATATAATGACAATGCTTTAATACCTAATTCATTTTGGCTCAATTAAACGAATTTTAAAAAATGTCTACTATGTTTATACACTGTACTAAATTCAGGAAATAAGATTTTGAAAAATGATGCAATCAATTTCTTCAGGGAGCTTACATTCACTTAAGGGCTAAGTATAATATGTAATAGGATATGATAAGAACAAAGGAATGAACCAAGGCTTTTATTTCCTGCTGTGGGGAGATAGGAAAGTAGGGGAAAGGGGAAGGGAATAAGCATTTGTAAAGCACTTCTGCTATATAAATGGCACTGTGCTAAGCACTTTATAAAAATCATCTCATATAATAAAGATAAACACACACAAATATTTGAAAATGTAATCAGGTAATTCCATATGGGATTCTAAGGTAAAGAATAGCACTAATAAATAGTGGAATCTGGAAAGTTTCCCCTTTCAAAAGGTATTATATGAGCTAAGATATGAATTAAGCTAGAGATTTAAAGAGGTAGCTGTGACATTGTTAGGGGGAAGTAGTTTTCATGAATATATGGAGGTGTGAAACATTTTAATCTAAGATAAAACTGAGCATTTTAATTTGCCTGGAAGAAAGCATGCGTGAAGGGACTTGATATAGGGAGGAGTGAGAAGACTGGAAAGATGGACTAGATCTAGCCTTAAATGCCAGGCTAAATAACTTATATTTTATAGGCAATGGGAAGCTACTGATTTTTTTTTAGCATTGAGCAACAATATAAATCAAAATTCATTTGGCAAAAAATTCTGGGACAACTGGAAAGTAGTTTGTCAGAAATTATTTATAGACCAATATCTTATACCATTCACCAAAATAAAATGAAAATAGAAACATAATATAGATACAAAAGGAGAAATAAGTAAATTATAATAACAGGAAGCATATTAACTATCAGATTTATGGATAGGAGAGGAATTTATGAGTCAACAAGAAATGAAAAGCATTGTGAAATGTCAAATGAATAACTTTGAGTACTTTAAATTGAAAAGGTTTTGTACAAATAAAATAAATATTGCCAAGATTAGAAGGAAAGCAAAAAATTAGGAAAAATACTTATAGGCAGTCTCTCAGAAAGGTCTCATATGTAAAATAGAGAGAGAACATTGTCACATTTATCATGATAAGAGCCATTCCCCAATCATAAATGGGCAAAATAGATGAACAGATAGTTTTTTGATAAATAAATTAAAGCTATATGTAACTATACGTAAAACTACTCTAACTCATTACTAATTAGAGAAATGCAAACTAAAATAATTCTAAGATATCCCACAGACATGAGATTGGATAAAATGACAAAAGGGCAAAATGACAAATGTTGGAGGGGATGTAGAAAAATGGGAAACTGATATACTCTTGCTGGAGCTGTTAACTGATACAATAATTTTGAAGAACAATTTGGAATTACAACCAGAGAGTTAGAAAACTGATTCTATACCCTTATATCCAGCAAAACCTCTGTTGGGCCTGTTTCCCAAAGAGATAAGGGAAAAAAGAAAGAAGCTATATATTCCCAAATATTTATAGCAACTCTCTTTTTGGTGGCAAAAACTTGGAAATTAAGGTATTGCCTGACAATTTTGGGGATGGCTAAATAAGCTATGCCATACAACTGTAAGGAAATACTACTGCACCATAAGAAATTATGAGAAGTCTAATAAAAAAGAAACTTTGAAAGAACTACATGGGATAATGAACAGAAAATGAGTAGAACCAAGAGAACATTATATACAGGTAAAGATTTAATATGTGAAGAGTAACTTATGAATATCATATCCAGAAAATGAAATAAAAAATGGAAAAGTAAAAAGTGTATATACAAATATATCTCTCTATATATATCTATATCTATCTCTATCTCTATATCTATATCTATCTATCTATCTATCTATCTATCTATCTATCTATCTATCTATCTATCTATCCACAAAGATATAGTCATTTCTGTCTCCTGGATGATTCCTTCTATAACACAGCGGAAAGGGGGGTGAATCTGAGACATTTGTTAATAAATACTATTAATTTTTGAAAAAGTTGAATAATATGGTCAGAATAGATTTCACTGAAGATGAGAAAGGTTGATGGCAGGGAGATCATTTAAAGACCATTCATTATTTTGGAGAAAAGTGAGTTAGATCTGATATTAAGGAACTGGTATTAATTTGGGAAAAGAAATACATTGTGAAAGGTATTATTGAGGTAGGATTAACAATAGTTGGCAACTTATGGAATGTAGGGAGAAAGAAAAAGGGAAAAATCAATTATCACTCTGAGTTTGATACTTAGGTCACTTAGAAGGATGATACCATCAAAAGAAAAGGTAAATTTGAGAGTAAAGGCAGATTTAGAGTAGATGAAGATAAATTCCTTCTTCAGTCAGTCCTCCCTGATCCTTAGTTCTTTAAAAGCTTTAACCCCTCAGACATTATGTAATATTATAATAGCCTGATGTAATATAGATTCTATGTTTATACGGTACTCCTTTATTAGATCATACTTTCCTTAAAGAGAGATTGTGTCATTTAAAAAACTCATATTCTACATCTAACTACATTCTTCATACATAGTAGGCCATTAATAGATAGCTGTTGAATTGAATTAGGGATACAATTGACTTAAAATTGAAAATAAGTAAAATAATGATTTTAAGTGTCACTGGAATCTTACCAATTTAGTTTAATTAATAGTTATCAAGTAGTTACTAAAGAAATATAGTTGAGATAATATTAGCTAGAGAGCAATACAACCATTGAATCATTATTTTTCCAGTTAAGAAACTATATTATAAATAAAGTATAAATGAAAATTTTCATTTAAATTGAACCTGGTTATTTTCAACCTGATTTTTTTAAAATTTCAAAACAAATAGTATCAATAAGGAATTTACAGAATTATTTCACCTTTAAATAGTTTGAAAAATAGTTTTATTATTTATAAATAGCAAATGTTTGACCAAAAATGACTATTAAAGACTATTAAAAAGCATAATTCCAGGATAAAGTAAGAATATAATGAACTTCATATCTGACCAAATTGAAGACAACCTCACAATTTACCTTCAATAAGAATCACCTTTAGTATGGCTTTCCTGATGACTCTATGTCTCAATTTAGCCATTTTCCTATGTTCTTTATCCACCAAATACTATGCAAAATAATAATGAGCATACTATTTCCAAAAACAACATAAGTACTACAGAAAACATCTGTGTGCTAAGCTTGATATGTTCAATATTAATCATAATTTTTAATATTATAACTAATTCTATTTTTACAGGATGCCCAGTAACATAAGAATAAACAAGATTTAAACTAAGTCTTCAGTTGTCCAAGGTTCAGGCAGGTCCCAGATTAACAATTATTTACATTTAGTATAAACTCATTTAACATTATTATCACTTTTATTAATACCATCAATTTTTCTGTTTCACTTTCACACTTTCTAGGGGAATTAACAACACTCATTCTGCTGCCTGCAATTTGTGCATTCCAGCCAGATCCCATGTAAACATACAACAATCACTCTCGTGCATTTTTCCTGCTTTATTTCACATCTATAAAATTCAACCCTGATCAAATAAAAATCCATTACTCTTTTTATTATTTCCTTGGATGAAAACCTACTCAGGAGTCATTACCACAAACCCTGCACTAAAGGTAGAAATAATTAATTTGTTTATTAAGTCTTAGCAGGAACAAAACGCACACTGTATTCAAGAGTGAAAACACATTTTTCCCCAGCTAGCACAAGATGATAACATCAATAAATACAAACACTATACACCCCAAGGAGGACTTTCCACAAATATTTTTAAAGGCGCCTTTTGGTTCTGAATGAAGCAATATACTTAAGACTGCCACAAGAGGATGAACAGGGCTGTGAGAAGCCATAATCCGAATATTCTAAGAAAATGTAAGCAAAAATTGCAAATAAAACTGCTTATATTCATGTAACTTGTTTGGCGACAGCAGTATACCATAAGGAAAGCTGCTATAACTCATAACAGCATCTTGTAATAAAACAGCTTTATGCATCCCTCTCAAACTGTTTAGTGCTCAAATCTCATCAGATGGCTGAGTAAGCATTACACTTTGGGACAGTAAATCTGTTTCCAATATGGTCTACATTCACAGATATGTACTTTGGTATTCATTCTAAGACACTTCCAGCTAAGTACTTATAAAGAAAGGGTAATCATATATTTAAATATCTGAATGCTATTTTCTCTGTCTATTTTAGTAATCTAGTTTGCATTAAAGATAAGCCAAATGGACTGAAAGAAATCTTAGGCACACTTGACCCAGACCCTTAGCCATGGAAGATACTCTCTGTACCCTCCTCCTATAATAGTTTATTATCTATTGGAAACAAGGAGTTAATGAGTTGGATGTCAGATTCTGGGTTCTCTCCATGTCCCAACTGGGAGTTGGGAGGAACCATGGGAAACTCTAGAGCAAGAAAGAGACTGGCTTCTGAGAAACTTTTCATGCACTCATATTTCTAAGGAAAATCTTCTAGTTTGAACTTTAGGGGGAAATTTTTCCAGTTATGGTAAGTCACAGCAAATAAGCCTAAATTTATCTTTTTTTCCTTCATTCCATTCTTCTCTTCCTTCTTCCTTCACTTCATCCCTCTCTCCCTATTTAAAAATACTTTTGAGGTGTCACTTGTGATTTTGAACCCATAAGTTATTATCTCTGTGACTTTGGCCAAAGCAATGTCCCCCTTGGGCCTCTTTCTTTGTCAGATTAAAAAAAAAAAGGCAATAGGAATAATGTCGATAAAGTAGGGACTGCTAGGTATTACATCAAATGGATGCTGAGCCTAGAATCAGGAAAGCTTGAGTTCAATTTTTTTTATCCACTTTACCTCTGCTTGTCTCCATTTCTTCATCTGTAGAATGGGGATAAAAATAGTATCTATCTTCCCACTTGTCAGGATAAAATGTGTATTGCTGTATACTTTGCAAACCTTGAAGCAATTCATAAATATTAGCTATCCTTCTTCTAAGATATGCTTTTATGATTCTATAAACTCAAGGTAAAAGACTTTTAAAAAGACTTGAAAAGGACACAATTCCTATGGCAGCATGTTGTATATACTGTTAAATGAGGATATTGTAGTAAATATGTTTGCCTGTTTTTCCTGTGTCCCAAGAAGTTATTTAAAAAAATAACCTAATCTCTTTCCCACCACGCCCAAAATAAACATATAAAGACTCAAATGCATGTAGACCTAGTCAAAATCGAGACCTCAAGTTGAAGTGGCTTATTTCTCAAGTACCAGAGAAGGCTGCAATCATCTTGCCAGAAAAGGGGGGGAGGGGGACAGGCAAGCAGGCAGGAGAAAGGAGCCCTGGGGCTCTCTGCAGGCTAGAATCTGATGGTCTCTGATACACCATCCCTATTCAGACAAGAAGCAGCAGGAGAGGGACAGGGTTCATCAGATCAGGCTAGGGACTGGTGAGGAAACAGCAAGGAGCTGGCAGTCAGCAGGCAGGCAGGGAATGGGCCACCCCAGCACTTAACAAGGATACAGAGGTGAGAGGGGTCTCTTTTTTGTTCAGAGAGGAAGAAGGAGCCAGAAGAAACAGACACGAGCAGTCTCATCTTTACTGCCTCAGTGGGGAATGCCAAGGACCAATGCTCTGAGTGTTAAAATAGCACTTGTGCAGATGCCAGATAGTAAAGTGGGGAATCCCACTGCTCTTTCTTTTTCCTGCTCTTCCCTGCTTAAAATACCTCTAGACATGAAAAGTTGAGTCCTCCTAACTGAAGAGTGGGGATGTTTGAACACTGGATTGTGGCAAAACCAAAGGAGCACTAGACAGAGAGTCAGAAGAGTTGGTCCAGTTACTGGTTCTGCCAGATACTAAATGTGTGATGTGGACAAGTCACTAAATCTCCTAGAACCTCAGTTTCTTTGTCTGTAAAATGAGGAGCCTAAAATAGATTAGCTTAGGGCCCTTTCCCCTTCCAGCTCTAAAAGGAGTCTATGACATTTAAAAGAAAGCAAGGTTGTGTGTGTTTTTTTTCCCTTTTTTATGGTTCCCAGCGAAATAGCATCTGTCATGTTGGTGACACAGCATTTGTATCCCTCCCATTCTTTTTCTCCTGCTAAGGTGTTTTAATCCTGACAGTATAATAGAATAAATCACAGCCATCAGAGATGGGAGTGACACTGGCCACACACATTAGAGATAAACAGTCAAAAACCAATCACCCATACCTTCCCCTTTGCCCACAGTCTGTGCTGTCTGACAACACAAAGCTTGAACTACCATTTCCAAGTGGCTGCACAGATATAAGTATCAAAATAACCCTCTGTATTGTCTTAATAACTATAATGATACTCGGCATTCGTGTCGCTTGCTTGTCCAGACCATCTCAACATCTGGATGAGAATTCTTTCCCATGGCTTCCTTGGGATCTGACTTTGAAAGTCTCATGTCAGCTGATTTTAACATGGAAAGAAGAATGGCTAAAAGGGTAAGCAGGAGTCTGGAATGTGAGTAGGGGCTAGGTTTTGTTGCATAACAGACTGGGAAACCTGTTGGATTTGGATGGGGAAGAAGGACTCTGAGCCTCAGTTTTCTCATCTTTAAAAAATGAGAGATTTGGATAACTGACATTTAAAGTTCCTTCTAGCTTCAAATCTACGATCCAATGATCATCTATCCAGTTGTTAATTTATTCCTGAACCATTTGGGTCAGTTAGAATCACTATATTTGTGAATGAGTTTTTGCTCATGTTTTTCACATTGGGAAATGGAGAGGGTATTGTGGTAAGAGGAATATTGTTTCAGTTTTCGATAATAAAAAATTCTAAAGCTTTCTTTCTTACTAATATCAAGTTTAATTTACTGTCAAACCAGATGAGAGCTGAAATCTACCTTAGCTCAATTATCTCCAAAAATAACAAAGTCAAACATCACACAACAACGATGACCAGAGAGCAAATATTGAAGGGGAGTCAATGGAAAGTAAGTGAAACTAGAGAAGGCTTGGTTTGAGATAAATGACAAAAGGACAGTACAAACTTTTCTGTCTTAGAAGACAAAGTTTATAGAAAAGGGACATTATTCTACAGAAATGAACACTGACTACTCTCCACAAAAGGTCCACTCTAAAAAGGCTGAGGCCATATCTCAGGAAATCTACTTTCCGTCTAATACAATAGGAAGGCAAATTTATTTGCCTTCAGGACACAATATGTGTGAACATGTGTGGAATTCCCAAATTACTTCTGCCAGAGGCACCTGAATCAATCTTGGACTCCCTCCCTGACATAGGTTTGAATATATGGACTTCAGCCTTACAGTCTTCAGATCTACTTTCTTTTCTCTGAGGCAAATCAGTCATGATTTCTTAACCTCGTTACATTTATTTATTTAACACACATTTATTTATTTCATTTGAAATTTATTATTAATTTATTTAACATTCTTTTTTTAAATTATATTCCAAATTCTTTCCTTCCCTCCCACCCACTATGCAGGCAAGGAAAGTGATATCGATTACTTATGTGAAATCATGCAAAACATATTTCTATATTAGCTATGCTTCAAAAAATGCAAGAAAAATAAAGTGAAAAAACATTTCAATTTGCATTCTGACTCCATCAGTTCTTTCTCGTCACAGATATTTATTGAGTACTGCTATGAAAACTCCCAATTTTGGGAGGATTCTGGAGATAAAGAACTATTTAGGAATCTACTCCCTCACTTCAAGAAGTTCACAATCTAATAGTAGCTAGTCATATCAAGTCAAAAGGCACTTATTAAGTGTCAAGTAAGTAGTAAAAATTGTGCTTAGTTTTGGGATTATAAAGAAAAACAAAAATAAATAAACAAAAGTCCCAACTCTCAAGTTCTGTGGATATTTCCTGGTTCTTTCCCATCCAAATTTTGCTCCTCTGTTCATTTTCTAGTACCTAAGAATGCCCCGAACCTCACTTCTTGCCTTTACCTTTCTCCATCTTCAGGTTCTGCCAATGATGATCATATTGGGACAAATGACAGTTGCAGCACACATTCAAGCTAATTTATGACAATGCTGTTTGATAATAGAGTTTCTAGGAACGTATCTCACTGTAAAAGCAGTCACTATATTTTTTTTTCTTGTAGCCCATTCCTGACTACCAACTCTACTACCTTTTCTACTTGTGACAAAATCCTCTTTAACTAGTAACATTCATTTGCCTTTTGGGTTTCCATAAAGTTTCAGAAAATGTTTTTCCAAAATGAAATGCAAAAAATGGACAGAAATAAAAAGAATTCCTTATGTTTGTGCTTTTCCTTTTGTTCTCTCACCTTACCCACGCCCCTCACCCCACCTCACCGCATAATGCATGGACAGACTCAGCAATTTTTCCGCCTATGGGCTTCTCCAAACCTTATTCCTTCCCTTATGCTCACTCCCAGGTTTCTATAAGGATTAATAAGTACTTCTATAAATTTCTTTGAGTTCCTGAACTAGAAGAATAGAGTACTATGATTATTGCTAATATTATTGTTATTAACCACTTAGCAGACAAGCAAGATATATTATTATAGTCTTCAGAAAGCAGACAAAAATATGTAGACATCACTTGGCATCTTCCCAAGATTTGGCTAAAAATAAATCAGTGCACACTGAGTTCACTTCCATGCCACCTTTAGCTACCACCTTTTGCCAGCCATATTTGGCAACAAATAAAATGATTGAATTTTAAAAATGGGGAATAGAAGCTTTTGAAAAACCAGTTGTGCATAAGAATTTGGTTTGCAAGCACTCTTCACTGTTTATTTGTGGCAGAACGTCAATAACATCAGCCAAAGAGATCCTAGAGCTCTCCCCCCAAACTACCCAAAGGAACATTTTTTTACAGTCTTTCTTTCCCATCTTCTTCTTTTCAAAAATCTGAGATACTTCATGATTCCTACTGATTTTGTTGTTTGGTATGATGAATATGTTTACAATTTTGCCAAGGGCTTTGCAACTAGTAGGTGCTTAATTCAGGCTTGTTGAAAAGAATTTTCATATTCTACAGTTTTAGAATAACAATGCACTAGTTTCTTTTAAGGGCAAAATGGGAAACCAGAATTAGAATTTTATTCATAGAAATGCAGGCAGAAAACTCACTTGTACTAACAAAAACAATAAAATCTTCCATATGAAAATCTAAAAAGTCAACCAGACACAGAATGAATGGAAAAATGATGCTTATTTTAACAAGAAAGGCTGCAGTTTAAGCTAGAACCTCAAACCAACCAATCTCTGCTTGTCGTTTCTAGATCTTTAAACAATACATATTAAAAATAGCTGTCCTAGTACTAAACATTGATATCAATTACTGACAAGCTTTCAACATGAAACTAATTTTAACTAAAGTCAATTCAGATGTTTATATATGTGTGAAGATACATACATATATACATATATACACAGTCATATATGTTTGATATTCAAATACAAAATAAGGCATAATTTCTGTCCTCAGGAAACTTCTACTGTGAAGGAGGCAAAGATTTATATGTTGTATGTGCATGAGTATGTAAGACCAGGTGTGGAGTGTGTTAGGACTCCTCTTCCAGGGTAGAATGTAATAAACAAAGGATGGGAGCAGACAAAACTTCTCACCTTCGGCATTTACAAACTTTAATGCAAGAAGTCAGAGGCAGCTTCTTAAGTGAATAGAAGAGAGCTAGAGCCAAGAAGATCTGCGTTTCAAGTCCCAGTTTTGACTTAAACTGGCTATGTAAGCCACACTGTGTATGGTGAGTCATTTAACCTGTCTGCCCCAGCTTCCTAAACAATTCTGCAAGCCTGTCATTTGAAAAGTAGGCCTTGAACTGCATGGGTGGAAGGAGTTTCTTCATCTGAGAGTTCCTTATGCCAAAGATAAGAAATAAACTAATCAGTCTACTAGGTTCTCCCCACTTAAACACAAAGATGGCAAGTGTGGACAGAATTTTAATCACAATTATATTGGGGAACAGGTTTATTTCTTTTCATTTTAACTATTATATAGTTTCCAAGTCACTGGGGCCTTCCGGGTGTGGAAGGAATGAGACAGTGCTAGGCACTGGCAGGAATTGGGGCACTGGTCAATTGCAGGATCAGTTAGTCAATTCACCCAGGGGACAGCAATCAGCAACTATTCAAAGAATAGAACAGCTCAAGTTCAAAGCTGGGAATTCCAAAACCAAACCTAGTGGCTAGGCCAAGAAAACCTGATATGAATTCAGGAAAGGAGGGGTAGGGACACACACACACACACACACACACACACACACACACACACACACACACGAAAATTAATGTAGCTGTGTACTTCAATAGAAAATAATATTCAAGACTCCCATGTTAACTAATTTTTTTTTTAAAAAATCCACACTCTGAACCAGAAAGGTTTTTCAGATTTGCACCTCTATACTCTGAGACAACTGATATTCTTAACATGAACTAGAACTAGGTCCTCCCCACTTAAGCACAAAGATGGCAACTGTGGAGAGAATTGTAATTATATTATTTTGGGAAAAGTTTGCTATTTTTCTTTTTTTAATTATTGTTTGCCTTTAAGGCAAGGCCCTATAAGGTGCTGAAATAACTTGTGAGTCACTAAGGAAAAATGAAATACGGTCCAATATGACACTTCTACTGAATTTTGCTTTTGAAAATGGACAATATCCCAATAATTTTCTAGCAGTTACAATATTGACTGGAAAACCCCAATTCCTGACTAAGCCAGGTAACTGTAATTTGCTTTATTTGTTGTCTCAGTGAATAAATGCCTATCAAGTGAAAATATGATAAATGCCATTTTGTTCACAAACAATTGGGAGTCTAATCAAATTATAATAATAGTTATCTCATAATCCTATATTAGTAGGTTTAAAATACTTTTTTGTCACTACAATCATTGTTATGAATGCTTTTAAAAATGTGTAGGACTAGAGTAACTGTCTCCATTTTGCAAATGGAGGCACTAAAGGACGAAAAGAGCACCTAACTGGCTAGCCCAAGATTATTGGGTGGAGAATCAGATGAGTGCAAAGAAGATAAGAGTCCATACCTCCAGTCCTTTGAGCCCCAGAAACCTAGACATAAGGATCCATCAGCTAGGATGCAGGCTGTCCTAACAGTGAAATCAGGTGACTGGATCTGAGATATTTTCTTGATGCAACAGTCTATAGGATAGTGGATAGGATTAGATCTGGAATTAGGAAGAAGACCTGGGTTCAAATCCAGTCTTGGATACCTACTAGCTTAATGACCCTAGGCAGGTCATTTAACGTCTTTCTTCCTCACAGTCCTCATCTCTAAAATGGGAATAACAATAGTATCTACCTCCCAGGGCTATTGTGAAGAAATTTTGAGATAAAATTTGAAAGGTGTTTTGAAAGTCTTCAACTGCTATATAAATGCTGGGCCATCATGATGATAATCTTCGTGGTCCACACTCTAGCCCTTTGTTGCTACTTCAATACTCTTGCCCCATCATTTCAAGGTAGCTTCAAATACAACCTTATGCAATGGCCTTAAAACTTTAATGTATTAAAAACATAGTACTGAGTTATTAAAGAAGTAGTTTAAGTTTCTGCTGACGTGAAGGCAGTTAACAAGCATCTATTAAACACCAACTAGGTGCCAGGCAAGAAGAAGCTGAGACAATGTGTTCCTGCCAAATTTTTCTCAATGTGTAAATTAGTTCACAGATTTTTTTTTCATTTACTGTCAAACACACATGCTTATAAAGACAACCCCTCAGTGGCCTGGATAAGTGCTACTTAATGTTTATACTACAGAATACACAGGAAATACTTTTCCTTCCATCTCCCAGAGGACCTTCCTTTTCTCTCAGAGTGAGGCAGAATGATAGTCAACAAATCACCTCCGCACCAGTGTGGTGAATGCACCCAACATTTCACTGGGACTCTGTTGTCAATTCAGGTTTAAGTTCTATTTGTTTCTAGGCTTTATAGAATGGAGGAAAAAATGGAGAGGGAAAAAATTAGAAAGATTAAAATTTTTTCAAATGCTAGATATTCTTTTGGATTTAAAGTGATACCTTACATTTTATGCCCAAACAATATGAATTCAATATAGGCAAATCTTTGAACATGGATATAATTCACTGGGTCCAACAAGAATAATGTCTCCACAGAGCCTTCAAAAACTTTTTGCTTAGTTTTTAAAATTTTTAACTTGAGAGAAGAGAAAAAGCATAATACAATTATTATGAAGGCCAAGGCAGGAAACCTGGGTTTGAGTCTTGTCTCAGAGAAATACTCTCTGGGTAACCCCAGGCCAGTCTTCAATGCCTCAGTATGCCAGGCAACATGGGAAGTCGCCAAGCTACTGATGAGTTGCTGATATGCTTTAGTAGTGAGAGATTTCACATTAGAAAACCCCCTCATTAATGAATGACAAAATCACAGGGATGGACCAAAGAACAAGTCAAACAAGCAATCCCCCTTCAAATTTTAGGTGACTGGGATGATAGAAATACATTTAGAGCCTTTTAGTTGGGTGTAGTGTGACTTTTTTCTCTAAAATGGATTTGTTTCTGCAAAATTGCTCAAAAGACACAATAGTATATTGGTAAAAAGGCTAGCATTAGACTATGTTTGAACACTTATTAGTTCTGTGAACTTCATATAGTCACTTAATTTCTCAGTGATTATTATGAGACCAATATGTATGAGGACACAGCAAAGAACCACACAAAGATGAGGTGCCGAAAGTTAAATGACCTAATATATCTTCTTAAGATAGCATTTATTGTTTTTCACATGATCAGAAAGAAAAGAAAAATCACATACAAGTGTTTCATAAAAATGTCTTTAACTTCATAATTCTTAGCTAAATGTTCAATTTAATTGGACCCAGCTAATTTGATACTCAAGACAGACAAGGCATAGGGAAACAATGACAGATTTAAATAGTCAATGCCTAAAGACAACTAGACTTGTTAAGAGCAAAAACTATTTAAGGACTAAATGGGTTCTAAAAATCATTCTTTTATAGAAACATTTAGATTAGCTGCACCACTGAATATGATGAATGAGTGTGATGTGGAGGAAAGAATACAGGTTTTGACAATGAAGGTGCTGGGATTGACTCAAGCCTTTTCTCCTTCCTAGGTGTGAGATTTGGGACAAACAATTCCACCTATGTGGGTCTCTGCTGCCTCATCATTAAATTTAAAATTTAAATTTAATATATATAATAATTTATATATTATATGGTATATATATAATAATTTATAATAATAAAATTTAAAATTAAAAGGTTGTATTAGATAAACTCTAAGGTCTTTTCCAGCTTTAAATCCTATGACCCACACAGGAACTCTACTCCAGACCCTTACCTGGTATCATAACATTTATGTTCTTCTTTAAAAGAGAAACCAATTCACCTGGTTCTTTCTGACTCCTTCTTATGCTCTGTTCACAGTAGTTTTCAGTAAATAGCTTTCAGAAGTTGACAAAGGATAATCATTTTCCTCTTTCCTGGGAAATGAATCAAGTCAGTGAAATGGAGGAAGTCATATTACAATGGTTTGATTCCATTAAATGTTTTAGGGCAACAGAACAAACTAGAAGAGACTGTCAGGGTGGTATAATGGAGAGGTCATTAGGCATGGGCTCAGCAGGACTTGGATTCAAATCTTGCTTTAGACATTTACTTATGTGTTCTAGTCACAGTGTTTAACCTTTCTGTTCCCCAATGTCCTCACTTATAAAAAGACTTTATGGACTTATAAAAGCAAAGCCTACAGAAATCCATAGTTATATCTTAAAGTTTCAGGAAAGAAGTTGAGGGCAAAGACTATTTCATTGTTATATTTGTTGTTCCAGTGACTGGCACAGTACTTGATATATAATAGGTGGATCTCTCTCTCTCTCTCTCTCTCTCTCTCTCTCTCTCTCTCTCTCTCTCTCTCTCTCTCTCTTTCTCTCTCTCTCTCTCTCTCTCTTCCCCATTCTTTCACTCACACATATTATTAGTGTATATATGTATATGTGTGTAATTGAATTAAACTTATGGTTGCTTTATATACTAAAAACCAGCCATCTAATAGTTGAATGTGGATCTTATTCAAAGACAATTCCCATGTTAAACCTATGAAGTGGTTCATTGTGAAAGCTACTGCAGAGACAAAAGATATACAGATTTTAAGCCAGAAGACAACCAGTGAGGCAATGAATGTCTGAAAAGTCAAATATCAAGTTCCATCTTGTGCACACATTGTAAAATACTCAATCACTTTGTAACAGAACTGGTGACATTATAAAGAAAAAAGATGAGGGTGAAAAAAAAACAAGAGAAACACGGAGGACAAGCCCCAAGAGGGACAAAAAACAAAACAAAACTGTAGGGCTAGAGCTGGAAATCAAACAGGCAACTGTTACATCAACTAACCTCCCCTCCCCCCTTACAACTCTGTTCAAGACTACTCAGCACTTTCTTAAAGCTTCCATGCTGTCCAAATCCTGAACTTCTGAAGCAGAAACTGCTAATTGGGTCATTACAGTATTACAGTGCAGTGGTTTTGTAATGCACACAAATTGGAACCAGAATTAGAGTACTAAGCTAATTTTCACCTGAGAGCTAATAAGGACTTGAACCCAAGTCTGCAGGTTGAATAGCTGGTGTTTGGCCCTCTGAAAACTTCTGAGATGACTTCTAAATTTTTAAAAATTCCAAATTTGGAAATATGGATGCCATGAATATTCATTCAGTGAATGAATGAATGGATGAATGAATGATCCAAACAATGATTTCTGAGGATATTATAATAGTATTCTTATTTACTTAAAGTGTCCCAGCTGCCATACATAGATCCTTTAGGGATATTATTCAGCCCTGTTGGGCTAATAATTTATTTATTTATTTACTTAATTTTATTTTGTAAATTTAGAACATTATTCCTTGGTTACAAGAATCATATTCTTTCCCTCCCTCCCCTCCCCCACCCTTCCTGTAGCCGACATGCAATTCCACTGGGTAGTACCTGTGTCCTAGATCAGAACCCATTTCCATGTTGTTGGTGTTTGCACTCAGATGTTCATTTAGAGTCTACATCCCCAATCATATCCCCTCGACCCATGTAATCAAGCAGTTGTTTTCCTTTTGTGTTTCTACTCCCATAGTTTTTCCTCTGAATGTGGATAGTGTTCTTCATAGATCCCTCCAGGTTGTTCTGGAACACTACATTGCCACTAATGGAGAAGTCCATTACATTCGATTGTACCACAGTATATCAGTCTCTGTGTACATTGTTCTCCTGGTTCTGCTCCTTTCACTCTGCATCAATTCCTGGAGGTTGTTCCAGTCTCCATGGAATTCCTCCACTTTATTATTCCTTTGAACACAATGGTATTCCATCACCAACATATACCACAATTTGTTCAGCCATTCCCCAATTGATGGGCATCCCCTCATTTTCCAATTTTTTGCCACCACAAAGAGCACAGCTAGGAATATTCTTGTAAATGCATTTTTCCTTATTATCTCTTTGGGGTACGAACCCAGCAGTGCTATGGCTGGATCAAAAGGCAGATAGTATTTTAGTACCCTTTGGGCATAGTTCCAAATTGCCCTCCAGAATGGTTAGATCAATTCATAATTCCACCAGCAATGCATTAATGTTTGGGCTTATAATTTAAATAAACTTAATAAAGCAGTTTAAACTGTTACAAACACATTCAATTTTGTGAATTCCTTTAATATATTTAGGTAAGATATGGGGCAGGGACAGGAGAGAGAGACAGAGACAGAGAGACAGAGAAATAAAGACAGAGAAAGACAAAAAGAATATGCCAAAAAAAAAAGAACATTTTAAAGCAATTATTTTAAAAATAAAATCCATCCTGATGGGGCAGTAGCTATTCAATGTAGACAAGCCTTACTATGAAAAAGGATACCTAGTTACCTAATACATAGTTTGGGTCACTTAAAAGAACTTGGAAAACAAGAACCCTGGGTTCAGCCAAGAATACAATAGAAGTTAGCCTAATTTATGACTTCTCTCAGATTTTTATCCCTGGAATGATCTTTGTATCTGAAAGAAAATGTAGACAGTGCTCACAGCAACTTTGGTAAAATATTCCAAATATTCTAAGAGAGTGTTGGACATTATTAAATAAGACCATGCTAAACTTATTTTTTAATATCTTGAAGCACATTCAGTATTTGTTCTGATCATTCCCAGCAGAGATTTATTACCAAACTAGATCTGACTTGAAGTTGAGTGGATGAGAAAGCAGTCAATGTAGTAAGAATAGTGAGTAATAACTCTCTGCTCTGGCTGAAAGCTTGGAGTTTAGTTAAAGCAGGAAGAGGGAACTTGTGAGTTGTGCATGCCAATTGAGGAATTCAAGAAGTGAACATCCATTCATTTGGGGGAGACATTTTCCTCCCCCTAGGAATGCTTTTGGAGTTGCTAGAGCTGAAAATCAGATTATGAGCCAAAAACATGACATCGAAAATGTAATGTCTCCTTTGATAATCCCAATGCATACTATTTGGCAACACAGATAATACCACCTGCTCCTGGCCCCTACTTGCCAGTTGTATCAAGTCACAAATGCACAAATACCTCTCACCATGCGTGCTTTCCGTAGGTATTTGCAGCACAAGATTGACCAATAACACAATCAATCCTTCGATACATGTAATGAGTGCTTATTATGTCCCAAGAATTGTATTAGGTGTTATAAGTAGAACTGGAACTGGATTGAGTCAGAGAAATGAGGGTAGCTCTGCTATTTAATGTCTGTGTAACCTTGGGCAAATCTCTTAACTGTTCTGGGCTTTAGTATTCTCATGTGGAAAATAAGTGGGTTGGACTAGATATAGTCTTAGGTCTGTTCCATGTCTAAACTTATGATCATACACAAATATGATTAATAGGTCCCACTGAAGAGGGGCTTAGTAGATACACAGGAAGACAGATATATATTATAGTTAAATAGCAATATAAAAATGTCTGATTAAATGCCAAATGAATCATAAAGGAAATGATCCTGATTTGTAGTATCAAGATAGTGGGAATTATGTTGAGAATTGTGAACAAACATACTCTGTACATTTCTGATGTCAGCTGCCCTCTCCATTTGATTAGGGCACAGAGAGAGCTGCTGTCAATCCCTCAGTTATACTCACTGAGGTACAAAGTACACTATATTTGTGTATTTCTCTAGTTGTAGATCTAATGGGATTATGTATGCCCTGTCTTTTCCCTATTGCCTATACCAAAGCTCTTTCTATACAGACCTGATACCTGAACAGCAGCATATTCTGGTGGTAGAGGGAATTGAGGTAGAGGGAAGGAGGAAGTGAAATGCTGACTTCACAAATGCTGAAAACATTGAGAACAGTAGAAGATTTCTCAGAAGGAATATGAGTTTTTTGGAAGTGTCATGGAAGAAGTGATCTTTAACTCAAGTTTTCTAGAATGGGTTAGAAATCTATAGAAAAGCATATGAAGAAAGTATTTTAGTGGGTGAAAAGAAAGGGCTTATGTTTCAGGATTCTTACAGCTATGGTACTTTATTAATATCTTATCAAATAAAACTGTCTAAAAAAAGGAAATAAGGTTAGTTTGAAACTATTTGTTAATGAACCCTTATTGGCTTTTAACCATCACCACTTCCCTTTCAAGTCCCAAACTATCCCTTTATTAAGCAATTCTAGAATAGCTTTTTTTTCCCTTTCATGGATCTACATCAAGCTTATTTAGGTCTTTATTTTTTGAGAATCTGTCTTTTCCTCCATTTAGAAAATTAGGAAAACGATTGCCTATCCCATGACAACTCTAACATTATCATTTGTTCTTGAAAGATCATATGTAATCGTGTACCAACTAAAGCTAAAAGTTATTTCAGTTTCTCTGATCCAGATGACTTAGAATAAAAAAGAGCAAGTGTTTTTTTTTTAATTTTATAGTATTTTATTTGATCATTTCCATGCATTTTTCATTAAAGACAAAGATCATTTTCTTTTCCTCCCTCCCACCCCCGTGGCCGACGTGTGATTCCACTGGTATCATATGTGTTCTTGACTTGAACCCATTGCCATGTTGTTAGTATTTGCATCAGAGTGTTCGCTCCGAGTCTTTCCTCTGTCATGTCCCCTCAGCCATTGTAGTCAGGCAGTTGCTTTTCCTTGGTGTTTCTATTCCCTCAGTTTGTCCTCTGCTTTTGGATAGTGTTTTTTTCTCCTTGATCCCTGCAGATTGTGCAGGGACATTACACCACCACTAATGGAGAAGTCCATTACATTCGATGATACCACAGTGTGTTTGTCTCTGTGTACAATGTTCTCCTGGTTCTGCTCCTCTCGCTCTGCATCACTTCCTGGAGGTTGTTCCAGTTCACATGGAAATCCTCCACTTTATTATTCCTTTGAGCACAATAGTATTCCATCACCAACATATACCACAATTTGTTCAGCCATTCCCCAATTGATGGGCATCCCCTCATTTTCCAATTTTTGGCCACCACAAAGAGTGCAGCTATGAATATTTTTGTACAAGTCTTTTTGTCCATTATCTCTTTGGGGTACAAACCCAGCAGTGCTATGGCTGGATCAAAGGGTAGACATTCTTTTATCGCCCTTTGTGCATAGTTCCAAATTGCCCTCCAGAATGGCTGGATCAGTTCACAACTCCACCAGCAATGAATTAATGTCCCTACTTTGCCACATCCCCTCCAGCATTCATTACTTTCCATAACTGTCATGTTAGCCAATCTGCTAGGTGTGAGGTGATACCTCAGAGTTGTTTTGATTTGCATCTCTCTGATTATAAGAGATGTGGAGCACTTCTTCATGTGCTTATTAATAGTTTTGATTTCTTTATCTGAAAACTGTCTATCCATGTCCCTTGCCCATTTATCAATTGGGGAATGGCTTGATTTTTTGTACAACTGATTTAGCTCTTTATAAATTTGAGTAATTAAACCTTTGTCAGAGGTTTTTATGAAGATTTTTTCCCAACTTGTTGTTTTCCTTCTGATTTTAGTTACATTGCTTTTGTTTGTACAAAAGCCTTTTAATTTGATGTAGTCGAAATTATTTATTTTACATTTTGTGATTCTCTCTATGTCTTGCTTGGTTTTAAAGTCTTTCCCTTCCCAAAGGTCTGACATGTATACTATTCTGTGTTTACCCAATTTACTTATGGTTTCCTTCTTTATGTTTAAGTCTTTCACCCATTTTGAATTTATCTTGGTGTAGGGTGTGAGGTGTTGATCAATTCCTAATCTCTCCCACACTGTCTTCCAATTTTCCCAGCAGTTCTTATCAAATAGTGAATTTTTGTCCCAAGACCTGGGATCTTTGGGTTTATCGTATACTATCTGGCTGAGGTCGCTTTCCCCCAGTCTATTCCACTGATCCTCCTTTCTGTCTCTTAGCCAGTACCAAATTGTTTTGATGACTGCTGCTTTGTAATATAGTTTGAGGTCTGGGACTGCTAGGCCCCCCTCATTAGTGTTTTTTTTTCATTATTTCCCTGGATATCCTTGATCTTTTGTTATTCCAAATGAACTTTGTTATGCTTTTTTCCAAATCAGTAAAGAAATTTTTTGGGAGTTCCATGGGTATGGCACTAAATAGATAAATAAGTTTGGGCAGGATAGTCATTTTTATTATGTTGGCTCGTCCTACCCATGAGCAGTTAATGCTTTTCCAATTGCTCAAGTCTAGTTTTAGTTGTGTGGCGAGTGTTTTGTAGTTGTGTTCATATAGTTCCTGTGTTTGTCTTGGGAGGTAGATTCCTAGGTATTTTATTTTGTCTAAGGTGATTTTGAATGGGATTTCTCTTTCTAGTTTTTGCTGCTGAGCTGTGTTGGAGATATATAGAAAAGCTGATGACTTATGTGGGTTTATTTTGTATCCTGCAACTTTGCTAAAGTTGTTGATTATTTCAATTAGCTTTTTGGTTGAATCTCTAGGATTCTTTAAGTAGACCATCATGTCATCTGCAAAAAGTGATAACTTGGTCTCTTCCTTGCCTATTTTGATGCCTTCAATTTCTTTTTCTTCTCTAATTGCTACTGCTAGTGTTTCTAGTACGATGTCAAATAATAGGGGTGATAATGGGCATCCTTGTTTCACTCCTGATCTTATTGGGAATGCATCTAGTTTATCCCCATTGCAAATGATATTAGCTGATGGTTTTAGATATATACTGTTTATTATTTTTAGGAATGACCCTTCTATTCCTATGCTTTCTAGTGTTTTTAATAGGAATGGGTGTTGTATTTTATCAAAGGCTTTTTCTGCATCTATTGAGATAATCATGTGGTTCTTGTTGGTTTGCTTGTTAATGTGGTCAATTATGTGGATGGTTTTCCTAATATTGAACCAGCCCTGCATCCCTGGTATAAATCCTACTTGATCATGGTGGATGACCCTTCTGATCACTGAGCAAGTGTTTTTTTAAAAATTATTATTATTCTCTTAACTTATCTTGGCTTCCAATTACTTGTAAACCATGTTTTTGCTGTATCCTTCCTATTCTGAAAAGTCAGTTTTTGAGGGAAAGAAGATAGAAATAATATAGGAGTTGAATAATTCTGTCTTCTCATATTTATCTGTTAACTTACATGATAATCAGAGGTTACATCCCTATCCTCATATTCCTCTTGCCCCCTAATACATCTTAATAAAGCTTTCTTTATTCTCTATGTATTTATTTCAAGGCATAGGTTATCCCATACTTTAGACCTCAGTGACACAGTGTAACTATTCTTAAACAACCCTATACTTCCCTTGAATTTACTTTCATTTATCTGCTCTCAATTCTACCTTTTAAAAAATCTGAATTCATTAAGACCTACACTCAGATCTTTTGATACTTTTTATTCTTTATTGGAATTGATTGGAATTGCAACATAATTTCATTTTTGAGATCTTTCTTCAGCTTATTTTAGACTGTCAGGCAACGGTAGACTCCCTATTTTATCTCTTTTCTCTTTGAAATTTACTCTCCTGAAGTCTGGGATAAAAAATTATAATATATCCAACATTCTCATCTTATCTGTCATAAAATCTCTTGTAAATCAGCATGTTGATGGCCTCCATAGGTTTTTATCATTTGTACTTCACTGACTAGTTTTTCCTTGTGGTCAGAATTAAGTCCAAAATAGCAGTACTTATTTCCACTTTGATCTATTGAAATATAAAACTATCAGCAAGGCAATTCAAGAATTTATCAACTCTTCTGTTTTTAGCAGAGGAGGCCTTCAGGCAGATGTCTAGATAGTTGCAGGGCTCCTTTATACTTTTATTCTTTTTCAGTGACAGGTTTTATATTCTGTATCAAGAACTCCCCATCTAATTCGACCAGCTGGCCTTGTGTATCTGGGTTTCAGCAAGACATTTGATCAAGTCTCTCAGAATTTTCTTGGGGATAAGATGAAGATATGTGGATTAGATGATAGCAGTTACATAATATAGAACTGGCAAGATGACTGTACCCAAAAATTTTTGATTAATGGACAGATATGAACCTGGATAGATATTTCTAAAAGAGTGCTCCAGGACTCTGTTCTTGGCTCCATTTTATTAGGCATTTTTATCAAAGTCTCCAATAAAGGTTTAGACAGAATGCTTATCAAATTTGTGGATGAATTAGACTGGGAGGAATGACTGAGGTGGGATCTAAGAACATACTGAAAGGCTGCAATGTTGAACTAGCAGGCTAAAATTTATTAGCGATAAGCGTAAAGTACTACATTTAATAAAACCACAAAGTACAATGTAAAAGAAATGTGTCTGGGGATAATTATCATCATCATCATATTAGCCAATAAATAATACTACATGTCAGTTAGGTATCAGCGATGCTGAGACAAAATTTAAAAGTATCTGCCTTAGAAAAACTTAAACTCTATTATCAGTTGACAGTATTACCCTTTTGATAATAACAGTCATTAATAGTCTGAGGAACATTAAATAATTTTAAAAAACAATAATAGGATAGTGACTTATTCCAGGACTTTTTCTTTCTGAACTCTATTGAATCTAAGATACGAATCATCATCACTATAGCGGACATGAATAGAAGTGCTTTAAGGATTGCAAAATGCTTTATATTCATTTTTTAATTTGAGCCCTACAACTTTTCTGTAAGGTAGTTGTTGCAATCATCTGTAATGGATAGGTGAGGAAACTGAGGTTCTGAGAACCTGTGATTTGCCCCATTGCCTAGCTATTAAGTGGCTGAGCTTGGATTCAGTCTCAGGTCTTCCTGATTCTAAATTGAGTACTGTATTAATTATACTAGCCCATTTGTGGGGAAAAGATATAGGTTGTTTTAGTGGAAAGCAAGTTTGGTATGAGTCAGCAGGGTGATGTGGCAGCCAAAAAGCCTAAAGAAATCTTTTTTGTTTGTTTAGAATTGAACTGAAATTTAATTTGTATGGAAAGTTCCTTGAGAAGGAAATACTTTCTATCAACATGGATTGGCAAGTATTCTTCAATTTATGAATTGCTTAGAACACTGAGGAGGTAATTTATTTGCCCTGAAAGACATATCCAGTCATAGATATCTTGTTTCTAAGGTTTGCCTTCTCTCCACTATCCTAGACTTCTCTTCTCAGAGTCATTGGAGTCTATAATAATGAGTCACATGTACAAAATTTGGAAAGTCAGTGGATGTAGTGTTGGAAGACTGAATAGACTTATTCTACATAGCTCTGAAGAGCAGAAGTAGGGAAAATCAATCAACATTTATTAAGTACCTTCTTTATACAAGAAACTGCATGCTTAGTGCTAGATGAAAGATTTCATATCAGAATTAGGAAAGATTTACTAGCAATTACACTAGTCTAAAAAAATGAGTTGTCTCAGAGAACAGTGAGTCTGGGGGTCTTTAAGCAGAAGCTCTGTGACCACCCATAAGAAATGATGTAGATAGGACTGATTATTTGGGTAGGGCTTAGACTAGATAATTCAAGGTTCCTTCTCTTCCTTACTCTATGATTTATTTTGGCAGCAGGTAAGTAGGAGGTGGGATTACACAGGTTCAGTAACCCTTTAATTAAAGGATTTGTGTTTAGGGATAATAGGAAAAAAATTATTGGATCATAGATTTAGAGATGAAAAGGGCCTTTAAATTCATCCAGCCTAACCCCTGATTTTATGGTTTAGGAAACTGAGTATGAGAGATAAAGTGATTTGTCATAGATTGTACAGGTAGAATTATGTTTTGGCTTCAAGTCCTCCAGATTCTAAACGCAACATTCTTCCTAGTGTGCCACAATGTTTGAATGATAGATCAAGCTCCATAATGGAAAACTTGGAATGCTAACTTTAAGTCCCTAAGTAATTTGAAGTTGATCCTTTAGTAAGAGAGAATCAATGTAAGTTTTTGAATATGGGAAAGATATGATTTTTTAAATTTTAGGAATAATTTTTTTTTAATTTGGAAGCTTATGTCACTTAAGGTATCCACAGCAGGTAATATTTGAAAGATGTTAGGGGTTGGGAGTTCAGAGAATGAGAGAATTGGAAAGGTCCTGAGAAATTATCTAATCTAACACAAAACTCCCCTCTACAATATTTCTAGCAAGTGATGCTCCAGTCTAAATAAAGGTTTTTAACAAGTTAGTAATATAAGCTGACAAATACTCTAGGGTTATGTATGACTGACAAAATGTTTCATTCAGGGCTAGGAAATCATTACAGCAATTTGGTAGTCAAGGAATAATAGTAAAGATAGAATGTAAACAATGGGAATGGAAAGGAATTGATGAATGAGAAATAAATAAATAAGGAATTGTGAGGGTTTGTGATATCTTTCACAGAGTCAGTGATTAATACTTAGATGTAATGTAAATGTTTAATTTATTAGAGGAATGAATAAGTATCAGAGTTTGAATATTTTTCAGCAGACCTAGGTTATTTTCTTTTTTTCTACTATTTACTAATTGTATGACACTGAGTAAATTGATTCACTTCTCGGAGACTCAATTTTGTAATTTTAAAATGGATATATCCTTACCTACTTCCAAGGATATTATGAAAATCAAATACAGCAATAATGAAACTCTGAAACTCTTCATAAATGTAAACTATCAAGATGACTTCAAATAGCTAAGAGAATGGCAGTATGAAAGACAAGTGGGAAAATTGGAATGAGAATCTGGTTTTGGGAAGAAGCTTGTTTTTGAGGCATGTTGAGATAATGCTGTTAGAAATGTCCAATAGTTGATTAAAATGAGAATTGGAGAGAGACAGGGTAAGAAAGACAGATAGAGAGATACAAAGACAGAAACAGAAAGAGAGAGAGAAAAGACAAGAGCGACATAAATTATGGATTTGGAGATTCCACATATAATCATGGAAAAGATAAGAACAGACATAAAAAGGGAAAGGACAAGAAGATTAAATCACAAGGAGTTTCTAGAGTTTGGAACTAGAGGAATTAGATAAACTAGAACAAGATTAGTCAGCATACCATCATGGTATTGAAGAAAGAATGGAGATTTTTAAACAGGTGATTACCATTGTCTTATGCTGCCTAGAGATGAAGATAAATATCCAATAGATTATAATCTCCTTAAGAACACAAACTATCTTTCAACTTCTTTTATTTTTTATTTCAGTGTTAAGCCCAGTCCTAGCATCTAGTAGGAACTTACTAATAACTTTTAGCTAACCAAATAGCTTAGGAAAGGTTAGTAACTTTGAAAATTAGAAACTTATTTAATAGTTTTGAGAGTGTACATTCAGTTCAGTGTTAGGATGGAAGAAAGACAATAAGGCATTTTACACTTAAAGATTAATAAGAAAATGGAGGGAGTAGGGGGCAGATCAATCATTCAAAATATTTAGCACTGAAAAGAAAAGAAGTAGTATAATATCTGTAGAGAATAGCCAGATTCAATTAAAATTCACTATTCCTTCATCATTGTACCCCAAGTTGGGGAAATTTGGTTTCTTTGAAGATAAATAGGTAACAAAAGGAAATACTGAAGATATCAAATAAGAGAAACCGGTTAAGTGGAAGTATTTTCCTTGAAAAGGATCAAAGGTGATTGGATTACAGGAACTATATGAACACAATTGCAAATCATTTTTCATACACAGTCAGATCTAAACAATTGGTAACATATTGTTTGTGGGTAGGTCAAGTCAATATAACAAAATGATAATTCCCCATAAATTAATTTACTTATTCAGTGCTATATCAATCAGGCTACCAAAAATTGTTTTATAGAGCATGAAAAAATAATCAAATTCATTTAGAAGAGCAAACAGTCAAGAATATAAAAAGAATCAATGGGGGAAAAAGTGAAGGAAGGAAGATAGTCTGGCAGTACTAGATCTCAAACTGTATTACAAAACAATAATCATCAAAACAATCTGGTAAGGCCTAAGAAACATAGTGGTGGATCAGTAGAATAGATTAGGTACAAAATATACATTAGTAAACGATCATAGTAATTTCATGTTTGATAAATCCACAGATTCAAGCTTCTGAGGCAAGAACTCACTACTTAACAAAAATTATCAAGAAAACTGGAAACAATTTGGCAAAAATTAAATATCTCACACTGTATATCAAGATTAAATAAAAATTGAGGCATAATTTAGGCATAAAGAGTGGAACCATAAACAAATTAGGGGAGAATTAAGTAGTTTACCTGTCAGATCTATAAAAAAAGAGATTGAAAGCATTAAGGTATATAAAATGGATAATGTTAATTATATTCAATTAAAAAAGGGCTTTATACAAATAAAACCAATGCAGGCAAGATTAGAAGGAAAGCAAAAATCTTGGGAGACAAAAAACGTTATAGCAAGTTTCTCTAATAAAGATTTCATTTCTCAAATATTTAGTGAACTGAGTTAAATTTATGAGAATACAAACCATTTCCCAGTTCATAAAAGGTCAAAGGATATGAACAGTCAGTTTTCTGATTTAAAAGTCAAAGCTATCTGTAGTTATATGAAAAAAATTCTCAAAATCACCAATGATCAGAAAAATGCAAATTAAATCAACTCTAAGGTATTACCTCACACTTATCAGACTGGCTAATATGACAAAAAAGGAAAATGATGTTAGCGGGGATATGGGAAAAATTGGGCCACTAATGCACAAGCAGTGGAGTTGTGAATTGATCCAACCATTCTGGAGGACTATTTGTAATTATATTCAAAATGCTAAAAGAAACTATGCATGCCCTTTGACCAGCATTAGTGCTTCTATATAAGCATCACAAAAAAATTTAGAAGGAAAAGAAATTTTATGTAGAAAAATATTTCTAGCCACTCTTTTGGTGGTAGCAAAGGATTGGAGTTGGAAGGGATACCCACTGATGGGGAATGTTGAACAATTTATGACACATGATTATGATGGAATACCATTGTGCAAAAAGAAATGAGAGCAGAATCCTATTGGAAAAAAAAGACTGGAAAGACCTACTTGAACTAATAAAAAAAAAGGTGAAAGAAAACCAGGATAATATTGTACACAGTAACACAATATTGTAATAAAATTCAACAGTGAAAAACTTAGCTATTCTCAGCAATATAATGATTTAAAACAATTCTGAAGAACTCATGATAAAAAATGCTATTTAACTCCAGAGAATGAACTGATAGAATATGAATACAGAGAGAAGTCTACTTTTTAAAACTATATTTTTCTAGAGTTTTTTTTTGGGGGGTCTGCTTTTTTTCACAACATGACTGTTATGGAAATATGTTGTTGATAAACATGTATAATCTATCTCAGATTTTTTCCTCTTTCATTGAAAAGGGAGAGGAGAATTTGAAACTCAATTTTTAAAAAAATTAATTTTTTAGATATAAGAACAAACAAACAAAGGTACTTGGCTTGACTGAGAATGATTGTAAATGTGTACATGAAAAAATTTCAATACCAAGAGGAAGGTATTAAACTAAATAAACTCAACTGATTGAGTAAAATAAGAAGTCAAATCAAACTTTTGAGAATCAAGATAAAGGAGAAAGTAGGACTGGAGACTTAAGTAGAGAATTCTCAGAATTTCCCTAGTTACTTTGGGAATATCTTAGGGAGTCAAGAATTATTCATGATACTCTTAAGTGTCCTATGAAATTAGACAACATGTATTTGTATACTGTGACAATTTTATATACTCATGTGAGTTTCTTAAACACAATTCTGAAGCACAAGAATAAAATGAAAGGGTACAGATGAGTAAGAATTGGGATTGACAGGAAAAAAAGTGAAGGTGCAAATGAGTATATTAAATGAGTGGAAGAAGCAATGAAATAAATTGATTGAGATTTCATAACGGAGTAAAGAAGAGACATACAACTGTTTGCAATATCTCTCTAAATTGTATATCTTATGGGGCAGTTAAATAATGAAAAAGGCAAAAATGGTGTTTTGTGTGAAGGAACTGTCCAATTGTGTAAAATATTGTGTCGCAGTGAGAAATTAACATATTGATACATGAAAGAACAGAAAAATAAATTTGCTTTATTGTAATTCACTACTAATATATGTATACAGCTCCTTTTTCAAGAAGTCTTTTCTACACCCCATTCACATTAGTGACTCTCCTTCTGATAATTTTCACTGATGGATGGGTTTACCTTCAATTATAATAGATAAGAATATCTATTTATCCTTATTTATATCTATATGTTTAGAAGTTCTTACCTTCCCACTTGATCTCTTTGAGGGCAAAGAATGTTTATGCTTTTCTTTGTTTATCTAGTTCTTGGAACATTTGTTTAATAAATGTTTATTAAATGCTTGTTGTCTTGATATTGACATTAATATAGAAGAAACAATATCCGAATGGAATTTGGACAGTTTGGGACAGAGAATGTTCTGTGTATTAAAAAAAAGACTCAAAATTCCTTGATAATAAGGTAGAACAAAGCCTTGCTTATGTGGGAAGAATGTGAATGATATTTTAAAGAGACAAAGAAAGATCTTTCATTAATGAAAACTGTAGAAATATGAGTATTAAAAAGTTTCCTCTTTACCAAAGAGATATTTATTAGACCAGAGCTTCAAAGTAGTATGGGATTTCAGCTAATTGTTATACACGGGTTTTACAATTAGAAGAAGCAAAGAAGAGAATGGGGAAAGGGAAGAAGAAAGGAAGAGGAAGAGAAACAAACATTTGGAGAACAATGAATTATTTCTTGGGCTCTGAATTTGTCTTAATATTTATTTTCCCAATTACATGTAATAACTATTTTCAACAAAAATTCTCTGAAATTATAAGATCCAAATTGTCTCTTTCCCTTACACCTCTCCCTGAGAAGGTAAGAAGTTAGATCAAAGTTATACATATATGAGCAGGCAAATTATATTTCCATATTGTCATTGTTGTGAGAGAATACTCATATAAAATAAAAATTCAAGAGTAATATGAAATAAAGTGAAAAAGGGTATTCTTTGGTTTGCATTCAGACTCCATCAGTTCTTTCTCTGGAGCTGGATGGCATTCTTCATCATCAGACCTTCAGAATTGTCCTGGATCATTGTATTGCTGAGAATAGCTTTCTTTCCCAGTTGATCATTGTACAAGATTGCTCATACTTCACTCCTGTATCAGTTCATGTAAGTCTTTCCAGTTTTTTTTATTTTATTTTTTTACTGAAATCATCTTCTTCATCATTTCTTATAGCTCAATAGTATTCCATTACAATCATATACTATAATTTGTTCAGTTAATCCCCAATTGATAGACATTTCCTCCATTTCAAATTCTTTGCCTGAGGTATGATTTTTAAAACACTTTTGACTTGATATAAAAAAAATCAGGAAATTGTGTTTTTTTAAATGAAAAGTGAATTATTGAGAGTCAGAAGACTCTCATTTAAGCCATAGAAACTGGTTTAGAAACTTGAGAAGACGAAATGAAGACAAGGAGAGAAGTGTTCATTCAACAAGTGTATATTTGAGCTATAACAATTAGGAGTCAGTTGACAGAAGATTAAATCATTCCTGATATGCTCCACTTTGCATCTGCTACTTTTCTGATTTCAACTTCAGGAAATAAGGATGCCCTTTCCAGGATAAGCTTTACGTTAAATCTTTTCACTATGCTGATAAAACTCCCTCAGTCTCTTCTCTCTGATTGGAGAAATGAAGGCAGAGTACCAAACTCCTTTTAGTCCATTTCACTTTGCAACTCCTATGTGGCCTCATTTCAACTCCAAAGGAACATGATGTTGCCCACCTTACTGTTCCTCCTTCACCATGCTTTCCTGCTTCTTTTGGGGTGTTATCAACCCCACTTTAGATTCTAAGCTCTTTCATGATAGGGACTGTTTTTGTTTTTAATTAATTGTATCCACAAGGGCAGTGAAGTGGTTCAGTAGATTAACAGCCAGGCCCAGAGATGGGGGGTCTTAGATTAAATCTGGCCTCAGATACTTCCTAGTTGTATAACCCTGGACAAGTCACTTAACTCCAACTGCCTAGTCCTTAATGGCCCTTTTGCTTGAAACCAATTAGTGTTTATTCTGGGGCAGAAGGTAAGGTTTTTTGGTGTGTTTTTTATTATATCTACAGTGCTTATCACTGTGGCTGGCACACAATAGCTACTTAATAAATAGTTATTGGATTGATTGAATTGGAGAGAAAAATAATTTCATTGGCCAAAGTCTGCAATTAAGACTATTGTTCACCTTTAATTGGAAAAAGGTGAAGGTTCTTACAATGACTTGCTCCTTGCTGCCACAATTGACAAGAAAGAAAAGTCAAAGAGCCTTTACAATGGCCTCAGTGTCCTGCTAAGGTCATAAAGGGTTAAACAAAGATTTCATTGCTGTGAGATCTATTCTGATTGGACAACTCAGTACCAGGATTAACTGTCTCTGCTGGTCATATGGGCCAGACGGCTAATGTAGTGATCTCTGTGTTTCTCTAGTTTAAGGAAATCTATTATTTGCATTAGGAGTTAACACTTTCTCAACACCCTTTTAATGGATGATGATAAATTGAAAGAGCTTATAAATGCGATTTTGAGGAGAGAAGAGAAAAGAAACTTCCCAGGTGAAGATCAAGTCAAGTAGTGAGCAAAGAAGCAATTTCATGCTGTGTACATGTTCTGAGATTGATTTACTCATGATTTTTTCTCCCTCATATGCTTTATATTTCCCTGTCAGAATCTTATATATGTATGCTATCTTTTCACCATAGATAATGTAAGATTTAAATTTAGGGTTTGATGCTAAATGTGAGAGTTATAAAGTAATATTGTGGTCACCAATTTTAAAATATTATAGTTTAAGTCAAAATGACTTTTAGCAGCTTTTATTTACAAAGAGGTGGAAAGAACAAAAGTGTAAACTTAGATAAAGAGAGAGATTCCTAACAAGACTCTCAGTCCTTCTCCTGTGAAGTCCTGCTCAGCCTCAGCAGGAGCTTCCCCAAGTCCCTTGACTCTAAATCCCTTGTCTCTAGATGTGGATTTCCTGGTAATCCTCAGCCAGAAATTTCAGTGGTGTCTTCATCCAGAGTTCCTTTCACCAGAGCAGCCTTCTCCAAAGCCAAGGCAGGGATCTCAGCCACTCACTCCAAAAACGCCAGAAAGGAATGGCCCCTAGACTATGCTGGTCTCTTCTTTTATGCTCCTCTTTTCCATGTTATTTCCTGTCACTTCCTGTCCCTCCCCCTTCTTCACAGAAACCAATGACAGTCTTTCAATTTGTCTAGCACTGCCCAGGGGGTGGGGCAGTGGCCTTTGGAGGTGTGAGCTTACTCTAGTAAGTGACTTGTGAACTCTTGTACTTAATGGTAAATGGGGTACTTTAAGTTCTTGATTTGATTAGCTAAAAATAGGCAAGGGGAGAGTTAATCCTATTTTCACAATAAGTGTATTTGTGAAACTGTGATTTGACTTTATACATTTATGAGCATATCTTTTATTATTTTTATATTTGCTCTAATATACTGGTTTATAGAATATAATTTCTGTTATGTTTGTTAAATAAATTTTTATGTTTGAGATTTAAAAGTATTAAAAGATTCAAAAAGGTTGTATAAATATTGCATATTGTGTGGGTGCACTATTTCTAAGTGGCTGTTTAGTTAAATTGAAAGTATATTTGGGAGGCAACTAGGTGGCTCAGTGGACATAGTACTTGGCCTCAAGTATAGAGGAACTGGGTCCAAATGGAAAGTCAGATGCTTCCTAGTTGTATGACCCTGGGAAATTCACTTAAGCCCAGATGGCTGGCCCTTATAATTTTTCTGCTTTGGAACTGATACTTCTATCAATTCTAAAACAGAAGGTAAGAGGTTTTTTTTTTAAGTATATAGGATAGAAATTCAGGAACTAGAGTGATCATCAAAGGAAGTATATTTCCCATTAAAACAGTTAGCTCTAGAACCCTTAGCAAGAAACCTTGTGTTTTAGAGGTATATCTTTGGGAATGTAAACCTACTAGGATGATAGAAGATTGTAATGAGGTAAACCTAAGCAAAGTATAAGTGAGTGTAGACAAAATCCATGAGAGCTGTGTGTGTATAAAATATGTATGTACTTATATATCTCCAAGTATATGTATATATATATTTATACACACACATATGTGCCAAATTATAGGTGCACACCGACACACAGTGGGACATTCTTAGGGCGTTTATACCTACTTCATCAGTAGTCTCCCATCTGTTATGTTCTATTGGCTCATACAAAACTGGGTGAATATGGCAGATGTTGGGAAACTGAAGAGACCCAATTATAGGTTCAATGGAAATGCAGAAATTAAAATGACAGAGGAGAGGTGACAGTAATAACTCAATTCAGTTCAAATTCATTACACATATATTCAGTAATAACTACTTCATTCTAGGCACTGTGCTAAGCTCTAAGGATACAAAACAATAAATAAAAACAATTCCTCCCTTCAAAGAGTTTATATTCTACACAGATAAATATATTCAAAGTAAATATAAAAATAATTTCATTGGAAGGATGGACATTGATAAGTAGAAGGGCCTGAGGAAAAGCTCCCTTAGAAGGAGACACATTAGATGGACCTATAGTGATGGCAGTAATTCTAAGAGGAAGAGGTGAAGATGGGGCTTTCCTGGATTCCCTATGCATTCATGGAAGTATGGGATGACATTTTACGTATAGGCAATAGAGACCACTTTGGCCAGAGGACGTAGTTGATAGTAATATGAACTTGGTTGGTAAGGTTAGGAATCAAGTTGTGAAGTAATATAAATGCCAAGCTGAGGCATCTGTACTTTATCCTAGAAGTAAGAGGAATGTGTGTGTATGTGACCTAGGATTCAGAAATATTAATCTAGAAGATATAAAGAATATGGAGTATGGATGAGAGAGATAAAAGACTGAAAACAGAATCAATTGATGACAAGAATCATTGTGAAGATTGTAGGGGTGACTGATATTGAGTAGAAGTCAAGATCAACAGAATCAAGAAGGGGAGATGGAGTGAGACCAAGGTTTCATATGGGTGGACAACATGAATTGCTGGGATAAACAAAGATCAAAGTAGGAAGTGATGCAGGAAAGAAAAATGCAAACCTAGATCCTGACTTTATTGAAGAAGGTAGAGGCCATGAAGAATGGCAGACAATGACCACCAGAATTTGGAGAGAGATATATCCATGTCAAGTGTATATCCAAAGTCAAGTGACAGAAAAGGACTAATGTTCTAGAAGTGGCATTGGTTAGCAAGGACCTAATTTGCTCTAGTAAACACAATTTAAAATAATCTTTTAAGTACAATTTTATAAAGGTCTAAACACGTTAAAATTATTCATTATTGCCAAGTAGGCTTTTTGCCTGAGAGAAAGGATTTTAACAACCTCATTTGTGTTTTTCCAAATAATTTCTACTAACAACTTTCTTACACCATGTCAGCACAGGATGACTGGTGTTAGATGGTATCATTCTTTTTTTTTAAAAATAGGAAAATGATGTGTGAGAAATTCTCATCTTTGGAAGCAAAAGATATGGTGCGTAGGGAGACATACACACCCTATCAACAAGCTGTACAAGCAATTTTGAATTTGAAGATGTCATAATCATTGCCAGTCATTGGAAACAAATAGGAGGAGAAAAAGCATTTCTGTTCAGCACAGACACTGATATGGGTGGGGGTGAGCAGTCTTCCTTCATTTTCACAGAACATGAGATTAAGAAGGAATACACTTTCATTACAGCAAGAAGAATTTAAGCTAGACATTAAAAAGGCACCAGATTACATTAGAGAAGGAGGATGTAAGCTCTCTTTTGCTCAAGATTTCAAAAAGGATTAACCACTGCATCTTTCCAAAATGATTTATTAAGTAAAGTCCTGTCTAGAGGCAAGAAGAGTTAACTGCAAACAGCCACTCAAGGTCACTTTAAGTCACTCCAAGAATATTCCTATATTTCTTAAAACTTCACTCTAACATAATAAAGTTATTATTTTTCACAGAATGGTAAAACTAAGATCTCATAAAAAGGCTGCATAACCCTGACTCTTTTTATTTAAAAAACAAAAAAGCAACAACAAAGTAGTTAAAAAACATACACATAATAGTTTAAGCCCTAGACCACAAAATCAAGAGAGTACAGATCTTGGATCTATTTTTAATAAAAACTCTAAAAAGTCAATCCAAAAGGCTATGACATGCTAAAAGTTAATTAATCAATTCTTAGATGATTACAGGTTCATGGTTTATATTACATTCACGAATACAGTGTAAATTCATGCTGTATTAAGTTTCATACAAGCACATCAGAGGATGTATGGTACAATAGATAGAGGACCAACCTTGGCTTAAGTAAAAATTGAGTTCGGATCCTGGTGATAACATATTCTATAAGTATTCCCAAATAGGCAAATCATATAACTTCTTGAGTACTCTAAGACAGGTTTTTACCTGGTAGTTGTAAAAATAGACTCGAATCCAGGACTTCAATCCCCACAAGCCTTTGCTCCACTTCCCCAGAATGCTTTATAATCTCACCTGGGCCGAGAGCGAGATGAGATGGGGTATTTAAACCTGGTTGTGAATAGGCTCAGGCTCTTTTTGGACTTCCATTTTGGAGCAGATGCATCTCTTTCATGATGTGAGGTTATCTTGTCTAGGCCTCTGGCCTAGGCACGTGTTTTTCTTATCCTGTATTTTCTTTAATCCTTAACCTTTAATAAACCTCATAAAAATATAATACTCCTTGCAGAGAGAAACTAATTTCTACCTGCCTCAGTCTCCCCCAAAATTTTAATCTTTACATAGTCCATGATACCTTAAGGAGTATCATGTATGTTTTCAAGGAGTCTATGAACATGGATAGGGAAAAAGAACATCTATATTTTTACTAACATCAAGTGAAATTTAGAACTTCTTTCCATTATTTTTGTTGTTCAGTTGTTTCAGTCATGTTTGGCTTTGTGACCACATTTGGGGTTTTCTTGGCATAAGTACTAGAGTGGTTTGTCATTTCCTTCTCCAGCTAACTTTATAGATGGGAAAACCAAAGCAATCAGGGTGAAGTGAATTACATAGGATCACAAAGGTAGTAAGTGTCCAAGATCAGATTTGAACTCATTAAGGTGAATCTTCTAGTCTCCAGACCTGACACTTTATCCACAATGCCACTTAGCTAACCCAACTTCAACTATATACATATATATATATATATTTTTTTTAAATGATACTAAACTAAATGATAGCAGGCATAAAAACTATATCATATTGTTTCCCATCTTGGAGAGGGAGGAGGAAGAGAACATGGATCATAAAATATCAGGAAATTATTATTAAAGATTATATTGACATGTACATAACCATATTAAATTTTTATAAAATGATTGAGAGGTTCAAACCTTCATCAGATTATCAAAGGGGTCTATGGTGTAAAAAAATTATTAACTCATGTGCTAAAACTATATAATACAAATGAGCTCCTAATGTGCTAAATTAGAGGATGGTATTTCCACAGAAGGAATGTTCAAAATAAAGTTATATGTTGGAACAAAAAACTAAGTTTGACAGAAGAAAATAATTTGTCAACTTCAAACATAAGAAATGTGTTTTACAGATCATAGGGTAGAGAGTTATCACAAACATGACCAAGTTTACTATAAAAATAGAACTTCTTTTCTTTCAAGTAAGTCAAAGGGCCCATGAAAGTTGTTTCTTTGGCAGACATGATTCAGAGAAGTTATATGGTACCAACTTAAAAAAAGTAATCTTTCCTGTTGAGTCCTGATGAGTCAATGCTGAACTACAGGGACAGCCTGAGGTACAGAAAAATAATTCAATCTTGGTTCCCTCTCTAGAGAGTGCCTCTGTTCACTGGAAAGTATAGTTATTTTTTAAAAACAGAACTAGACTGAACTCTGTAGCCTATTATGTCTTGAAACAAATTCTGATACCATGGACAGCAGCCTTGCTACATAATCACATAACTTTAAATCTAGAAAGGCCCTTTTAGATTATTTAGTTTGATACCCTTATTTTATAGATGTCAATGAGTCTAAGGGTGCAGAGCTTAATAGATTTGTATAAAGTCACACAGTTAATTAATGACTGGGTTGGGATTAGAACCCCCATCTCCAGATATTAACATCCTTCTTCGTTATTGTGTCAGATTGAATGGTTACTGGAGAAAGGAGATGTTGATTTAATGATAGCGCTTTAACACAATGATCTCACATTGTGGGCCATTTCTTAAGCACAGGTGATGAAGAAATTTTAGCAGTCTATAAAGGTGATAAGAAAGAGGGAGAAAAAAGAGAACAGGAGGAGAAACCAATTTTTTAAAAGAGTGGTAGATAAATGCATCAAGTGTCATCACTCACCTGAGAATCAGAAACCCTGCATACAAACTCTTTATCTTCTTTATTTTTCATGATCTTTGATGTGCTAACTTATTGCCTTTTTCTTCCTGTTATCAAGTAGAAATAACCATTGCTATCTCTACTACATAAGACTATTAAGAAAAAACTACATTTGGATTTCTTTCAAGTAAAAATATATGTGTACATATATTAGTCTTTACTTTTCATAAAATAAAACTTAAATCAATGGAAATTTAGGTGAATAACTTATCTGGAGAAACAATGAAATTTAGTAGCTGATTTAAGATTAGATGTTAGTCTTTATATTTTTTACTCCTCAATCATGAATCACATTACTTCTTGGTACATGTTATGTAATAGGTTTAAACTGGAAACAGTTTAAAAGTATTAGCCCTTGGACTGGGCATAAATGGAATTTCCTGAGCCTCACCACCTGTGACAATGAACATATTTATTTATTTCTAATATTTTGGACTAAGTCTCCTACAAAGTATAAAAAAAATAAACCCAAAGAACCATACATTTAAAGGTGAAGGGATATCAGGTCATGCAGTTCAAGCCCTTCCCTCTCCATTGAACAACAGAGGAAGCTGAGACTCAAAGAAATTAGGTGTCTGATTCAAGGTCCTATAAGTATTTGTTGAGGCACATAGAGAAAGGTATGCCAAAAAAGGGGGCATGGATAGAAGTGATCTGAAATTTAGCTTTTGGGGGTTTTTTGTTTTATTTTTATAAAGATTTTATTTTTACCAATTACATGTAATAATAAATTTCTGCATAATTTTCTGAAGTTATAGGATTAATACTATCTCCCTCCCTTCCTTCCCCACTCTTGGAACTAGCAAGCAATTTGATCTGGATCATACAAGTATTATCATGCCAAAACATATTTCCAATTTTTTTTATTTTTGCAAAGGAATAATCATGTAAAATCAAAAATCCAAATAAATCAAAGTGAAAAATCATATGCTTTGATCCGCATTCTGACTCCAACAATTCTTTCTCTGGACCTGGATAGCATCATTTGTCATAAGTACCTCAGAAATATCCTGCATCACAGTATTGCTGAGAGTAGCTAAGTCTATCACAGTTGATAGTTCTACAATGCTGCTGTTATTATGTACAATATTCTCCGGGTTCTGTTTATTTCACTCTACATCACTTCATGTAGGTCTTTCTAGCTTTTTCTGAAATCATCCTGTTCTTCATTTCTTACAGCACAATAGTATCCCATCACCATTATTTTTTTTTAACGTGCAAGGTTTGTTTATTGAAAGACATATTGATTTTTCTCAATGGTCACTGAATTCTGTCCATCCCCTAGGTCAATAGAAAGCATAAATACATGCTAATGGGATCCTCATCTCCCTTCTGTAATCCATGCCATAGAAGCCTCCAGAAGAGGAGACACAGAGGCATTGACAAATATCCCAAATTGACCCAGACGGTAAAAGAAAAATAAATTCATGGTCCCGGTTTTGTAAACACTTGTGAAACCCATCACCGTTATATACCAAAATGTGTTCAGTCATTCCCCAGCTGATGGACACCTCTTCAATTTCTGATTTCTTGCCACCCCCAAAAGAACAGATATAAATATTTTTGTACAAGTAGGTCCTCCACAATTGTTTTTATTTCTTTGGGATACAGATCTAGTAGTGGTTTTATAGGATCAAAAGCATGATTGTTTTCTAGCCCTTTAGGCATAGTTCTAAGTTGCCCTCCAGAATGGTTGGATCAGTTTACAACTATACCAACGATGAATTAGTGTTCCAATTTTGCCATATCTCCTAAGTTTCTCACTTTCCTCTATATGTCATATTGGACAATCTGAGAGGTGAGAGGTAGTACCTCAAAGTTGTTTTAATTTGCATTTCTCTAAGGGATTTAGAACAACTTTTCATGTGATTATTGGTAACATGATTTCTTCATCTAAAAATTGCTTATTCATATGCTTTTACAATTTGTCAACTGGGAAATAACTGTACTCTCATAAATTTGACTTATTTCTCTAAATATTTGAGAAATGACATGTTTATAAGAGAAGTTTACATTAAATTTCTCCCACAGTTTTTCTGGGTTTCACTGCTTTTGTTTGAACAAAATCTTTTAAATAATATTTAATAATAAAATTATGTACTTCATATCTTGTAACATTCTCTATTACTTGTTTGGTCATGAATTTCTCCCCTCTCCATAGATCTTACAAGTAAACTATTCTATGTTCCCCTCATTAACTTAGAGTATCACCCTTAATGTCTAAATCATATACACACATGATAGACTTTGTTGGTAACATATAGAAATGATGTTGGGATTATTTTGTGGTTTATATTATGTGGGTTTATTTTGTATCCTGCAAATTTGCTAAAATTATTAATTATTTAAAGTATTTCTTTAGTTAATTCTCTAATTATACCATCATATCATCCACAAAGAGTGATTTAGGTTCCTCACTATCTACTTTAACTCCTTCAATTTCTTTTTCTTTTCATTGTTAACATTAAAAATTTTAGTACAATATTAAATAATAATGAAGATAATGGATGTTCTTGTTTCATCCTTGATCCTACTTGGAAGGCTTCTAACTTATCCCTATTGCAGATGATATTTGCTGATGATTTTAGATAATACTTATTATTTTAAAGAAAGGCCCATTTATTCCTAAACTTTCTAGTATTTTTACTATGATGTATTTTGTCAAAGGCTTTTCACAATTGAGATAATGATGTGATTTCTATTGTTTGGTAAGTGATATGGTCAATTTTGCTAATAGCTTTCCTAAATAAACCAATCTTGCATTCCTCATATAAATCCTATCTGGTTATAGTGAATAATTCTTGTGATATATTGCTCCAGTCTCTTTGCTAGTTCTTTACTTAAGATTTCTGCACTAATATTCATTAAAGAAATTGGTATGTAATTTTCTTTCTCTGTTTTTGGTCCTCCTGGCTTAAGTATCAGCACCATATTTGTGTCATTAAAGGAATTTGGTAGGACTTTCTCTTTGCCTATTTTGTCAAATAGTTTATATAGATATGTAGATAGTATTGGGATTAAATGATTTCTAAATGTTTGATTGAATTCACATGTGAATCCATCTGAACATGGGGATATATTCTTATTAAGTTCATTGATGAGTTGTTCGATTTCTTCTTCTGAGATGTGATTATTTAAGTATTCTAATTCCTCTTATTAATCTGGGCAATGAATATTTTTGTAAATATTCATCCATTTCACCTAGATTATTAGATCTAGGCTCATATAATTGGGCAAAATAACTCCCAATGAATACATTAATTTCCTCTTTGCTGAGTTGAATTCACCCTTTTCATTTGAGATACTGTCAATTTGATTTTCTTCTTTCACTTTTCAAAATCAAATTTTATCAAATCTATTTTTTATAAAACTAACTTCTAGTGTTATTTACTAATTCAATAGTTCTCTTTCAATTTTATTTTCTTCTTTGAATTCTAGGATTTCCAATTTAGTCTTTAATTAAGGATATTTAATTTGTTATTTTTCTACTTTTTTTAGTTGTCTGCTCAATTAATTGATCTGTTTTCCCCCCTCTATTTTATTGATATAAGCATTCATCAGAAATATACATTTTCCTTAAGTACAGCTTTGGCCTTATCCCATAAATTTTGACATGTTTTCTCCTTATTGTCATTCTCTTGAATGAAATCATTGATTGTTTCTAGAATTTGTTCTTTGACCCACACCTTTTTTAGAATTTGATTATTTAGTTTACAATTAATTTTTTATTTCTTTCCATGAACCTTTATTGATTGTAATTTTAATTGCATATGATTTGAAAATGATGCATTTATTACTTCTGCCTTTCTGCATTTGGTTGTGAAGTTTTTATGCCCTAGTACATGGTCAATTTTTGTTTATATACAAAGTGCTGCTGAAAAAGAAGGTATATTCCTTTTTATCCCCATTCAATTTTCTGTAGAGTTGGATTAAATTTAACTTTTCTAAGATCTGAAATTTTTGGACAGAGTTCTGATAATCACAATCTCACAGAACCAATGAAGTAATAACATTTAGAAGTATTATATTTTGGGCCTGGTTCACCATCAGAAAACTGAGGCCCAGAGATTTTGAATGACTTTACCAGTATCATACAGGTAGTAAGTACCTAAGTCTAGATTTAAAAGTCCAGTCTTCCAAGCCTTAAGTCCAGCATTCTATCAATAACAATAATGATTAGCTAAAATATATAATTATATGTTATTTTTATAATAATAATAATAGCAACTAATATTTACATAGGGTTTATGTACCAGGAATTGTACTAAGTGTTTTACATATCACATGTCATTTGATGTTCATGACACCCCTACCAGATAGATGCATAGATGCTCTTATTGTTCCCATTTTGTAGATGAGGAAACTGAAGCAAACAAAGGTTAATTGACTTGTATAGAGTCACATAGCTAGTAAGCACCTGAGGCTATATCTGATTTTTCTGACTCTAGATCCTGTGCTCTGTCCACTGTGCCACATAGATTAGTCCTATTGATTCCTGGAAAACTACTGACCTCAGTTTAGGACATAGGACATTAACTTTCAGGTCATTTTTTCCTTGTGTATAGAATCAATAACTTACTCAGGAATAATTATTCTAACATGCCTAATGCTTTTCCCTACTCACTGAGAGGTCAAAGATGAAATATAATTCAATGGACATTTATTAAATCCCTTTTACATGCAATACAGTATGGTATAGTAGATAGAGATCAAGATCTCTCTTAGACACATAATGACTATATAATCCTGGATAAGTCCCTTATTCTTTTAGTGTCCCATTTAACAGCCCTATAGTATGATAAGTTTAAGAACAATATCTTATTTACATTAGTGGAATAAAATTCCTACCTTAGTGTTTTCTATACCAGTGGGGAAAAATAAAAAGGTAAATTGTTCTCTTCCTTCCTACTCCCATACACTTTCCCTTGATCTGCAAGAGCACTGGCAATTGGATCAAAGAACACTGCATCCTTCCTCTGTTGTCCACTACTTTTATGCTATTGGACAGGTCACTAAATGTATTTGGACCTCCATACTTACTGGTAAAATAAGAGGATTGATCTAAACAATTCTTGAAGTCTCTTCCAGCTCTAAATCTATCATCTTGTAATCATTCAAAAGATGGGTCAAATCCAGAAAAAAGAGTAAAGCATGATAAAATGGGAATACTACTAGACTTGGAGGTCATTAAACCTAAATTCTAGACTTGAATCTGCTAACTTGTTTGTAGTCTTGGGCAAGTCATATGTCCCTCTCCACAATAACATTCTATAAATCTATGACAGGAATGAATGAAATGTTTTGTAATAGCTTTTTGAGATCTAAAATTCTATTATATTGTATTTTAAGGGGGAAAAACAAACAATAATAGAACCTGGATGGGATATTGGAGAATCCCAGAACTGTTTCTTATGTTAAGGGAATCTTATCATGTGCTAGCAGGAAGAAAGTGAGTAGTAGAATCTATATGAGATCTGGTGCCATTTTTGTGAGCTGGCAACCTCTAAACATTCTGAGGTTGTGTTTGGACAATAAATACAGATTGCCTGTTTTTAAAAAATAATTTATTTAACAATTGGCATCCTGAATTTCAGGCTTAACTCTTTTGAGTGATTTTAGGTCTCATTTAGAAAAATCAACATATTTGGGGTCTTTATATAATTAGTACAACATTACTTTTTTACTTACAAACATCAGGAACACCGGGAACCTGTTTAAGATACCCCTCTTCCAGTTGAACTCTGTCCTGGATATCTTCTATGACAGTGACAAACATCTTTTGTGAATGGATATAATACTATTTTGTGTCTTAATAGACATCAGTTTCATCAAATAATATCAACTTTGTTGTGTTCTCTTTGAAAGAATCTTCTATAATTGTAAAATATGCATGGAAAAGAGCTTTTAAGTATCTTGCATTGTCTGAACCTTTGAGATAAATGTGTGAACATGAAGAAATACTATGTCACAAATGTTATTTGAAAAACTCTGAAAGGGTTTCCTAATAAGTAATTCTCATAAATATTTGTAGAGATGAGATGGGAGCTATTGATATTGGCTTTAATTTGTTAAAGGCAATAATCAAGCTTTTCTTCCTCAATATCTAATATCTTCTGTAATTATATTTCTGTAATTAACCAAAAGAGTTCAGTCTAACCATCCATTCAGGAAAACCAAGTGGATGAAGAATGACTATTGTCTTGCAGGCAGGCAACATGATTTTTAATCTTTATTGTGCTGTCTATTACCTGTATGATATTGGACAGGTCACTCAATGAAGCTGGACCTCCATTTCCTCATTGGCAAAATAAAGAGACTGGACTAGATTGCCATGGAGACTCATTCCAGCTACAAATCTATGATCTTCTTATGTGCTAGGCACTATAATAAGTGCTTTGCAAATATTATTTCATTTGATCTTCAGGTAACCAGAATGTGTACATATTATGTGCAAGGTATTATGCTAAGCTTTCGTAAAATGGCTGTCCAGTTGAGTGGACAGCCCACAGATTTTATTGATAAATAGATATATCTTTTAAAAGACCTTGTAAGTAGACAATTAACTGATTCTAAAACAGCCCAGCATAAGGATAGGCCACATAGTATATTTCTAACACTGTGTGTTGCTTTCAATGTACCTGAGATTCTTCCTGACAAAAGGGTATTGCTTTTTAATAGCGATATTATTCTCAAACAGAGAATCTTGAATTTTTTTAGGTTTCAGATCTCTTTGACAGTTTGGGGAATAATGTTATTAAATATAAAAAATGTGTAAGACTGAAAAAGGAAACCAATTATATTGAACTATAATTATCAAAATAGTAAATCCAAATTCATGATTTTCAGGTAAAAACCTTCAGTCTAGTGAGAAAAAGATGGACATTATAGAGAAAGATCAGGCATTGAAGTCAGAATAAACAGGATTCAAAACTCATCTCTGACACATCATGGCTAAATGGCCCTGGGCAAATCTCTTCACTTTTCAGTGCCAGTCAGGTAATTCTGTATGACTAGAAATTGGAGAACAGGTGCCATCTGCTTAGGAAGAAATGTTTCCTCACTGAAAATTATTTTCTAAGCCAGTGAAATCACAGGCTTGGTGAAATTAATAATAATAATAATAATTCCACAAATTAAGTATTCGTTAAATATCTACTATGTGTCCTACATTGTGCAAATATCATTTGATGCTATAATTTATGAAATACCATGGTACAGATTTTGAAGAAATAAAATTGTGATAGCTCAAAAAGAAAAATGTTCAGTTAGTAGACATAAATCAACAAAGATCTATAGAAATATAAAAATGCAATGGGTACATATGACTATAAAAGGTGTTAGACAATTCATAAAAAATGTCTTTACTAATATTTGTCATAGCAATTACTAATAATTAGTAAAGCAATGGTAAGAGATAACAAATGTGCAACCAAAATATCAGTATATCAAAAGATCATGGAAAGGAAGGAAGGAAAGCAGCACAATGGGGTAGACTTTTTACAGAAATTTTTCAGAAAGATATGGATGAAAATTTCATAGAACTGGAATGAAGGGATGGTCTTTCTGTGCTGTTAGTGGGAGTATGCACACCAGTGAGATCACAGTCTCATTAGAGTGTCAAACTATCCTGGATTTTAAGTAGAAAATAACTCACAGGATCAACCTTTATTATTCATAGATAATGTACCTTGAAGCTAATAAATACTGAGCTTATGTTCATCTTTTATTACAGGAATAAGAAAATAAAATGTGAACTAGTACATTTTAAAATTATGTTTGCTAACAGACAAAATTTGCTTTAACCCTTTCAGTTGTAGCTGTGTTCAAACTTACATTTGCCACTCACTTGATTACTACTCCTCCACCTCTCTCTAAAGATGTACTTATTGACTTCCTGCAGAGTTCAATTTTAGAACCCATCAAAGAGGATCCACTCTGACTCTGACTACATTTTCATGCATAAATTCATAGTTGTCTTCAGATGGAAATTGCACTTGCATATGCAAATACGTTCTGGGGCCTTTTCATTTCTACTTTTGGACTGCAGTTTTTAATTCATGCAAACACATTACACAAACAAATATGGGCTCAATAACAACACACTGCATGTGCGAATTGTTAATTGCCTAGCTATGAGCTCAAGGGCCTATTCTGCCCAAGCAACTCCCATTATTATCAATAGAAGGGACACGATTAAATGGAATGAATAAGGGCATATATGAAAATAAAATAATATGGTCTTGCTTTTATTTTATTTTAATATTAAACGAGGAAAGGAGTGACAGATCAGTCCATGATCCACCATCTATCTAGGCAGTACAATGCAGCTAAGAAATTTTTGTCAGAAAACCCCTTTAATTTAACTGTGATAGAAAAGTCTTGGGCTCAACCCACAACACAGAGATATTCCCAAAAGTAACCTATTCAAACCAGCCAGTAAGACCAAGTCTATAGCAGAAAATGAATGAAAGCAGAGTGAATGAAGTACAGTTAATTTGTGTGTCACCTTTCAAACCACTTGCCTTTCACTGGACTGATTCCATAGGAAAACAAGGTAGAAGGTTTTATATTGTTCATGCTGGAAGCTGAACCCTCCCCTAAGTGATGAAGTTGTAAATATTCCTGTTTTTGAGAGCTTAAAACACTCACTATGTGCTTTTGGGGGTCAGGTGAGTACTTAATGAAGTCAACTACTTGACACTATCCAACTGATCAAAGATGCCTGACACCAAGTAATTTTCAAGTTGATGGGGCTTTTTTCTTCTTTTTCTCTTAGAACTACAGAATGTGTTTCATTTACATGAGGACAACTCAGACACTGAGAGACAAGATAAAAGCAAAACTGAATGCAGTAAGGGTCTACCATCACAACATAAAAACAGTTTTAACTGTTTCCCTGGTGAATTGTGAGATATAAATATTGTAGGCATTCTAAACAGCCAACAGTTTGTATTAGAATATGTTGTTTGAAAACAAGTTTATAACCAGTGTGGATTTTCAAAGCTTTTGTGATCATGCTAATTGATAAAAAATAAACATATATGTTTTGTTAAAACTTATGAAATTAAGTGTAGAAATTCAAAGCAACCAAAGAACTAATTCTTCATTTCAATGCCATAATATAGTTTCATTGTCAGGAACTGGGACAAAAATTCCTCTATCTAATTAGTGGCTCTATTATCTGCAAAAAGTGTTCCTTTAAAAAAACCCAACAAAGTCAGAGAAAAGAAATGCAGACTGAAATGTCAGAATTCTAGTTTCTAGGTATCAAAAGTCATGATTCCACCTACACCACACAACATGATTTGCATAATATCTGATAGGAATACTCTTCAAATCTGCCTGCAAGGGGAATTTAGATCCAAACTTAAAAGATATTTTCTCTATTAATTCTGCATAGTGGTAGAAAGGAGATAGTCACTTTAATTAGAATTCTAACAGCATCTGCTCAAAATCCTATACTTTCCTTACCAATTTCACAAATTGTGACAGCTATACAAAACAAGCTAAAATGTCATGGTTGTGATGGTCACAATACACTACTATCCCAGAAGTAAATCAAGAGAAATAGACATGAACGGTTGGTTCAATACTACATACCTTGCCTTGGAAACTCATCTGACTCTCTGTGAACCAGATCTGAAACTCGGTTTCCATAGTGCATCCTGGTGTCATGATCATAAGCCTTCAGGGTCTCACTTGAGCTGTAGGACTTCTGAGTTGGCACTCGGCAATCCTCACTGTCCAGGGAGGAACTTGTATAGCGACATTCCTTACCACACCGACCCCTGGTCAAAGAACGGTGTCTTCGGTCCTTTATATCCATTTTTATTAATCAGGCAAAAAGCCAATGCTTTGAAAAAAGTCAGTCCTGAATCTTGGCACTTGTCACTTTGCCACCTGAAAACATCAAAGGGAGAAAGAGATTGTGATTATAAGAAATACTGCATGCAGTTCTGACTCATGTTTCATCTCTGTTCAAAAACACAACAGGGCAAACTTGGTGGCAGTTAAAGAATCTTGTTTTGAAATGCTTAATATATACTTGAGCCATCCACCTAAATGTGAGAAAATGTCTTGTGGCGATTTCCTTTGCTATTTAACAGATTTGAAAAAAATTAATAATGAAAATCTCATCTTTTGATTTTGCAAATGTATACATAAGTCTGACAGTCAGATGTAAGCTATTGTTCTGAAGCTGTACATAGCAAACCAGATTCTACCATCATTAATTATTTCTCTTATTTTGCTGCAGAAAGAAAAAAAAAGCAGCAGTTGAGAAAGGAGGTTGCAAAGGCAGATTCAAGGATGAAACACAAATATGTGCTATTAATGCTGTGCCAGACTATAAGTTAAATTTCACTAACATAAGCATTCACAGCAAGGACTAGAAAATAATGATGAAAAGCAACTGTGGCATGTGGATGATCTACCATTTAAAAAATAAGGACTATAAAATCCCATTTCATTTTTTCTTCTCTATGCAAAACTGTATATTGCATATACACCTGATCATTTCTTCCCTGCCCATTTCCCATAGGTGGTGGCAATATGTGGCTACAACACTGACACTCTACAATGGCAAGGACCACAAGGATTGTCCAGCAGTGATACCTGTAATGAAAGCCAATATCTATCCTGCCTATGCCTCTGTATCCATAACAGATGAAGAAATAGAAATAAAAAAACAAACAAATGAAAGCACCCGGTCCAATACTAGAAAAGCTGATGGTGAGGCAAGAGTTCAATGCATGAATTGGCAGTGATGCAGCAAATGTGAAAAACATTATTTGATACCCTGGGACTAACAAACTACACATCAGCGTGTGCCAAATATTCAAAAACATGAGCCTTCTGCCTACCAGACAAAACAAAAATGTGGCAACATATCCAAGAAATGACCTTATTGACTATGTGTGCCATGCAAAAATCATATAGGCCACAGGGCCAGGGTCTGAATAGAATGGGCAAATAAGAATTATAATTAAAGTAAGAAATGTGATCAAGAATATTAGCAATGAATTTCTCTGGGTTACCATTGCTCACTGCCTCCATAATGCCTGAGTAAAAATTTGAGAAGCCACCATGTGCTTTTAAACCCATCTTTAAAGCTAGACTATAGCATTTACTAGCTCTTTAAAATACAGTCATAATCTATTTTAGGGAGCCTCCATACTCCCTTGAATGTGGTTATAACATATGTCAAATCAAATCAAAGAGTAATGAAGATCACATCCTTTCCTATTAAAAATGGAAAATCTAGATCACAGATGCTACCTTTGCCCTGAAAAACAATGTTACTAAGAGACTGGTTGGAATCTCATTGTCCCATTGTACAATATGGGTTACACTATATTCAGGGGACATACATTTTAATTAAGACATGAATGGAGAACAAAAAGTTTATCTGTCCAATCTATGGATAAGAGAAGAATTTATTCAAGTGCATCTGGAAAAGGATTATTGACAATATTGTGAGGTTTTAGATAAAAAGCAGAAGGGTTAGACATATTTAGTCTAGGAGAAGATATACAAGTCATATTCAAACATATTATTCTTTCATTTGGAAAACTCTGCAATATCTGTAATCTCAGTGATGTGGGTATCACATTTATCAGTATAGATTACAGTCCATTCACCTCTTCTGCAATTCTTGACCACATCTTCCCAAATGGTCCCTAAAAGGTTGCTTCTATATTCTAGGTATTTTTTTTCCTTTCTTGGATAACACTGAAATGTTAGGACTGTCTACCTGGTATCTACTGTGCTAGCTACATAAACAATTAACTTTGTGTACTGATCACACAATTCCTTGCCCAAGTTTCCCTTGTAAGAAATTGCTTATCGACAAATTCGATAAATGACATACCTTCTCAAACTGCTGCAGGACCATCACAATTAAATCCCTATTCACGCAATGATTGGTCTAACAGTCTACACAGGGAAAAAATTTATTAAAATTCATCTTGTTCATATCTTTAGTTGAATGGGTAGCATATTGAGTTAGTTCATCAGTATCTATATTTTAGAAAGGCCCAGGAGATGAAAAATGAACCAGGTGATAAAGGAGAAAGAAAAGAGCTAGATTACCCTTGGAAAACTAGAAAATATTTTCAATTATTCCATACTGTTCCTTGACATGAAAGCCTACTTATTCTATATGAAGAGAGAGTATGTTTATTTTGTGTAGCTCTAAAGACTAGAACTAGGAAAAAAAGATAAAAATTATAGGGAGACAGATTTTACCTCAATAAAGGAAAGGATTTTCTGGGAATAAAATTTCTCAATAATAGAGATGTCTAATAAAGCTTCAACAAGAAGGATTCAGTCAATGACAGAACAATGAATGTTTTCTAAGACATACATGGACACTTCTACTTCAAAGATTGTATTCTAAGATTCTTTACATATGCATACTCACCTACACATATGTAAGAGAGGCAATAGGAAAAGGTCTCAAAATTTGAAGTTCGAAGATACTAGTGTAATTCCTAACTCTAACTATAACTAAGGGTATGAATTTTGGCAAGTGGCAAACTTCAACCTCAGCTTCTCACTTTATAAAATAAAGATAGCAATAAATGCTTTTTCTACTTCATTAAAATTTGTAAGGGGCAAATGAGATGTCAGCTGATGCTGCTTGATATGAGGAAGAGAAGAATAAAAGGAGGGAGGGGGGAAAGAAGGAAGGAAGGAAGGAAGGAAGGAAGGAAGGAAGGAAGGAAGGAAGGAAGGAAGGAAGGAAGGAAGGAAGGAAAAGAAAAAAGGAAGAAAGGGAAGGGAAAGAAAAAAGAGAAGAAAGGAAAATGAAAGAAAGAAAAAGTACAAAGATAAAGAAGACAATTAATGAGAGAAAAAGAAAGACAAGGACAGGAGGAAGGAAGGAAGGAACAAAGGAAGAACTTATTAGTGCTTAATATATACAAAGCACAGGGGATACAAATAGTAAGAGTGTCCCTACTCTCCATTGTAGACCATGAGTAGATGGATCTTTCTTAATATTCCATTCACAACAAAGGAGATGAAATTAATCCTTTTGGATACCATTTCTGTTGCTTATGAAAAATTAAAACATTAATCTTCAGCAAATTTAGTTTCTAATTAAAAACATGAATGTGTAACTTTCAAAGCTCCAATATGAAAACCCCATTCTGAGAAAAAAGAATTAATTACTAATGGAATGGAAAGGTTTGGGGTTTTGTTTTTTCATTTTGCTTTTTGGATACCCAGAAAGAGTGGCATGTGAAGGTGGTCTTCTGGCATAGTCATGTTTCTCTTACCTGGTAATTATTGCATAATAATGTATCATCTATAAGTGTTTTTTCTGCTACCAGATACTCCTTTAACTCTATTAACTTAAAAAGTTAACCATTTTAGTAGTCATCTAATAATACATAATTTTCTATATTTTGACAGAGTATAAAAATATAATTTAACCTTTCATTATGCTACAAGATAGTAATGCTGTAGACATGTATTTCAGTATGCAGTGTACATTAGTTCCTAACACTAAATAGCCTCAGATTTTTATGTATTTTGAGTTTTGTTTACTTTTGAAGTAGCTTTTTACTTCATTCTTCTCACTTTGGAGCCAAGAGCTTATATTTCCTGTTGCTCTAAGGGTGCTTCCATCAAGCAGTTTCATTTCTTTCTAATTACCAATATGTACGCAGCAAATAATATTTTATGAATTATATTTAAAATAATGGCTAGGCACAAGTTGGAGCCTGAAGGTCCATAACAATCTATCTTTTGGCTTTGGTGAATTCAATCATTATGTATATTCTGATTATGAAAAGGTGGATTATTTTTCCTATGTCTTAGTTTCTCAATTGTGTCCTAGCTATTTGAGGGTTCTAGATAAAGGTTTTTGTTGTTGTTCTTCAGTCATTTCAGTATTGCCTAACTCTTTGTGACCACATTTGTGGTTGGTTGGTTTGTTTTTTTGCAAAAATACTAGAGCCACTTTTTCTTTTTCTGGCTTCTTTTTATATGTAGAGATGAGGGGTACCCATATAATTAATGCAGTACAACATATGTTGAAAAACAAGTTAATAAGGGTGGGAAGGGTGAGTAAAATATATATAAATGGGCCAGAAATTGATGAGATACTAAGAAAAGGTCCTCAGAGCCTATAGCTAACTGTTACTGTGTTTATAATTGATTCGAATAATATCCTAGAATAATAAGAAAATTTGTCTTCTTATATATTTGTATAGTCAACAAACTACCACTAGAAACATAGTTTAGTAGCTGATATAAAAGTCTCACAATGACAGAGAATGGAATAAGAAAAAAGAAATATGGAGAGCAGTAACATCAATATTTTCACTGAATTTTCACCTTCAGTTGGATTGACAAATGGTAGTCATTGGGTGCCACTGGATATCCCCAGCTCTTGAAGGTTGCAACAGTGATTCATTCTGCTCCATTCCACATTTCCTGTCTTAAAGAGGATTCACACTGTTTTTTTCATCAGTTGCTTAAGTGGGTTCCATCACTTTATCAGAGCTGAATATAGAGAGCTTGCCTGGAAGCCTTTGTCTAATTAACTAACCCTATGAGCTGTAACACTGTTCACTATTAACTTTTCAGATTATCCTACTACTTAAGGGGGTTGACTTGTTAATCACTGACAGCTCATATGTGTGCGTGTGTGCATGCATGTGTTTGTTAATCTTAGCTTACAGACAATGATAGCATTGGTGGACTTGATAACTCTTAACAAGTATTCCATTATTTAAGCCAATGATATTTTAGTCTGATCTTTTCACTGACCTATAGCTGTTGCCTTTATTTTATGATTTTTAAAATCAAATGATGCATAGATATCTAATTTTATGTATCATATATGCTTATATATTTATGCTATATATGCATGTGTGTACATACATATATAATCTATATAATTTCTTTTTACCCACATTTTTAAAAGGTTAGGTACCAAGGAAAATCAGCTGTTTTGAAACGCCTACATGTAGTTTGCAATCTGTGAGTTTTGAAAAATGCCAATGTGCCTCCTTCTTTTCTCCATTTTTAATTATGATAAACCAATATAAAAGTGGGTCTTGTGAGAGGAGTTTGTATCATGTTACTCAAAATTGTCTGCTTCCATATTTGAATGTGGATCACACTTATTTTGGAAATCTTAGTTAATAATAAAGAAAAAAATGTATGAATTAGAAAATTGCTGAATAATATCTTCTTGACTATAGAATAAGTTTACCAAATCTTGTTGAATCTTGTTGAATCCCTCATGATATTTTTCCCATCCACTCTTTTCTCTATACTCAGAGTCACCATCCAAAATCAACTTAGCCTCATCACTTTTTCACCCGAACTATGCAATAGCCTTATTCTCCAAATCTCCAGTCTCTCCCAACTCTAATATATCCTCCACCCAGTTGGAAAATTGTTATTCTGTTATTCTGAAACCACAAGACTGTCCTTTTTAAAAAGCTCTAGTTCCTCCCTATTGCCTCCAGAATAAAATATAAACTCCATTTGGCATTTAAATCATTTGACAATCTGGGGCCAGCCCATCATTCACTTTCATGCACTCTGTGTTTCATGCAAAGTGGATTCCTTGATTTTTAATGTACATAGCCATTTATCTCCTGTCTCTCAGGCCTGACATGCACTCCTTTCTTACCTCTGTCTCTTAGACTTAGTTTCCTTCAGTACCCATATGTAGAGAAACCTTTTATATAAATGTTATCATAATCCTATCCCACTCCTAACTATCAGTACTTTCCCCAAATTATACTTTATGTATTTTTACTTTTTATATAAGAAAATTTGTTTTTTTTTCTTATAAAATTATATTAGTTTTGTTAAAATAATTTATTTTCTTGTAGGAGTTATTTTCCCAGACAAAAGCTAAGAGCTGTCTTTTTGTCTGTGTCTCAAGCATATAACACAATGTGTGATACATAGAAGGTACTTAATAGATGTTTATGTGTTAATTTAATTTATAACATATTGGTTCTAATGTCTAATTTTTTATATTTTAGGATTTTTTCACTTTAAGTAATAAATAATAAAACCATCCTTAATCCTACATTACTTTCAAAAGTTTGGAAATTTCCAAATAGTAGCAGTTTTTACTTGACCCCCAAATGTCATGTTCATATATTCTATTAAAGTTACATTAAGATGTTGCTAGATACTCACCCCAATTCTTTGCATGCAAAAGAGGTTCTGGAAAAAGTAAACCCCCAAATAGAATGGGGGTTTATCTTTGTAAACTAGATCTCTTAGGGGGAAATCTTATACACAGAAATTTTGATGTATTTAAACTTTGCTACATAAATATTGGCTACCATTATTATCATGTTTCTTGCTATGTAAACCAAGCTGTGCATCTGCATGAATAAGGATAAAGAATTAGATGCTCTGCTTCTAATTTGCTTTCTGTAGTCAAACTGTTCTTAACATTCAGAGTCTATAGCATCAGACCTATTATTGTAAGGACAAAGTAACAGGCTGACAAGCTATTGACTCCTCACTTGCACCTTTGTACTCAGCCCTTTATACTCCTCTCATTTCTCTCATTTGAAGTTGAGAAACCAGTTGCACCTTACTTAGGTCTTGGCTAAGTTATTATAACAGATAAGAAAATATTTCCTTTTGCTTTGACCCCACCACAGGAAGAAAGAATCAGGACGAGTCCCACTACATAAACTGCAATTAGTTGTGTGCAAATAATCATTGAACGTTAGAGGTAAAAGGGATCTCAGCAGAATAAGAACTTTGTACAACACACCCAAGTAGTCATCTATCCTTTCCTTAAAGGTTTCCAAAGAAGAGAACCTACTAATTCTTAAAATATTCCATTTTACTTTGGTATTGCTTTACTTTTGAGACAGTTTTCTTCATGTTAAATCCAATTTTGTCAATTGGTATTCATAGTTCCTAGTTTTATATCACCACCCTACTATTAAGTCTTTTCCTCTCCAGGCAAAATAATCCAAATACAGCCCTTTACCATTCTGGCTATCTTCTGGGCACTTTCCACCTTTTCAATGTCCATGGTAAAAGATAGTTCTCTGGATTCAACATGTAGCTCTAGATGTATTGTTACCAAGCTAGAACACAGAGGAATGATCACTTTCTTATTTCTGAAGGCTTTTCCTCTAAATTCAGTCAAACATTAATGGGTTTTTTTTGGTTGCCATATCACACTACTGATTCATATTGAGCTTTGAATTACTCCTCATATCTATTTTTCAAGATGAACTGTCTAAACATATCTCCTCAATCGAGTTGCTGAGTTCCAAATATTGACTTCATATGTCATGATTTTACTTGTAATATTTTAGATTTATGCCTATTTTGTTTTTATTCTTTTTATATTCAATTATATAATATTAGATTCAACCTCATGTTATAGTCTATTACGCTGTTTTGGGATCCTAACTCTGACATGCAATGTCATGCTGTTACTCTCCCCCTCATCTTTGTTTCATTTATTCATTTATCTAAACCACTGATATAAAGGTAAAATAGCCCTGGTCCAGTCAAGCAGATGTCCTTGATATCAAGGTAGATTTCCTTCCACTTTGACATGAAACTGATCTTTGAGACCAGCCTTTCAACCGTTTTGGAATACTCGGAGTTGGATTTGCATCTAGTCCATGCCTCTACATTTTTATATCAAGAATAAGTCAAGAGACTTCACCAAATGTTTGGCTAAAATCCAAGTAAACTATAACTATTTCATTCTCTTATCTATCAATCTAATATATTTGAGTGAAGATGCTAATAGAAACATTTTCCACATGCCATGATTATAGAATTGCTCCTTTTCTCAGATTTTACCCCTTTCAGAGTTGTGATAAATACAACAAAGTGATATCACAAATTTCTCTCATAAAAGTCTCATATCCATGATATATTTAAAAAACTGTTTCAACTAATGAACAAGTTATTCCTAAATATATAAGTAACTAAAATATATGAAGAGACAGTTTTCAAATTAAGAGATTCAAGCTATCAATAGTCATATAAAATGTTCCAAATCACTAATAATTAGAGAAATGAAAATCCAAACATTTCAGGTCCTGTCTCAGACATATCAGACAGGCAATGATGATAAAAAAAGGAAACTTACAATTGATGGAGGAGTATTAGGAAAATAGAGCTGTTATATGCAAGGCACTGGTGACAATATTGGTCTTGAAGTTAGGAATATGAGTCTTCCTGAGTTCAAATCTGACCTCAGACACTTACTAGCTCTGTGACCCCAGACAAGAAACTTAATCCTGTTTTGTTTGCCTCAGTTTCCTCCTGTGTAAGATGATTTGGAGAAGGAATGGCAAACCACTCCAGGCTCTTTGTCAAGAAAACCTCAAATGAAGTTCCAAAGAGCCAAAAGTAACTTAAAAACTGAACAACAAAAGCAAATGTTAGGAAAACAGGCAAACTAATACACTGAGCAATTGGTTTAGTCCAGCCTCTCTAGAGAGCAATTTGGAACTATACATACAAAAATTATGCAACGCTGTATACCTTTTGATCCAGGAATAAACCAGTAGGCCTATACCTCAATGATATTGAAGAAAGAAGAAAAGGACCATACTATGAAAAAAATGTATATACTTATAAATATTTTTTATTTTAACAAAATGTATAAGCTAAGGGGGCTTCCATTAATTGGGGAATTGTTGAAAAATTATGACACAAATATAAAAATATCATTATACCAGAAGACAACATGGTTGATTTCAGAGAAATCTAGGAAGATCTGTATGAACTGATGCATAGTTAAATGGACAAAAGGAGAAGAATAACTTATATAATAAGAGCAACATTGTCAAAAGAAAAAAATGCTTTGAAAGACTTGAAAACTTGTCAATACAAGGATCATCCATGACTCCAGAAGTCTGATGTTGAATCATGCTGTTCGCCTTTCATAGAAGAGTGATGGATTCAAGGTACTGAATGAGATATATATTTTTAGATATGGACAACGTGGAGTTTGCTTTGTGTGACTATATCTTAAAACAGTTTTATTTCACTTTGTCTTACTTTCTATCTTTCTCTCTTTCCTTTCTTTCTGTGGCTTTCAATGGATGAGGAAAAATCAGAAAGACAGGCTATCAATAGAGTTGCCAAAAGAAAAGATTTAAAAGAAGGTCATGAAGCATCTAAAGAAATATGTAGAAGAGAAGAAATTCCAAAAAAGCACAGAAAAGAACAGAAGGAATTTGGAAAAGAAATTCCAAAAAAGCACAATACCTTTGAAACTTTCATGTTGCATTTATTATAATAAAAATAATTAAATATATACATATATTCGTGTATAGAGAGATTATATTTTCATGTGCAATTCATTTTTGAGTTCTATTTTGAAAAAAATCATTTTAGTTATAAATTCAGGATAAAAATTAAATTTAAGTACACAGTAGACTGTTAATTAAAAAATAGTCAGTCCCTGTAATTGCTATTGTAATACTAAAGAAAGCAATAGAGAAGCATAAAAGTAAATAATAACTTTATAACAAGGAGGGGAGGATGAGCAATGAAAGAAAAACAGAAAGAAGACAAAGAAGGAAATTAGACATAGATTTGAATTTAAACTGTAGAGGGCTGCCTGAAAAAATCTACCTAAAGCATGACTTAATGTCACCCATGGTACAAGTTACCCAAATTCTAAATGTTGTGCTCTCCTGAGTTTTCTGTGTGACTAAGTTCTGAGTTGGTGCATGAAGTCAAAAGGGACACATGGGAGTTGTACTTTTCCCAGGTTCAACTGAAACTATACTTGAAGATGAAGATGAAGAAGAAGAAGAAGAAGAACCAATTCTTTAATAAGACTGCTCCACTCTGCATACTCAGTAGACCAGATACATTTACTAAAGAAAGAGAAACATGCTTTCCAGAGGGACATCCAAGAGAAGATATCTTTTGCAGACTTGCTGTGTAGGTATAGACTCTAATAGTCCTAGTTGTTGATGATGGTGGCAGTGGTGAAGAACTTGGATTTTAGAGTTGGAAGGCAATGGGGAAGAGAGACAGAGGTTTAAAGAGACATTATAGTCATTGTGACTAACAATCTCCAGGCTTCTTGTCTTACCATCTTGACTGGACCTTGACTAGAGATATTTTGATAATGTTCCACATAGCAAAGGGTTTGATACATCTTGTTTTTCTTTGATCAAATAAGCACATGCTATTAAAATGTCATCTCAAATAAATATCCCTTACCAACACAGAAGTTAAAGCTGAAATGTTGCTAACTGCCCTGAAGAGATAAAAAGTAATATGGAAAGGAGAAGAGTAATAACTCTGAAATGACACATAGCCTGAATCAAAGATCCATCTGTAAATGATATACTTCCCAGAGTGGGTTGTTAGCATAACAATTCAATATATAGAAATCAGAGTTGGGGACAGAAAACATCTTAGAAGTCAGGAAGGTCACTAATTTCAGACTGAACCTGTTTTACAAAGTGTCCCAATGCCAAAACAGAATTCTAGGTTCATGGAATTTTGTGCTCAAAGATGTCTTAGTGAACACTTACTTAATACAGCATTCTTTTTGTTTTTGCAGAAGAAGACATTGAGATCTGAAAAAATGAAAAGACTTGCTCTAAGCTCAACGACTTCTTTATCAAAAACTCATGGTGATATTTTGCTACATGGGACTTTACTGGTGATCTGGGGTATGACAATTAAATGTGTGTGTTTAGGAAACAATTTGTTGTTATTCAGTTCAGTTAAGTTAGATTCTTTGTATTTCTATAGATACTAGCCCACCAATGCTGTCCATAGGGTTTTCTTTGTAAAGATATAGGGATAATTTGCCCCTTCTTTCTCCAGGGAATAAGGGCAAACAGAAGCTAAGTGACTTGCCCGGGTTCATACAGCTAGTCTGAGGCTGGACTTGAACTCAAGTTTTCCTGACTCCAGGCCTAACACTCTTTCCACTGAGCCACTGAGCAGGAACGAGAGGGGAACTGATTCAAAGTCTTTATGCTTTTCCCATGCTACAAACACATGGCATACACTGTTCTTCCTCTGGAGAAGATATATTTATAGTTAATCAGTGCTATGACAATAGATTTAAATTTGACCTTTCTGTGTAATATATGATATGGTTCTTGCCTGACTGCTTGCGCTAATTATGCTTTTTTTTGCCAATTATTTTCTGTCATTGATGTTTGCCAGTGTATACTGAAGACAGTAATAATGATGTCAGATTATCTCTTTTCTTCTATCATTCCTTTTCTTGCTTTAAGCCCCTACATCTTACTTAGCAATTAGGAGGGAGGCAGGAGGATAATTCATTGGCTTTGAACAAATAGCCAGGAATCTTGATAGTTCCTGCACAACCTCATCTGTGGAAGTCTTTTTCCAATACTTCTCATTTTGATTCTCTCTCCCTCCCCCTCAAGTTATCATGTATATACTGCTCAGCACAAATGTTGTATCCTCTTTTCTCCTCAACACTAAGAATATATTGTGAACTCATTCGAAGGTAGGGATTATTCTGTTGTTGTTTCTACTGCTGTTTCTGTCATTTTGCTTTGGAATTTCAAGAGAATAGGACAGCTCCTAATATATAACAGGTCCTTAATTTTCAACTAATGGTCAGCAGGAAAGCTAAAGGAAAAATCCACAACTGCAGAAACTCTCACTGGCTGAAATGGCACCTATCAAGAAGGGACAACAGAATTTATTACACTTCCTCCCTTTTACATGTTTCATGTTCTATCAAATCTGCCTGGATGTTGTTCCTTATATTCTATCTCCTATCTTCCTGCCTTTATACATCCTATACTCCTCTGCCCTGGTACTTACTCTACATTCACCTCCATCTATCAAAATCACTATATTCCTTTAAAGCTCACTTTATATGAAGTTATATATGACATATTCTTTACCTCAAAAGACTAATATTCCTTGAAAGCAGGAAATGTTTTGCTTTTATCTGGACTTCTAAGGTACCCAGCCCAGCTTGGCACATAGTAGGGGCCTAAAATATGTTTACTGATAGAGGTTAACAGGTTCATAAAAATATTCTTTATTCTCTATGTATGCAATTGTTGAGGCGTTTTCTCTTAGGCCAGTAAAAATATTTTTAAAAATCCAACTGATGGTATCATAATCCTAGTCAGATAGCATTCTTTTTCCACATTAGGAGGAGGAGTAAACAATATGAGCACTGAGGAAAGGCAGAAGTCTCAGAAGAAAGGACTGCAGTGGCAGAATTCTACTAGTGCTAGTGTTGTGGTGGCATCCATATCTTCTGTTAAGGGAAAGAAATAGCAATTTTAAAGATGACAATTTAAGAGAGTCTAGACTGAGTATTGCAGGCTAAGCTTTTGTGATGCTCTCACAACAAAAGAATTCTTAGAGGAATAGCTTGAACAGCTTTAGGCTGCTGACTAGGACCATCCATTTTGAGAGCTGCAAAACCACGAAATCTACCCTACCCCCACCAACTGTCTATAGCTTACAAGTATTCTGAATTTGTTATTCTATATTTGAACTGCTATTTCCTGACTTTGTTTCACACACATATGTATGTGTGTGTGTATAAAACTATGATTGAGCATAATTTCTCTGTAATTCATCTCTATTTTAATTGTATATATAAGGAGAATATAAAAGAAGTTATCATAAAATAATGACTAGAAAAGCATGAAATTAAAACAATGACAAAGGGCTTTACCTTGGTCTAAAATGTCCAGAGTTTCATTCTATATAGGGGCCTAGGCTGAAAAGAAGAGAGACTATTATGATTTTGAATATTAACAATCTTTTGACAACCTTCCTAAAAGACAAAATAAAACTAGGTTGAAAAGTTTTCCTTAGCCTTTGAATAATCAAAAGTTTTAGTATAATTTTGTTGCTTAGAAAAGGCTATATGACTCTAGTCACATATCCTGATTTATACCTTCCTCTTTCCTATTCTCTACAAGGGTGATGTAAAGAACAATGGCTAATAACTAGAAATAATCCAATCTATGAGAAATAATAATGACCAGAGATGACTCTTATGTTTCAGTGGTAGTAGTACGTCAAGAGTGAGTATGCTTTATCTTCTGTTTCTCTTCTACCACCAAACCCTGACAAACAGCTCCACCTGATGGCTACATTTGTATATGAAAATGTTTATTATGTTTGTCAAGTGTATAATAAAAAAGGATAAAAATAAATATTCATATACATATACATGTAAATGCTTGGTGACTGATGGAATTTGGGAGATGTTTGACAAGCTTCCACATAGGTACTTTTAACAGAAAAAAAGTCTATTAAAAGTTTAAGCCAGGTATATATAGTGACAAATCACTAGTTGATTTGGAAGAACAAAAATGAATTCTAAACTAAAGCCCTTTGCAAATAAAAATAGCTCAAGAACATCAAATTCAAAATTATGTATTCATAGTCTTATATTTTCTAATGACCGCTATTGTGCTTTTATAGACATTAGTACTGCCATTTAGTAGAAACATACTATTGTAATCACTTAGAGATTCAAGGAAATGAAAATATCTCACATTTGAGTAATAATATTCTCTGTTGTCTAATACAGTATCAAATGTTACAATACTGTAAACTCTACTGCACTGTGAGATAAAAGCCTTTGAGGGAGATTACTGTGATAAAATACTTTTGATTACAGAACCTGCTTTAATTTTTGAGAATGGAGTTTCTCAAAGTAATTACCAGCATCCCTGGAACACTTAAACTGTCACATGTGAGTAGAATTATTTGCAATGTAAATTTTTTGTTTAGTAAATTCTGTTTCATCAATGACTTCTTTAATAAAATTGGAGGTGCAATCCTCTGAGAGAAAATGCCCCCCTTAAGTTGTCAGTCAGTGAACAAACTTTTAAGTGTCCACTATATTCCAAGGACTGTGTTAAGTGCTATTAAGCTATGAAATACTATGGAATGACAAATATATTTTAAGTCACATGATAAAAAAGGAAAAAAATAACAATACCATTTACATAGAGTTCTAAAGTTTGCAAAGCATTTTATAAGTAAACTCATTTTATCCTCACAATAACTCTAGGAGGTAGATGCTATTATTATTCACATTTAAAGATGGAGAAACCAAGATAGACAGAATGTATGATTTGCCCAGAGTAACACAGCTAATAAATATCTGATACAGGATATGAACTCAGATCTTTTTGAATATAGATCCAATGTCCTATACAGTATACCAGCTACCTGCTTCAAAATGAAAAAAAAAAGTCAGTCAAAATTTTGTTAACATTCAAAATGTACATGAATATAAAGTAGTTTAAAATCTTTGCTTGGTATATCATTTATTTGTTTGTAATTTATGGCTTTCTACTTTCAGAAAGAATTAGAGGCATATTACAAACTTAAAATATGTAAAATCTACACTTAATGGGAAAAACTGAACAAAAAACAACTAAAGGGGAACATAGAAATATATGTACCAAGCTCACTGGGCAAGTTAGTTATCATTGTTCAGTGCTGACTTTTAATTCTGAGCTTCCAAGGATATGAGTTTGTCTGGAGATATTTGCTTTTATTCTGGTACTGAATTTTGGGAGCAATTTCTAACATAGATCCATATATAAAGGATGCTGACTAAAATAATAAACAATATTCATATATACAGTTTTGCAAAAGATGCATTCCTTAAATGAAGGTGTTTTAAATCAATACTCTCTTAAATCTCAAAGGTTAATATTCCATTTTAACATAGAAAAGGTATTTATATAAGATCTTGTGCAGGTATATTACTTTCTTGTGATTTAAATTAATATAGAGATGGAACTTGAAGAAAATGGAGGAATGAATAATGTGTCCATTAGATGATCCCCCTTACCCATCATCAAACATCTGAAATATCCTTTGGAAAGTGCTTTGACTGTAGTCAAGTTATAGCTGAATTCTTTGACAACTGCTAGTTTTGTGTTGTCGATGAAAGAGAAATTCATAAGTTTTTGTTATTAAACATGAAGAGTTTATGTTTTGTTGTGAAAGTTCAGAAGTCTAACTTGAATTTGGTTACAAATGAAGGGTTCCCTCCTTCTATGCTGAAATGGGCTGCAAGAGTACCTATTTTTAAGGACAAATTTTTTTCTTCTAAAAAGACTTTAAATTAGCCAAGACTTTTGAAAATACTTGATTGAACCCAACTTCTGAAATATTTGATCTGAAAAAATTTTAAGGATGTTACCAATAAGCTACTTTAATAATTAAAAAAAAGAAAACTTAGGAGGTCTTCTCAAGAACAGAGAGTCAGAATGGTATAGAATAATGATTGTTCTCAAAATTTTGTTCTCAAGACCTCTTTACAATATTTTTAAAAATTGAGAATCCCAGAGAATTTTTATGTGGATTATATCTATTAATATTTACTGTAATAGAAATTAAAATTTATCATTTAAACTATCTATGAACATTCTTGGGGGTAGAGTCAAGATGGTGGCCTAGAAGGAGCAGAAGTTCAGACCTCTGAAAACCCTTCCTTACCGATCACAAACTGAATGCTCCTAGGGGGATGAAAACAAAACTTAACAACAAGACAGAGCCAAGGAACCCTCCTGTTGGACTTAATTCAAAAGGTATGCCCCCAGAAAAGCAGGAGTCCTAGAATACTTGGGTTTAAGGAGAAGACAGAAGGAAGGCCCCAGGACCCATCCCCCCTCCAACCCAGAGCACTGAGATTCCAGCAGCAGCTGGAACTTCTGGGTGGGCAAAGGTGCTGGTTTGAAGGACAAAGCTTGAGTGCAGGGCTGGCCAAGTTCAGAGCATCCAACACAGATGGCGGGGAAGGAAATAAATAGGGAGCATAGACCTGGCAGCTTGGCCAGAGCTTTGGAGATCCTCCATATTTGCTCCAGCCTTCCAGGAAGTTTTGACTCAGAGCGCACCCAGCCCAACTAAGCTGAACTCAATCCCATCAAAAGTCTCCAGAATTCAGGGAAGCCCAGGCTCCCCACCCATCCTCATTAACTGCTGGACTTTAAGCCAATCAAAAGCCTCCAGAGTACAGGGAAGCTCAAACCCCCAACAACCCTCCCCCAGAGACTATACCAAGAGATTTTCTGTTAAAGCTCCAAGAGGGGAGACTGACAGAAGCCCCCCAAAAACAAAAAAAAATGAGAGGAACAAGAGCACAGACAAATACGGGGAGTATTTGGGTGAATTTGAGCAAACAACAGAAAAAAGAAGAAAGAAACTACAATAGACAGATTCTACTCAGCAAATGGAACAGGGGAGAAGAGATCAGCAAACAATAAATCAGAAATCCCAGCAAATTGTATACAGGCTGTGGAAGAACTAAAAACACAACTAAGAGAGGCTGAAGACAACTGGGAAAAGAACTTACAAATTAAGGTAAGTCATCTGGAAAAAGAGGCACTTGAACTAAAACAAGAAAATAGTGTCTTGAAAGCCAAAATCAACCAGCTGGAAAATGAGGCAAAGGAGATGAAAGATGAGGCAAAGGAGATGAAAGAAGAGGTAAAGAGGATGAAAGATGATCTTCAAAGAAAATCAGACCAGGAGGAAAAGGATGACCAAAAAGCCAGAGATGAAATCCAATCTTTAAGAACCAGAATACAACAACTGCAATTAAGTGACCTCACAAGGCAGCAGGACACTATAAAACAAAACAAAAAGAATGAAAAATTTGAGGAAAATGTGAAGCATCTCATTTAGAAACAATTTAGATGATTTAGAAAATCGTTCAAGAAGAGACAATTTAAGAATCATTGGACTCCCAGAAGATCACGACAAAAGAAAAAGCCTGGACATTATACTAGAGGAAATTATTCAGGAAAACTGTCCCAATATCCTAGAATAAGAGGGGAAAGTGGATATTGAAAGAATCCACAGATCACCCCCTGTATTTAATCCCCAACTGACAACACCAAGAAATGTTATAGCCAAATTCAAAAACTATCAGACCAAAGAAAAGATATTACAAGCTGCCAAGAAGAAGCCATTCAGATACCATGGAAACATGGTGAGGATAACACAGGATCTGGCTGCATCCACACTAAAGGACTGAAAGGCATGGAATATGAAATTCCGGAAAGCAAGGGAATTAGATCTACAACCAAGAATAAAATACCCATCAAAACTGACTATATTCTTACAGGGGAAAGTATGGTCATTCAACACAATAGAAGAATTCCAAGCATTCATAAAGAAAAGACCAGACCTGAACAGAAAATTTGATGTCCAAGCAAAGAACTCAAGAGAATCATCAAAAGGTAATTAAAAAAAGAGGGGGAAACAAAACAAAACAACAACAACAAAAATTTTTAAGAGACTCAATAAGTTAAAATGATATATATCCCTATAAGAAAAGAGGTCATTGGTAACTCTTAAAAAAACTGTTGCTATCACCTGGGCAGCTAGAAGTATTACACTTAGAGGGAACAGTGACAAACTGTATAGGATGAAAGGACAAGACATAAATAGGTATATAGATATATGCATGCATAAATATGTGTGTGTGTATACAACCAGAGCTAAAAAAAAGAGGTTAATACTAAAAGAAATGGAAAAAGAAATAAGTGGGGGTAAATATATATGTCACAAAGAAGCTCAAGGTGGAAGGGGGGAGAACATCAATACACTGGAAGGGTAAAGAGGTTGGAGATAGGAAATACTCAACTCTTCCATGCTTCAAAACTGATCCAAAGAGGGAAGAACAATCCAATCCATTGGGGCAGAGAATAGATTTGCACCCTATAGGGGAGTAGAAGGGTAAAAAATGGACTAGTGGGGAGGGAAGCAGTACAAGGGAGGGAGAGGGTAGGGGGGGAATTTTTAAAAGACTACAGGGGAAAATAAGGGAGGGAATAAGAAGGAAGAGGGGTAGAAAGGGAAGTAAAATAAGCGGGGGAAATAGGGGGACTGACTATACACAAACACTGGTGTAGAAGGAAATAGAGAAAGAAGAAAAAGGAGGACCAGGAGTAGAAATAAAAATGCTGGGAAAGAGAAAGAAGAAAAGGGAGGACCAGGAGTAGAAATAAAAATGCTGGGAAATACACAGCTAGTAATCATAACTCTGAATGTGAATGAAATGAATTCACCCATAAAACGCAAGCGAATAGCAGAGTGGATTAGAATCCAAAACCCTACCTTATGCCGTCTGCAAGAAACACACATGAGGAAGGTAGATATGCATAGGGTGAAAGTAAGAGGATGGAGCCAAATCTATTGGGCATCAACTGATAAAAAGAAGGCAGGAGTAGCAATCATGATATTGGACAAAGTGAAAGTAAAAATAAATCTAGTTAAGAGAGATAGGGAAGTATTTATATCCTGATAAAAGGCAGTATAGACAATCAGGAAATATCTGTACTCAATATGTATGCACCAAATAGCAGAGCATCCAAATTTCTAAAGGAGAAACTAGAGGAGCTCAAGGATGAAATATAGAAAAACTATACTAGTGGGAGATCTGAACCTTCCTCTATCAGAACTAGATAAATCAAACCAAAAAATCAATAAGAAAGAGGTGAGAGAAGCAAATGAAATCTTAGAAAAAATTAGAGTTAATAGACATATGGAGAAAAATAAATAGGGACAAAAAGGAATACACATTCTTTTCAGCAGCACATGGTACATTCACAAAAATTGACCATGTATTAGGCCACAAAATCATTGCAAACAAGTGCAAAAAGGCAGAAATAATAAATGCAAAATTCTCAGACCACAATAAAATAAAAATAATAATTAGTAAGGGTACATGGAGAGATAAATCAAAAATTAATTGGAAATTAAACAATATGATTCTCCAAAACCAGGTAGTTAAAGAACAAATTGTAGAAACAATTAATAACTTCGTTGAAGAAAATAAAAATGGTGAGACATCCTTTCAAAACCTATGGGATGCAGCCAAAGCAGTACTCAGGGGGAAATTTATATCCTTGAGTTCATATATAAACAAATTAAGAAGAGGTCAATGAATTGGGCATGAAAATTAAAAAAACTAGAAAGTGAACAAATTAAAAATCCTCAGATGAAGACTAAATTAGAAATCCTAAAAATCAAAGGAGAAATTAATAAAATTGAACGTCAAAGAACTATTGAATTAATAAATAAGACTAGAAGCTGGTACTTTGAAAAAACAAATAAAATAGACAAAGTACTAGTCAGTCTAATTAAAAAAAGAAAAGAAAAAAACCAAATTGACAGTATCCAAGATGAAAAGGGAGACCTCACCTCTAATGAAGAGGAAATCAAGGCAATCATTAAAAACTACTATGCCCAATTATATGTCAACAAATATGGCAATCTAAGTGATATGGAAGAATACTTACAAAAATATAAATTGCCTAGACTAAAAGAAGAATAAATGAATTACCTAAACAATCCCATATCAGAAAAAGAAATTGGAACAAGCCATCAAAGAACTCCCTAAAAAAAGAATCCCCAGGTCCAGACAGATTCACAAATGAATTCTATCAAACATTCAAAGAACAGCTAATCCCAATATTATACAAACTATTTGACAGAATAAGCCAAGAAGGGGTTCTACCAAATTCTTTTTACAACACAAACACGGTACTGATCCCAAAGCCAGTCAGGTTAAAAATAGAGAAATAAAACTATAAGCCAATCTCCCTAATGAATATTGATGCAAAAATCTAAAATAGTATACTAGCAAAAAGACTCCAGCAAGTCATCACAAGGGTTATCCACTATGATCAGGTAGGATTCATACCAGGAATTCAAGGATGGTTCAATATTAGGAAAACCATCCACATAATTGACCATATAAACAAGCAAACTGACAAAAATCACATGATTATCTCAACAGATGCAGAAAAATCCTTTGAGAAAATACAACACCCATTCCTATTGAAAACACTAGAAAATATAGGAATAGAAGGGCCTTTCCTAAAAATAATAAACAGTATATATCTAAAACCATCAGCAAACATCATCTGCAATGGGGATAAACTTGAAGCCTTCCCAATAAGATCAGGAGTCAAACAAGGATGCTCATTATCACCTTTATTATTTAATATTGTACTAGAAACACTAGCAGTAGCAATTAGAGAAGAAAAAGAAATTGAAGGTATTAAAATTGGTAATGAGGAGACCAAGCTATCACTCTTTGCGGATGATATGATGATTTACCTAGGGATTCCTAGGGAATCAACCAAAAAGCTAATCGAAATAATCAACAACTTTAGCAAAGTTGCAGGATACAAAATAAACCCGCATAAGTCATCAGCATTTCTATATATCTCCAACCCAGTTCAGCAGAAAGAATTAGAAAGAGAAATTCCATTTAAAGTCACCTGAGACAATATAAAATACTTAGGAATCTATCTGCTGAGACAAACACAGGAACTATATGAACACAACTACAAAATACTCTCTACACAATTAAAACTAGATCTAAACAATTGCATAAACATTGATTGCTCATGAGTGGGACGAGCTAACATAATAAAAATGACCATCCTACCCAAACTTATCTATCTTTTTAGTGGCATACCCATTGAACTACCAAAAAACTTTTTTACTGAATTAGAGAAAACCATAACAAGGTTCATTTGGAAGAACAAAGGATCAAGGATATCCAGGGAAATAATGAAAAAAATACAAAGGAAGGTGGCCTTGCAGTCCCAGATCTCAAACTATATTACAAAGCAGTGGTCATCAAAACAATTTGATACTGGCTAAGAGATAGAAAGGAGGATAAGTGGAATAGACTTGGGGTAAATGACCTTAGCAAGACAGTCTATGACAAACCCAAAGACCCCAGCTTTTGGGACAAAAATCCACTATTTGATAAAAACTGCTGGGAAAATTGGAAGACAGTGTGGGAGAGATTTGGTCTATATCAATACCTCACACCCTACACCAAACTAAACTCAGAATGGGTGAATGACTTGAATATAAAAAAGGAAACTATAAGTAAATTGGGTGAACACAGAATAGTATACATGTCAGACCTTTGGAAAGGGAAAGATTTTAAAACCAAGCAAGACTTAGAAAGAGTCACAAAATATAAAATAAATAATTTTGACTACATCAAATTAAAAAGTTTTTGTACAAACAAAAGCAATGAAACTAAAATTAGAAGGGAAGCAACAAATTGGGAAACAATCTTCATAACAAAAACCTCTGACAAAGGTCTAATTACTCAAATTTATAAAGAGCTAAACCAGTTGTACAAAAAAATCAAGCCATTCTCCAATTGAAAAATGGGCAAGGGACATGGATAGGCAATTTTCAGTTTAAGAAATCAAAACTATTAATAAGCACATGAAAAAGTGTTCTAAATCTCTTATAATCAGAGAGATGCAAATAAAAACAACTGTGAGGTATCACCTAACACCTAGCAGATTGGCCAACATGACAGCAAAGGAAAGTAATGAATGCTGGAGGGGATGTGGCAAAGTAGAGACATTAATTCATTGTTGGTGGAGTTGTGAATTGATCCAACCATTCTGGAGTGCAATTTGGAACTATGCCCAAAGGGCAATAAAAGACTGTCTGCCCTTTGATCCAGCCATAGCCCTGCTGGGTTTGTACCCCAAAGAGATAATAAGGAAAAAGACTTGTACAAGAATATTCATAGCTGTGCTCTTTGTGGTGGCCAAAAATTGGAAAATGAGGGGATGCCCTTCAATTGGGGAATGGCTGAACAAATTGTGGTATATGTTGGTGATAGAATACTAGTGTGCTGAAAAGAATAATAAAGTGGAGGAATTCCATGGAGACTGGAACAACCTCCAGGAAGTGATGCAGAGTGAGAGGAGCAGATCCAGGAGAACATTGTACACAGAGACTGATACACTGTGGTACAATCAAACATAATGGACTTCTCCATTAATGGCTTTACAATGTCCTTGAACAATCTGCAGGGATCTATGAGAAGAAAAAAAAAAACTATCCTCAAGCAAAGGACAAACTGAGGGAGTAAAAACAGAGGAAAAGTAACTGCTTGACTACAGAGGTTGAGGGGACATGATCAAGGAGAGATGCTAAATGAGCACCCTAATGCAAATACCAACAATAAGGAAATGGGTTCGGAGCAAGTGCACATGGGATACCCAGAGGAATCGTGTGTTGGCTAGGGAAGGGTTTGGGGGGGGGCAGGGGAGGAAAAGAAAATGATCTCTGTTTCCAATGAATAATGTATGAAAATGACCAAATAAAATAATGTTTTAAAAACTAAAAAACTAAAGAAATAACATAAAATAAAATATCTATGTATTGTCTTTACAATAATAATAATAAATCCACTGCCTGCTAGAATAAATAATATCTTTCCATTAAAAATCTACATTTTTCCAAACAAGAAAATAGAAGAGTAGGTTTTTTTGCTTCTTTTTGCAAATAATGTTTGCAAATAATGTTAATAGAAGACAGCTGTATTCTCATATTTGCTTCTGCATTCAATCTGTTGCTATCTGTTCTTGTAGTTGAAGAAAAACTGACCTCATGCAGATATTTAGTTGAAAAAGAAAATATTTAATAGGCAAATAATGTTCTAATATTATCATGAAAATAAGTTCACTTCCTGACTATATCTTTCTTTTGTTGCCTCTGTTTCCTCATTCTTCCTGCTAGTGTCTTCTTTATGCCTTGTAGTGGGTGAATTAAAGCACATCTTAATAAATTGTTACTCCTTCAAGCATTTACCATCTAGTATTCTTTCTGTGAAACCTTCTTTAACTTCTAAAGCTTCAATGGATTGGGGCATTAAGGTTATCAGCACTGTCCTATTTAATGTTGGAGAATTACTGCCAGATATAATTTCAGCTTTCAGTATAATTGCTAACTGCTCTAGATGACAATAATTAGTGGTTCCTAAAATTCAGTCCAAGTTCACGATCTAAAAAGCATGTCATCAACATGGATCATCTTGTCTGTCGATTTGCTATAACTTGGGGTAGGGGGAAAAAGGGCACCTGTCCAACTTTGAAACAAAAGCTTGTCTTACTGAAGAATCACTATTAAATAATTTCCCAAATAAATAATACCCATTTTACAGCTGAAAATGGCAAAGTACATAGAAATTGAATGCTTTGTCCAGAATGACAAAGGTAGAAAATAGGAGAGCTGGTCTTTGCACTCCAAATATACTGTTATTTTTCCTATACAACATTGGTATTGTCATAGAAAGAATGCACACAGACCTTCATTGAAATAATACTCTAGTGTCTCATTCTGGAGTAGAGCAACTAGGTGTCTTGGAAGTTATGATCATGAAAGACAATTTTAGGCGAGTTTTATCATTCTGGTAATGTTCTTAGTACTCTCTTGGTGAATGCTGTCCAAGGACAAATTTTCTTAAGTACATAGAGACTCATCATTGTTATGTTGGCCACAAAGTGATGACGTTAGCCATGGCAATCCATGAAATGGAGAGAATTTTTTTAAATGACCCCTAGTCTAGGCCTCCCTTCCACTTTCACAGTGATTGTGATCACAAATTGGGAATGAAGTTCAGAGGGTCTTGAGAACAATACAATTTTTAGATCATTTATAAATATTATATGTTAATTATTTAATAGTGCTATTTTCTCCGGTGACCAAAGTCATGTTAATAAAGAAACACTAAAACATCACAAAATAATTAACTTGACATTGTCTCCACTGACAGGAAATGAAAGGTTATAAAAGTGGAAGTCATATCAGAATGAGCTTTCTGAATACAGTCAAATAAGCAACTAGTTAGAGCCAAGGTCAACATAAACACCAAATACATAGAAAAGATGAGAGGATCATTTTTTTCTAATTACAGTAATTGCCAAAGCTTTCTGATCTTATCTCACTATCATCTCTGGCATCCATCTCTTTCTTTCTGCTCATTTGGCCACCACACTAGTTCAGACAACATTCATCATCTTTTGTTAAATAACCAGCTCTCCCTAGTTTCAATTTCTTCTTTTTCCAATCCACCCTTTATGAATTTCTTAGCTATGAGTCTGAAATTTTTCAGAGTATGGCTCTAGTCTACCTTTTAAGATAATACTGTATATTATTCCCCCTCATTTGACTCTATTTTTAATATTAAAATGAACTATTATCTATTTTCAGAACCCAGCATTCCAATTCTTTCCACTATGTTTTTGCACAGGTTGTCTCCTATGACTAGAATGACCTTTTTCCTTACCATTGCCTCCCAGAATCCCTGGCATCCTTCAAGGCTCAGTTCATATGCCCCCTCCTCTTGGGCACCTGTTCCCTCTAACTGTCAGTACATTTACTTTTCAAATGCTTGTATTTCATTGTTTGCTTACAGATTTACATTTGGTGTCACTCTGTCTCCCCTTTCTGAACCTCTGCATTGGCCATTGCCCCTGACAAGAATATAAACCCTCCTTAACTATTCCCCACAAAGTCCATCTTTTTCTTTAAGATACATGGCTGGGGGGGGGGGGCAGGTATGTGGCTTGATGGATAGAAAGCTAGGTCTAAAGAGGGGAGGTCCTGGCTTCAAATCTGACTGTAGGCATTTCTTAGCTGTGTGAACCTGGGCCAACTTGCTTAACCCCAGTTGCCCAGCACTTACCACTCTTCTGCTTTGGGACTAATAATCAGTACCAATTCTTAGACAGAATAAAGGTTTTTTAAAAAGATGGTGCTCAAGCATAATAATCTTCCTGAAAGCAACTGATAGTGCCATCCCTCCAAACTACCTTGTATTTATCTATATCTATCTATCTATCTATCTATCTATCTATCTATCTATCTATCTATCTATCTATCTGTCTGTCTGTCTGTCTGTCTGTCTATCTATCTGTCTGTCTATCTGTCTATCTATCTATATACACATCTATTTATGTCTGTAGTTGTGTCTCTTATTAGGATGTAAGCAATTTGTGAGTAGGACTTATTTCCTTCTTTGAATTTTTATGCTCGGTATCGAACATACTACCCAGCATATACATAGTATGTGATTATTAAGCCCTTCTTTTTTGCTTGATTGATTGATGGCATATCTCCCAGAAAGCAAGCTACTTGAAACTAAGGGACCTTTTCTTTTCTGTTCTTTTTTAATACCTAGAAGGTTCAGCAATAGTCCTCGGTAGATACCAAAAAAACAAACAAAAAAAAAACAAAAAACACTTATTGCATGAATGAAAGAACAGTTCCAACTACTAGCTTAAAACAGATGTTCCCAGTAAAAATGAATACCATTTATGATTCCCTCCTCTGCAGATAGATTCTGACTTTGATTGTGATACCTCAAAGCAGCTTCAATTGTTTCAAGAGGTATTATAAAATTTCTAGAAAAAAATTTAAACTGACTTTAATGAAAAAAAGACAAAGTTTTTTTGAGGACAACTGGATATTGGCTTGCTGAATATGAAGCAAAACCAGCATTTGTCATACCATCACTGAGGCACAGAATCTGACCATCAAAAAAGTCTCAGATGTTTGCTAATCACCCACATACAATAATTCCCAAATAGAAACAACCACTAAAAGGTTCAATGTTATCCCTTCACACATGATCCCCACCATATCCCTAATCCCTTCTTCATATTTTCTTGACACATTTTCTCACTGAAAAAGTTATTGATGTCGATTGCAATTCCAGTTGTTTCCAGAAATGCCCCCTCTCTCACACACACAAACACATGCACACACACATACCTTCCCTTTTATCAAAGAAAAACAACTAAGAAAAAAGTTATTGTTACCATATCTGACAGTATAAATAACATTCTGAACTCATGGTCCTCTTCTTATCTAAGGAAAGGAGAGACATGTATCCCCTCATATATTCTCCATAATCAATCACTCAGTAAGTCTACTGTGTTCTAGCCAATGTAGAAATAGTCCCCTTACTCAAAGAACTTACATTCTCTAATCAAGTAATATTTACTTTGTTTTATTGAATGCATCTGACCACAGTTCTTATGTATATTGCTTTCATAATTGTGCACATTTTACTCTGCATCAATTGAGGGAAGTTTTCCTATATTCTTCTGAATTTTTGATATCCATGGTTTCTTATAGCAAAGTGATATTCCAATATATGCATATACCACAATTTGTTTAGCCAGTCTACCAAAAATACTCACTTATTTTTAGTTTGTTCATACTTAGTATAATTTGCCACATACATCCTCCTTTATATAACGCTTGTATACATGGCATTTATTTCAGAAGCTGTCTGTAAGGGTCAGGAACTGGTTAGCCCATTTGTATAGGATCTGGCAGAGCACTATGGACATCCTGACACTTTAGTTCAATTTCACAATGATGAGACAGTCTGCCTGTTAACTTGCTAAAGAAAACATGAGCAATGCTAAAAGCCTAAGGTGTGCAAATTGCTGCATAAATCATATTATTTAGATTGAGAGCAGCATATGGCATAATGACAAAAGTGCTGCTTTCATTGCAAAAGGGGGAGGAAATGTAGGAGGAGAAAAGGTGAGAGCACTGTGGCTTAGTGCTCACTTTGGCTGATTATGGGGAAGATCTAGAACTAAAGCCACTCATCCTCTAAGACCTCAGGGATGGCTGGTCTTCCTTTGCAGCTGCCAGGGGGAAAGGGAGGATGTGAAGCATGCGTAATGGGAAAACAGCACAGAGTAAAAAAAAAAATCCTATTCAACCATCTAATTTCCAAAATCATGCATTTTCCATATTCAACATATTAGATTGTTCCAAGGATATACTGACGGATCCTATAGCTTTTGGGAATGATTACAGGGGAAATGCTATGTGGATATGGTATGGAAAAGGAGGCGCCTGTCAAGGCAAACAATGTTAAGTGAAGACACTTAGAAATTAACTTGAGGGTCCTACCAGCCTACAAAGTGAATGATCTCAAAGAATCATTTCTTTGATTCTTTCTGCACAACAAGTACAGATTCTTCATTTGTAGGCCACAGTTACATTAAACAAATTTAATTCTTCTGAGAAAATGTAATGAACTATGTGCTTTCAAGGTAATACAGATATTCTAAAACTTTGGAATTTGGAGTTTGATGCAAGTCATTGTGGCTTTGATTTCCAGTATGAAAAATACTTTTTTACCTTTTATGCTAAAAAAGAAGGATTTTCCAAAGCTTTTAAATGGATTTTTAAAACAATGAAGGGTTTTCTTCCTTCTCCACTTTTGTAAAAATTTCACAAATTAAAGGAAGTAACAATCATTAAAGAACTAAAAGTAGATAGCAAAACATTAATTGAGCACGATTTTGTTGTTGTAGGGTGGGGTGGGTCTGTGATATTATTATATCAAGGTAGGGAACTTCCAGTGTAAAAACCCTTGTAACAATGTAGATCTGCAATCTGAGAGTTCACAGTGGGTACCAGGAAAGCAACTAATTTGCCTGCAGTCACATAGTGTTTCTCACATTTTTTTACTCCAAGACTGGCCCTCTATCTCTACCTGTTAATTTTACCATGGAAATTAGATTAAAATGTAGGTTATATAGACAAGAGGAAGACTAGGCTATGATTTGTGGCTGGGAAGAAGTGGGATGAAGGCCATTGTTCTTTTCAGTTTTCTCCAATTTCTCCTTGTCATTTGCATAGAAGACAGGTGTATGATGGGAAGTAAATATTAAAACCATTTTTCCAATACAGTTTTACTCAATTTCTATTCATTTTGAGGAAACAAAGTACTGGTAACATTTGTTCCACCTTTCACCCCAAGAAGGGCAAGTGATAAACACTAATAACTAAAGTGATTTTCTGACCATAACTGTGATAAGCATTAAACTGAGGGAGTCAGAGGACATGAAAAATGGATGGATCTGTGACTCATTCTTTTAGAGAAAAAGGTTATAATGACATCTCCACACTGAATGGTTTTGTTCTTCAGTCATGTCTGACACTTTATGATCCCATTTGGGTTTTCTTGGCAAAGATTAGTTTGCCATTTTCTTTTCCAGCTCATTTTATAGAAGAGGAAACTGAGACAAACAATGTTAAGTGACTTGCTCAAGGCCTCACAGTGATAAGGTGTCTGAGGCCAGATTTGAGCTCAGGAAGATGAATCTTTCTGATTCCAAGCCCAGTGCTCTTTCTATTGTGCCACCTAACCGCCATTCCACTAGATGGTACATGGAGTAGTAGGAGGCCTTGAAGTTAAATAGCTTAAAACCAACTGGAATTTTGATGGACTACCCAGGAAGTAATATTCACCAGAAGATGCCAATAGCTCTGTAACACCTAAGGTATGATTTATCTTTCCATGAATATGCTTTGGCCATACATGTTCTTGCCTAAGAGACCTTCTCCACATCCTTCTAATTAGGTTTCTTTATATCTCTTTCCTATATCTGATCCTCATGCATGGCCATTCTCTGTCCTGATGCATGTAATTGTGAAAGGGTATATTTTCATATTAAAGAGAGTGATCACATTCTGTAGCTATGTATTTTGATGACATTTTAGAAAAGTTTTTCATTTCATCTAAGAATGTCTTGTGACTAATGAGAGATAGACAGAGATTAAAGAGTATTCTAACTCACCAGATATCTAGATCAAGGGGCTCCATGTACTCCCAAAGATATATTTCAAGAAGTAGCGGGCAGCTGGGTGGCTCAGGGGATTGAGAGACAGACCTCAAACACTTCCTAGCTGTGTGACCCTGGGCAAGTCACTTAACCCCCATTGCCTAGCCCTTACCATTCTTCTTCCTTAGAGCCAATACACAGTATTGATTCTAAGACAGAAAGTAAAGGTTTTAAAAAAGACAATGAAAACTTATAGCTTTTAATATTTTGATAACTATTCATTATGGCTTCCTCTGAAGTGTTGTGCATTATATTTTAAACATTCTCATGAAAAGGAGTCATGGATTTCACTAGGCTGCCAAAGGGATACAAGAGACAAAGCAAGGTTAAGGACCTATGATTTATGACCTACACTAACTTTCTGGGGCCCAAGAAGTGAGGGATATGAAATGTAACAAAGATAGAAGATCAATAAAAGGAAAGAACATTTGTTCATCTTTGAAATGCTCTTTTAACATAAACTACTCATTGCAGAGGTGAAGAAAAATATAATTGTAGGAAAAGGTGAGTTTAACTCTTATATTTACTATATTAAGCAACCACTGTACTAAGGAATGGTCTATCCCTCATGGAACTTACAATGGAGTACTTGTTCAAGATTTTGCAACTATTTTAAGAGGTTTAGTACTGCTTTAGAGTACACACAAAAACTTAATACTTCGCTTAAACGTGGAGACTAAAAGATCTACCCTTAACTCCTTTTCTGTTGATCATGGTTCAGGAGACATACAAAGAGTTCTAGCAAAGGATCTCTAAGCTACTATTATAAGATCACATTTCTCTCTCCCTCCCCATACAAGTAAAAATAATTTAAACATTTTTTTTAGTTCTGAATTGTCTCACTTCCATCCTCACTGAGATGAGATGCAATATGATCACAATCCTTGATCAGAATGTAAGTATATTTTCATACCTAGTAAAGCATAGATGTGTTGGTGAAAGTACAGGATAGCTGGCTCTAATGATTCCCCGTCATACCCTGGTATGCCTATTCATTCATGAAACAAGCATTAAACGGGCACTGCTGGGTATACAATACCAGTAAATTGGAAACCGAGGTTTCTGGTTCTTAGAGCACTAGAACTGGAGTCTGAAGCTCTGAATTTAGATATTGGGTCTCAGGTAACTACTTGCTTTGTGACTCTGGGCAAGTTGTTTGACCTCTTCAAGCTTTACTTTCCTCATCAATAAAATGGGTATGACATTCTGATCCTACCTATCTCACAGGGTTATTGTGAGGATTAAATAAGAGTCTATCTATAAAGTACTTCACAAACTGGGAAAGCACTATATATAACATACATATATATCAAGTTATCATTATACTATTTATTTTCTGCATCTGAATATTTTCGTGGCAGAAGAAATAGTCACAGAATAAGATCATATTAAATCTGGAAAGTACCCAGAGATCAACTAATCCAACTTCTTCATTTTACAGCAACCTGCTCAAGATCACACAACTAAATCTTATAAACACTGGTCTAAAATCTCAGTCTCTTCTCTTTCTATGATATACACTTCCCATCTACCATCCATTAATCCCAGGTCTGCTTTCTAGAATAATATGTAATGAATCCCTCTTTCAAATGATAGCTCTTCAAATATTTGAAGACAGCGATCTTGTTTCTCCCAAGACTCTTCTCCAGGCTAAATATATAACTAATATGCTAACTAACCTAGGATGATCTGCTAATCTAATGATAGTTGTGCAACAGTTAAACTTTCATAGCTGAGGAGATCTGTGAACAGAATTTTAAAAATCAAATTAAAACTGTCATTCCACAACATTAAGTTTTCAAAATTTTCATTTTTTAAATATTAATGATTTTTTCCAAAAAGGAACAAACAATGCTAATATCTACCGCTACAATGTTGCTAATGAAGAAAGAAAGAATAATTTATCATTGCATAATTAACACAGTACAGTTAAACATGTTTTAATGACTTTGTATAATGGCTTCCCATAACTAGAGAATACTTGTTAGCCATGAAAAAAGATGTCTGTTAAGAATTTTTAATAGACTTTGATCAAACTGACCAACATTTTAAAAAAATAAGCCTCTTGAAAGATTTTAGTGGCACATTTTACCCTTGATTAATGACTGACTCTATAACTAACCAAATGATTAGAGATGCATTAAAATTGATTGTGTGTGTTAGATTTCAAGAAAGCAGTAACTTGGAGAACAGCCTACACAAACCAAGTATAGTTTGTTGATCTCAGGTTCCAAAATCAAACAAGACTCATTGCTTTAACAGGTATAGGATACTCTGAAATTAAGGAAACAAGAAGCTTATCTTCTCACATCAAAGACCAATGATTTTGTCAGTTTGGGAACTCCTTTCACTTCAGCAAATCACATCCAATCTATGACTTACAATCTGAGAAAGCATCTTAAGGATCAGAGATGTTAAGAAATTTGCCCAAGGTAAGGAAGCAAGAAAGGGCAGAGGGGAATAAGAAAGGAATGGATGAAGGGAAAGTGGGGAGGGAGGAAGGAAGAGGAGGGAGGAAAGGACATAAATACAAATAAAAGGCAAAACTAATTCCTGATTACCTTCAAGGGGCTTACATTCTAACAGAGGAAGAAAATATTAAAAAAATAGATCAGAAAAATAGGTGGAAGGGAGAGAAAGGGGAATGTACTTGGTAATGGGGGGGGATGGTTTGAAAACCCAGAAAATCAGGAATTGGTTTAGGGGGAGAATCACAGACAGCTGATTTGGGCTCTTCCATAAGAGGGAGATTCTAGGAGAAATTCACCAAAGAGAACAGGAGTTGGGGTATGAGCCTTGTGGAGGAATATTCGAAGGTGAGCATGCTAGCCTGGACATAGTCTGTTCCAGAGTAATGAGACTTCAGGCACTGAGAAAAGATTTCAAATTTGAACTCAAGACTTTCTGACCCCAGGACCAGACATCTATTTTACACTATGTTGGTGCTCTTTCATCATTCAGTTTAACCACAGGCACAGTTCTTTGAATATTTGAAAGGAGCTTTCATGATCTTCCTGTCTTCATTAGTTAGTTTAACTTCATATGAAAATTGCTTTGTCCCCTGAATCCCAATATTTGACCTTCTTTAGTTTTTTTCTTGTCATACATCTTATTAAGTAATGCCATTGGAACTATATCTCTAATATCAATTTATATTTATATGAAATTTTCAGATTTGCAAGACATTTCTACATAGTAAGTCAGTGAAGTAGCTAATACAATTTTCCATTTATTACAAATAAGGAAACTGAGCTTCAGAGAAATTAAGTGAGATGCTATAGGTCACATAGAAGTGTCTGAGCATAGATTCTACTGAGATCTCTGGAAAACATGTTCACATTCTTTCTATTATGCCAAATTGTGTATTGAACCAGATTTAAAACCTCACATTTAAGAGATGTAAGAAAACAATTTATGAGAATCATTTGCAAAGAAAATTTTGGTAGATGTATAGTTGTACTTTGAAATTTTGAGACTTCTTTGGTTATATTACCTAATAAATGACAGTAATCCTGCCATTGGTACATAGTATGTGCCCATCTATGTCTGCCAATTCTGTGCAGTAATATCCATTTCCTTCTATAAATCCTCCAAGAGGGCCCAAGCAACTTTGCCAGGTCCTTTTTCTCTAACCCTATTGGCATTGTGGAAATACGAATGAAGCATTTGACCCATTTATTGGCTGTCTCTTGCTCTTGGTATATGACTTGGATTACCTTCTTTTTCTCTCTGATGCTTTCCTTTACCTCACTTTTCACACACTATTATTTACTGGACTTAAATGGAATTATGTTCAAACCCACAATCTGCCTCTCCATTGCCCTTTGGTTAACTCTAAAGTTTAATTCTTTCAAGAATTATTTTATTTCATGACTTGAAGCTTTAGAGCATTAACAGAAAAAATTATATAAGTATGTATACACACACATGCAGACATACACTCATATATACCTATATACACATCTATGTATGTGTTTTAAAATGAGCCATTGTTTTTTTTTTCAGGAAGAAACTTTAACAATTCTATAGTTTCCCAAAGAAAATCCAGTCTGCTCTCCTCTTGTGCAAGCCAAAGACCAGGTTACTGTCCATTTCTCAGGTGTATTCAACTTTAAGGACTATACATCTAACTGTATATCATAGCTGGACAAGAAGAATTCTTCAATTGCATCTTCTTTTATTTTCCTGTGTGTCTAGCTAAGAGAATCACCTTCCAGTGATTATGGATTTTGTATCAGAGGTTCTTGAATGTTCCAGGGCTTGATGCTATTGAATACAAAGTCATCTGTAAATAGAAGCACCTGGGGGACCTCACTACAAAGAAGAAAAGCCCTTTCTCATTTGGATTCTATGCTGAGCTACCTCAATTATCTCCAGAGTAGTGTTAAATATCTTAGGCAAACAAACCTGTGTCCGAAGTCCTGGGGTAGGACATGTCAAGATGGCTGGCAATGACCTGGGATGCAATGGATAGCATTAGTGTCTTTGATATCTGACCAAGTCTGAGAGTTTCACAGTGCCTTCTGCAGCTACCTTCATGGTCATTAGAATGAATTGTTCTCATCTGCCCATTCCACCAGGGGAAATTTTCACATGCTTGGAGTAGACATCTACTCTAACTCACCAAAAGATTTGAGGTGTGTTAGTTATCCTAAACCTGGTTTAACTCCTTTGCCAAGATGGTTTTATCAGGGTGTGGCTGCTATGCATGCAACAACTTCTTGGAGCCACAGATGAGAGTTGGGTGGAAGTTGGGACCCAAAGGAAAATGAGCAGCTCTGAAAAGGGCTCAGCAAGCCCTCATGCCAGAGGTACTAGTCCTCAATAAATACTCCATACCCCCAGAGAACTATATTACTTAATCAAAATAATCAAATGTTTCATTATAGTAAAATATGAAAACAATAGGGTCTTGGATGCTCAAGACCCTTCAGTCAACTCTTTGACCATGAGGAATACTGTATTTGAATACTGTTTGCAAAAGCCTAGTAGTTAGGAGGAGCAATAAAATAATTTAATAGATGAGTTTCAAATAGGTGATAATCAACATGCTATACTTCATGTTACTCTAATTTCATACAAATTGGATGTATAGCTACTAAATGACATACGTAGAGGAAATGCCCCAAAGATTTCAGTATCTATATTCAATTAATATTTCTATATGTCAAGCTATGCATATGCACATAGCTTTAATATATCAAAAAATTATTGAACATTACCTTCCACTCCATCTAGGTGAAGGTGAATTCCCCGTCACTCCTCCCTAACTCCCTGAAATTTGAGATCCTGACAAATAGGGACCTGAATTCAGTTTCTAAAATTTACTTAGATTATTAGATATTTCAAATTAGTTTTTACAATTTGGGGCATAGTCAGAGGTTTAAACTATGAATCTATCTAGGGCCTATCTCTGAAGTATCATCAAACACTCTGGCATGATTATATGTCTCTATATTCTTTTTATAGCAAAAATAAAAAGATGGAACAAGAGAGATCTGTTGGCTGACAAGATGGTTTCCTAAATGAAGGAATTTTGAATTCTATGTGGAGTGCTGTTAGATGTAAGGCTTTAGATGGAGCAACACAATCTTTACTTATAAATGAGAACACACAAATTTCATCTATATGGATAAGGATATAGAGACTGATCTTTTGGTACATATTGCCTGGTATTCTCCCTGGCACTAAGAAAGAGCATAATATTTGACTTTCTTAGAATCTTCAAGAGTTAGGATCATATAGTAATTATTATCTCCACATTTCCATATATTTTCTCTCCCTATCCCAGTTACCAAGTCTCACCATGGAGCCTCCTATCATTGGTTAGTTGTTCATAGGATCATAAATTTGTAGCTCAGAGGGATCTCTTAGAGTTTGTTCAATTTAAAATCTTAATTTTTTCAGATGAAGAAACTGAGACTCAAAGACACTGACTTGCCTATAGTTGCACAAATAAGATGCACAGTTGGGATTCAAATCCAGGACCTTTGACTTCAAATTCAATATTTTCCCCATAACCCTGCACCACTTTTGCTTCTATTTACCACCCTAATATTTCCATCAAACTGATTTCAGGGGAAAAAACAGACATCAGATATTTATGTCATAAGGCAAGTTTTTCTATGTCTTATTTATCCCAGACATAATAAGTTTTAAGCCTTGTCTCTACTAGTGTAAAGGTAGTTTCCTTTTTAAAGGAATGTCAAGCATAAATCAGCATATTGGAGGATTATTTGATGGAACAGGGCTAGCACTAAGCAAGTTTATTGAATTTAAATCCCATATCTATCTGTCCTTCCTACACATATAGGCAATACGGACTCTCAACATTTTTAACTTACTCTTACCATTATGGATCCAAATTATCCAATTATATCCATTAAATTATCCACATCCTCCCATTTTATATATTATATTCAGTATTTTTAAGTTCACAATTTAACAAATTCTTTATAGTCATTATGCTGTTATATTCTTAATTTGTGAAAGCCAGGTAGAAGTAGATAATACCAATATTATAATCTCCATATTAGAGATAAGGAAACCCAAGACAAGAACACTTGAGTGATTTGTCCAGTACCTTATAGCCAGGGATTAGCAGAGACAGGACTTAAACTCAGGTGTTTGGGCTATCAGTTTAGTGTTCTTTCTTCTGTGCTACAAGATTTGTCCTAAAACTATTTTCTTCAAATGTCAAAAGGTTGCAGCAAATTCCAGCATTCTGGAATTGGATTAACAGCTCTGTCTTTCCTCTATGCACTCTCTATGTGATCATATTTTCTACTACAAATACTGCCAACCTTTCTCTTTAGGTTTACCTTCATGTGAAAGCTGCCATATCCTCATAATCCTACCATTTGTCCTTCTTTGGATCTTCAGTACTTAACGATACAGAGATTGCCACTATACATAATGTCTAGGAGTGAAAATGGTTTTGTTTTTGTGATCATTGCTCTTTACATATGTGTGGAAATATTTTTTTTCTTTTCAGTACCCTCCCAACCTAGATTTAACTTAACATGACTTGTAATTCAATAGAAACAAATAAATGTATGTTTTCTTTATATAAATAATTAAATTTGTAATTTTTTAAAAATTCATTAGGTTGGTAGGTAAAGATTGAAGTGCTTAGGGAAAAAAATAATGGTGACTTCAAAATTCCATTCCTGGACCATTTTAAATTATATATTGGTTTAGTTTTCCTTTTTTTCATTTTTAGAAACCTTTACCTTCTGCCTTAAAACCAATATTGTACATTAGTTCCAAGGGAAAAAGAGTGGTAAGGGATAAGAAATGGAGACTGAATGACTTGTCCAGGGTCACATGTATCTGTCTGAAACCAGATTTGAAACCAAAACCTCCCATCTTTAAGCTTGGCTCTCAATCCAGTGAGCCACCTACCTGCCCCTAGTTTTCTTTTGATATATCTCCACAAATATTTCCATGTTTAAACTTATTTGTCACCTTTTTGCCCACTTGCATATTATTATGTGATCTTTTTTTAGTCTACCTCTATCCACTAAGCATGTCACTGTAAGGAAGACTTTGGTGTTATCTAGAAACTGGTATGATTTCTCTGCAATTTTTTATGAAAATGTAATTCTGGTTCCAGAAGCAATTTTGGAGAACCACGAGGGTAACAGTATTCTATGAAGAGAAGCAACTATGACCTATTTGTTTTTCTTTAGTTCAGTATTTCACTCAAGACAAAACATGGAAATTATAGACTTATGGGGATAAAAACATGAACATAATAGTATCATATGTAGATTACAAAGTAGACATAAGGCAGTCTTAGAAAGGAAGGCACTACCAGTTGGGCAGATTAGGCAAAGCTTCCAGCATGATCTAACTCTTGAAGGAAGAGAGGGAGTTAATAAGAGTCAAAAACAACTATTAAGTGAACATTATATGCCAGGCATTGAGCTTATTGTTGGACAGGGGACAATCAATGCAAAGGCAAGGAGATGTGATGTACTGTTATTTATCATGTGTGAGGAATACCAACCATGCTAATGCCAGTGTTATAGTGGATAGAACTCTGGGTCTGGCATCAGGAAGACCTGAGTTCAAATATAGACTCAGACATGTAATAGCTATGTGACCTTGGGAGAGACACTTAACTTCTGTCTGCTTCAATTGCTTCAATTGTTAAAGTTGGATAATGATAGCACTTACCTGCCACAGTTGTGAAGATTTAAAGAGATAATATTTATAAAGAACTTAAAATAAAGTCTGGCACATAGTAGTTATTTAATAAGTCCTTCCTTCCCTCCCTTCTCTCTTGTTCCTTTTTTTCCTCTTCTTATAATAAAAACCAGGACTTCCGGTCAAGATGGCGGCTTAGAGAAAGCTAAAGTTCAGATCTCTGGAAACCCTTCCCTACCGAACTCAAACTATATGCTCCTAGGGCACCGAAATTCAAAATGAACAACAGCATAGACCCCGAAAATCCTCCTCCTGGACCTGGATCAAAAAGTATGCCCCCCCAAAAGCCAGAACCCGAGATCACTCGGACCTAAGGGGTAGGCAGAAGGAAGGTCCCAGGACCCATCCCCCCCAACCCTGAGCGCCAAGTCCAAGGCAGCACAGGGAACCTCAGAGCCTCAGGGCCTGCTATTCTGAAGACTGCTTCCTGAAAACAACCTGACTCAGACGAGGAGGCACCCAACAGGGAAACAGAGAGAGATGGGGGGAGCCTGTAACCCTCTGGCTGGATCCTTCCATCCGAGTCTCACGGAAGGTCCCTGCCTCAAAGCATACTCAGTTCAACCCAGCGAAAGCTAATCTTATCAGGAGCCTTGTAACTCTGGGAAGCCGCGGCCCCTCCCCCCTCAGAGTGCTGGCTCTTCTGGCCGGCTAAGGCACAGAAACAAACACCTCGCAGAGAGTGCCGAGCCAGGCTCAGAGCGTGGAAGTAAGGCAACAGAGAAGGATCGGGAGGGAACTGAAGAGAGCAGTAACAAGGAAACACCAGCAATTCCTGGCTTCCCTGGGGAAGACAGAACAACAACTGCATAGAATGGACAATCTGTCTAGGGCTAAAACCTCTGAACACCAGACAGAGATAAGAAAAGCTAGTCCTCCCCACTCAGATAGAGATGGCAAACTCCACAGAAGCACAAAAGCCCCAAAATTCCAAGAAAAACAAGAAGAAGGGGGCGACTTTGGACACATTTTTATGGAGCAAAAATACAAAATACAGAGGAGATAGAAGAGGAAATAGAAGAGGAAACAAGCAAATGTGTCAAAACCTTCCAAAGGAAATGGAAACTCTCCACAAACCCATGAAGAATTTGAATCGGGAAGGATCAAAAAGATGGAAGCCCTCAGAGAGGAAAAGTGGGAAATAATGCAAAAGAAATTCAGGCATCTACAAAACCAGTTTGACCAAAGTGAAAAGTAAAACCAGGCTTTAAAAGTCAGAATCAGACAACTCGAAGACAACGAGCAAGAATTAATAAAGCAAAGCCAAAAGACAAAGAAATTAGAAGAGAACATAAAATATCTCACTGATAAGGTGACAGACTTGGAAAATAGAGGAAGAAGAGATAATTTAAGAATAATTGGACTTCCAGAAAAGCCAGAAATAAACAGCAAACTCGACATCGTAATACAAGATATAATCAAAGAAAATTGCCCAGAGATTCTAGAACAAGGGTGCAATACAGACACTGACAGAGCTCACAGAACACCCTCTACACTAAATCCCCAAAAGACAACTCCCAGGAATGTAATTGCCAAATTCCAAAGCTTTCAAACAAAAGAAAAAAATCCTACAAGAAGCCAGAAAAAGACAATTTAGATATAAAGGAATGCCAATCAGGGTCACACAAGACCTTGCAAGTTCCACTCTGAATGACCATAAGGCATGGAACATTATTTGCAGAAAGGAAAGAGAGCTGGGTCTTCAACCAAGAATCAGCTATCCAACAAAACTGACTATATACTTCCAAGGGAAAGTATGGGCATTCAACAAAATAGAAGATTTCCAAGTTTTTACAAAGAAAAGACCAGAGCTCTGTGGAAAGTTAGATATCAAAAATCAAAGAGCATGGAATACCTGAAAAGGTAAATATGAAGGAAAGGGAAAAGGAGAAAAATGTTATCTTTTCCTTTTACTCAAACTCTCTTCTATAAGGACTACATTTATATCAATCTATGTATACTAACATGTGGGGAAAATGTAATGTGTAAATAGGGGGAAAAGAAAGACCAAATAGAATAATCTTTCTCACATAAAGATTCACATGGGAAGGGGAGTAGAAGAAAACTCCTATAAGAAGGAGAGGAAGAGAGTTTTTACTTAAACCTTACTCTCAGGGGAATCAACTCTGAGAGGGAAGAACATCCAGATCCAATGGGATCTTGAATTCTATCTTACCCAACAGGGGAAGGGAGAAGGGAAAACCAAGGGGGGAAGGAGGAGGGAACACAAAAAAAAGGAGGGAAGAAGAGGGGGGAGGGGGAGGGAACAAAAAGGGAGGGACTAGAAAGGGAAACATATCAAAGGAGGGGACAAGGGGGACTGATTTAAAGTAAATCACTGGACTAAAAGGTAGAGCTGAAGAAGAAAGGTTAGAATTAGGGAAGGATATCAAAATGCCAGGGAGTCCACAAGTGACAGTCATAACTTTGAACGTGAATGGGATGAACTCATCCATAAAACGTAGACGAATAGCAGAATGGATTAGAATCCAAAACCCTACCATATGTTGTCTTCAAGAAACACACATGAGGTGGGTAGACACCCACAAGGTCAGAATTAAAAGATGGAGTAAGACCTTCTGGGCCTCAACTGACAGAAAGAAGGCAGGAGTGGTAATCCTGATATCTGATAAAGGCAAAGCAAAAATAGACCTGATCAAAAGGGATAGGGAAGGTAATTATATTTTGTTAAAAGGGACTTTAGACAATGAGGAAATATTACTAATCAAAATGTATGCACCAAATAATATAGCACCCAAATTTCTAATGGAGAAACTAGGAGAATTGAAGGAAGAAATAGACAGTAAAACCGTATTAGTGGGAGACTTAAACCAACCATTATCAAATTTAGATAAATCAAATCAAAAAATAAATAAGAAAGAGGTTAAAGAAGTGAATCAAATCTTAGAAAAATTAGAATTAATAGACATATGGAGAAAAATAAATAGGGATAAAAAGGAATACACCTTCTTCTCAGCACCACATGGCACATTCACAAAGATTGACCATACATTAGGTCACAGAAACATGGCACACAAATGCAGAAAAGCAGAAATAATAAATGCAGCCTTTTCAGATCACAAGGCAATAAAAATAATGATCAGTAATGGTACATGGAAAACCAAATCAAAAACTAATTGGAAATTAAACAATATGATACTCCAAAATCTTTTAGTTAGAGAAGAAATCATAGAAACAATTAATAATTTCATCGAGGAAAATGACAATGGCGAGACATCCTTTCAAACCTTTTGGGATGTAGCCAAAGCGGTAATCAGAGGTAAATTCATATCCCTGAGTGCATATATTAACAAACTAGGTACAGCAGAGATCAATCAATTGGAAATGCAAATAAAAAAACTCGAAAGCGATCAAATTAAAAAACCCCAGCAGAAAACCAAACTAGAAATCCTAAAAATTAAGGGAGAAATTAATAAAATCAAAAGTAATAGAACTATTGATTTAATAAATAAGACAAGATGCTGGTACTTTGAAAAAACAAACAAAATAGACAAAGTACTGGTCAATCTAATTAAAAAAAGGAAGGAAGAAAAGCAAATTAACAGCATCAAAGATGAAAAGGGGGACATCACCTCCGATGAAGAGGAAATTAAGGCAATCATTAAAAATTACTTTGCCCAATTATATGGCAATAAATAAACCAATTTAGGTGATATGGATGAATATATACAAAAATACAAAGTGCCTAGACTAACAGAAGAAGAAATAGAATTCTTAAATAATCCCATATCAGAAAATGAAATCCAACAAGCCATCAAAGAACTTCCTAAGAAAAAATCCCAGGGCCTGATGGATTCACCAGTGAATTCTATCAAACATTCAGAGAACTGTTAATCCCAATAATATACAAACTATTTGACATAATAAGCAAAGAGGGAGTTCTACCAAACTCCTTTTATAGCACAAACATGGTACTGATTCCAAAACCAGGCAGGTCAAAAACAGAGAAAGAAAACTATAGACCAATCTCCCTAATGAATATAGATGCAAAAATCTTAAATAGGATACTAGCAAAAAGACTCCAGCAAGTGATCAGAAGGGTCATCCACCATGATTAAATAGGATTTATACCAGGGATTCAGGGCTGGTTCAATATTAGGAAAACCATCCACATAATTGACCACATCAACAAGCAAACCAACAAGAACCACATGATTATCTCAATTGATGCAGAAAAAGCCTTTGATAAAATACAACACCCATTCCTATTAAAAACACTAAAAAGCATAGGAATAGAAGGGTCGTTCCTAAAAATAATAAACAGTATATATCTAAAACCATCAGCTAATATCATCTGCAATGGGGATAAACTGGATGCATTCCCAATAAGATCAGGAGTGAAACAAGGATGCCCATTATCACCTCTACTATTTGACATTGTACTAGAAACACTAGCAGTAGCAATTAGAGAAGAAAAAGAAATTGAAGGCATCAAAATAGGCAAGGAGGAGACCAAATTATCATTATTTGCGGATGACATGATGGTCTACTTAAAGAATCCTAGAGATTCAACCAAAAAGCTAATTGAAATAATCAACAACTTTTGCAAAGTTGCAGGATACAAAATAAACCCACATAAGTCATCAGCATTTCTATATATCTCCAACACAGCTCAGCAGCAAAAACTAGAAAGAGAAATCCCATTCAAAATCATCTTAGACAAAATAAAAAACCTAGGAATCTATCTCCCAAGACAAACACAAGAACTATATGAACACAACTACAAAACACTCTCCACACAACTAGAACTAGACTTGAGCAATTGGAAAAACATTAACTGCTCATGGACAGGAAGAGCCAATATAATAAAAATGACCATCCTACCCAAACTTATCTATCTATTTAGTGCCATACCCATTGAACTACCAAAAAATTTCTTTATTGATTTAGAAAAAAACATAACAAAGTTCATTTGGAAGAACAAAAGATCAAGGATATCCAGGGAAATAATGAAAAAAAAACAAATGATGGGGGCCTTGCAGTCCTAGACCTTAAACTATATTACAAAGCAGCAGTCATCAAAACAATTTGGTACTGGCTAAGAGACAGAAAGGAGGATCAGTGGAATAGACTGGGGGCAAGCGACCTCAGCAAGACAGTATACGATAAACCCAAAGATCCCAGCTTTGGGGACAAAAATCCATTATTCGATAAAAACTGCTGGGAAAATTGGAAGAAAGTGTGGGAGAGATTAGGAATAGATCAACACCTCACACCCTACACCAAGATAAATTCAAAATGGGTGAGTAACTTAAACATAAAGAAGGAAACCATAAGTAAATTGGGTAAACAAGAATAGTATACATGTCAGACCTTTGGGAGGGGAAAGACTTTAAAACCAAGCAAGACATAGAAAGAATCACAAAATGTAAAATAAATAATTTTGACTACATCAAATTTAAAAGCTTTTGTACAAACAAAATCAATGTAACTAAAATCAGAAGGGAAACAAAAAATGGGAAAAAATCTTCATAGAAACCTCTGACAAAGGTTTAATTACTCAAATTTATAAAGAGCTATATCAATTGTACAAAAAATCAAGCCATTCTCCAATTGATAAATGGGCAAGGGACATGGATAGGCAGTTCTCATATAAAAAAATCAAAACTATTAATAAGCACATGAAAAAGTGCTCTACATCTCTTATAATCAGAGAGATGCAAATCAAAACAACTCTGAGGTATCACCTCACACCTAGCAGATCGGCTAACATGATAGCAAAGGAAAATAATGAATGCTGGAGGGGATGTGGCAAAGTAGGGACATTAATTCATTGCTGGTGGAGTTGTGAATTGATCCATCCATTCTGGAGGGCAATTTGGAATTATGCCCAAAGGGCGACAAAAGAATGTCTACCCTTTGATCCAGCCATAGCACTGCTGAGTCTGTACCCCAAAGAGATAATGGAGAAAAAGACTTGTACAAGAATATTCATAGCCGCGCTCTTTGTGGTGGCCAAAAATTGGAAAATGAGGGGATGCCCTTCAATTGGGGAATGGCTGAACAAATTGTGGTATATGTTGGTGATGGAATACTATTGTGCTAAAAGGAATAATAAAGTGGAGGAATTCCATGTGAACTGGAACAACCTCCAGGAAGTGATGCAGAGTGAGAGGAGCAGAACCAGGAGAACATTGTACACAGAGACTAATACATTGTGGTATAATCGAACGTAATGGTCTTCTCCATTAGTGGCAGTGTAATGTCCCTGAACAATCTGCAGGGATCTAGGAGAAAAACACTATTCATAAGCAGAGGATAAACTGTGGGAGTAGAAACACCGAGGAAAAGCAACTGCCTGACTACAGTGGTTGAGGGGACATGACAGAGGAGAGACTCTAAATGAACACTCTAATGCAAATATTAACAACATGGCAATGGGTTCAAATCAAGAACAAATATGATACCCAGTGGAATCATGCATCGGCTCTGGGGGTTGGGGGAAGAGAAAAAGAAAATGATCTTTGTCTTTAATGAATAATGCTTGGAAATGATCAAATAAAATATTAAAAAAATAATAATAATAAAGAAGTCCAAATTTTTTAGGTGAAGTTGAGAGACTTGTACTTCATCCACTGAATGAGTATAAGTTGCAGAAAATATGTAGTCTGATGGCATGTCATAAATTGACAGTGTAAATTCCATGCTGGTAATGTTCTCCCTTCTCATCTCTGCCTCTTGATTTCCTGGGCTCAAGTAGCAGCTAAATTCACAACTTAAAGGAAGCCTTTCTGGACAAGCATATAATTCTAGTTAATTCTCTTTCTGTTGATTATTTTCTAATTATCCTCCATATCTTGTTTGTACAAAGCTGTTCACATTTTCTCTTCCTTAATAGACAACTCCTGGAGAAGCAAGAATTATCTTTTGCTTTCTTTGTATCTCTAGTACTTAGCACAATGCCTCATACACAACCGATGCTTAATATATATTGACTGAATGATAGGTATATTCCACCTAGAATAGAATCAATTTCTAAAAGCAAATGTCAAAGAAAATAATATGTTGAATAAGTGAAAAGAAAAAGTATTTAAAGAAAACAGTCATAACAATATTTTTCAAGTTTCCAAAGACAGTTCTTTGTTTCTAAATACCCTGGTAATAAAGCTGACTTCCAAAAAATTCCAGAAACAAGCATGTGTCAAAATGGCACCATCATAAATCTAATGCAAGAAGGCAAAATAAAACCTAAATCAACCCAAATTCTATGCACAAGCATTGCAAAGCTACTATTTCATATAAATCAATTCTGACATATTCTTTATTTTCTAGTGAAGATTTTATGGCTAAATGGAACTAGCCTGCAGTATGCTGTTTCCTTACACCATTCTCTTATGTGTAAGTGGTCAAGAACTAGATTATATAGCTGTGACTTAGAGCAAAAAATAATATTCACTATCTGTGATTTCAGACTCATGAAAAGCATTCACATTAAGCATGTTGAACTGAGCTTTGTAGAAGAGTTTTATAAGAAAAAGCAATTGTTGACAGTTGAGCACTCTACTTTGCGCTCATTCTCTTAAACACTGGGCACTTTAATAGTTCAAGCAACCATGATTTGGCTAATGTGGATACTCTTTGCACTAAGCGAGGTCACTATGCTGCTATAAGTTTTATTTGACAGTCCTTGAGGGTTATTATGAATGAAAAGGACAAAAACAAACCTCACTTTGTGGTCAATATGGTGAACTTTCCACTATTAATAATGTAGATCATAAGATCATAGATCAATCACTAAAAAGGATATTCATCCATTACCCTCATTATGAAGCTGAGAAGACAGAGGCCAAGAGAAGTTAAGTGACTGTGCATAGAAATAGTAATTGGCTGAAGTGGAATTTGAACTCAAGTCTTCCTGAGTCTTAGTCAAATGCACTCTCCACTAAACTTGAGGATCTCTCAAAATACTCATTTAAAGTGGTAGAATATGAACTGAAGCTCCTGTGTCTATCACACCATCCCAAACTCTAGGTCCTTGAATGACAGAGACAAAGTCTACAAGACAATACATAGTTACAGCCTTTCTAAATTGGTTAGGATACGCCACAGATTATTTCACAGTGAGCCTGTGACAAACCAGGGTCACCTCCAAACCATGATGAAGCCTCAGATATGGATATTAAGGAAATCAAAAAGCATTTTTCAAAAAATGATGAAAATTTAAGTACTTTTAAGTTGCCAAGCATAAATTATGAAATAATATAAAAATTCTCCTGATTTGGAAATAGGAATGTCATAATTTCTATTATATAATATGCAACCCCTCACTAGTCATAAAAAATGAAAATCTTATTCTCCCATAAGTACCAAGGATATTTTAAAATAAAGAAATGGTTGTTATTTATCAGAAGTTTGTCCATTTGTGAATGCATCAATAAACATGGTTTGCAATTACAATTTCTCTGTTTACTTATTACATTTTCTCTGTTTATCTATTTAATTGCCAGATGTATAGAGTATATCATGTCTGAAGCACTCACAGCACCCTATAAAGAATTTTAAGTAACAATACATTGCACAACATGAGCTGAAAAATAACTGGAATAGGAGAAATTTTGAATTTGACAAAAGGGTGTAAGACTGGTACAGGCTAAATTGCTGACTTATTCAGGATCTACTTTATCTTAGAAGTAGGATGCAAGATACAAGAGAATACGCTGCAACAGCTAATTAATAGTCCAATGGCAACAAATTGAGGAATGATGATGAAAACTTCCTATTTACAGGGCCATGCAGCTAATATATTTGTAGGTCAAATAATTATTCTCCATTATATCTGGTTTGTCATATCACATATTCCTGAACCTCAGTTTCCTCTACATAAAAATGAGAGAATTACACTAGCTCCCGAGCTTCCTTGAAGTTCTAAGTATTTGATACTATGAGACAGAAACAGATAAATAGCAGAAATACCACAGTGACATCCTAAAGTGATCACTGCAGCCATTATACTAAGACTTGAGTCATTATCCATTGCCCATGACAGAAATGAATGTGGAAACCATCTTTCACTTGGCTGTTGCATTGTCAACTATGCAACCTAGAGTTTTACATTCTGTTGATAAGATAGAGGCCATTATGGGTATAAGCCTCTCTATCTATGACTTTTCTCTCTTAATCTTAACTGTTTTATCTCCATTCAGTTCTACATTGAAGAATCCATTATTAAGGGTAATCCTGTTCTTTGGAGAAACTAGGCTTCTTTACTCTGAGTTCTAAACTAGCACCTACTAGCAGTCATATTACATCAACAGTTCGTTGCATTTTCCCTAGTTTCTGGCTATTTCTTAGTTTGTTCTATTGACCAAAAGCAATTTTTACATAGGCTTTATGTTTCTTAAAATTAACCCCATAATGGACTGTCCACTAGAGATAAGTAGAGAGGAAGGGAGGAAGGAAGGAAAGAAGGTTTAGTAAGTTAAATGCTAGGGATATAAAGGTAAGCAAGCAAACCCATTTCCTTTCTAAAGTCTCCTTCCAATGAGAGAAGACAACACATAAAGTGAGCTTGAAACAGGAGGAAATCATCGTAAAATTCATTTGAAGGAATAAATGATCAAGAATTTCAAAAGAATTAGGAAAGAGGTAAAGGAAAGAGGTCCAGTAGTAACAGATTTTACACTGCATTATAAAAGCAATAGTTATCAAAACTAATTGATATTGACTAAGAATTAGAAAAGTAGATCAGTGGAATCAGACAGACATACAACAAACAGTAGCAAAAAAAAAATTATAGTAACCTTGTATGTGACTAAATCAAAAATCTAGGTTTTAAGGATAAAAAAAATCACTATTTGGTAAAAATTGTTGTAACAATTGGAAAATACTTTGACAGAAACTAGGTACAGACCAATATCTTAACCATTCATTAAGATAAAATAAAAACAGATCTAGACTTAAAAGGAGATAACAGAAGTTAGAGAGGAGCGGGATTCATGAGTCAGCAAGAGATGGGAGAGCATTGTATAAAATGGATTTTTTAGTATATTAATTTAAAAAGTTTCTGTACAAATAAAACCAATAAAATCAAGATTAGAAAGAAAGCAGAAAATTGGAGGGGTATTTATAGATCACCTCTAGAATAGAGGTCTCATTTAAAACATAGAGACCTTTTGTCAGATTTATGAGTAAAAGTCATCCTTTAATTGATAAATGGACAAAGAATATGAATAGACAAATTTCAGATGAAAACAGGCATATTTAAGAATATAAAAAAGTGCTAAGTCACTACTGATTAGAGAAATGAAAAGCAAAGCAATTCTGAGATATATCTCATATCCGTGAAATGATGAGCTAAAATGACAAAAAAAGCAAAATGACAAATGTTAGAGGGGATATGACAAATGGGGACATTAATACTCTGTTGAATCATTCTGAAGAGCAATTTGGAATTACACCAGAGTTAGAAAACTATATCCTTCCCAAAGAGATCAAGGAAAAGAACTTAGATTTCCCAAAATATTTATAGCAGCTCTTTGTGGTGGCAAAGAACTAGAAATTGAGGGGATTATCAGCAATTAGGAAACGGCTAAACAAATTTCAGGTATATGATTTTGATGGAATTCTACTAAGGAATGATGAGGGGGCTAATTAAAAAAATAACTTGGAAAACACTACATGAGATAATGACTAGAGAAATGGGTAGAACCAAACAAACATTATATACACTATAGATTTAATACTTGAAAAATAATCTGTGAATGTCATATCCAGAGAATATGCTGAAAAATGAAAAAATAAAAGACATAAACTGTGTGTGTGTGTAATGTCTTTTATGTTTTCATTTTTCACTCACATATGTGTGTATGTGTATCCCAGATGACACCTTCTATGATGCATGGAGGAGAGAGAGGGACTCAGACACTTGCAAATAATTATATTTTGAAAAGAAGAAAAGAAAGGAAAAAGAAAAGAAAAAAGAGAAAAGGAGGAAGAGTTAGTTTGGAGTAGATAAGGTAGAGAACTGATTCCAAGAAAGCAAAGGTAAAGGCACACTTATCAGAGCCAAAGCTGGGTACTGGGTTCCTGTCAGGATTAGGAGAGACATTTCCCTTTTGCAAATCAGAGGTGACTGATATCTTCAGTGCAATAAGTGACCAAGCTAAGGTCTCAGGTAGTCTCACACATTACTCATTTATCTGTGAGGGATTGACCCTATTCAACAGACATTGAAAATATCTGCTAATTCATACAATCCACTGAGTTGGGTGCTATGGGGAAAACACAAAAATTAATTATATACTTAGTTCCTACCCCAAAGAAGTTTATACTGTCACAAAAGCAATCACAAATATACATATAATTACCTGCAGAATTGTATAGACCATTAAGAGTAATGCTTGTATAATTCAAGTGATGGATCTAAAGTCAGAAGACCTATGTTTTAGTCCTGCCTATGTTATTTACTAGCCTTGTGACTAAACAATAGGCAAATTGATTCACCTCTTTGGGCCTCAGTTTCCCCATCCATAAAAATTTGAAATTTTAACAAGATAATCTTTAAGGTCCTTTCCAACTCTTTGAATTCTATGGTTGAATAGAATAAGTACTATAACCAAATTATACACAATATAGAAATATTAAAGGAGAAATTGCTTCTGCCTAGGGAGATGAAGTGGCATTTGAGCTGGCCTTTCCAGAATCATATCACTATAGATTTATGTTATCAAAATTACTTAGAACAAACAGTAAAAAATAGCAGAAAAGGGAAGAAAAGGATCATTGCCTCAAAGGTCGCACTGACTCAGTAGTCTATGTCACAATCTGGGTGAGCAAATGCAAAAGTAAAAGACTAGATAAGCATGGTCAGCTAATGCACATATGTCTTTGTACAGTGATCAGGTCCCTTGAACATCACAAACCCATTTTTATTCACAGATAGAGAAAATGTAAAAGATAATTGATGTCAAAGCTGGGCAAGTTTTGCCTGAAGAAGAATGTAACACAACCAGATTGTGATGACTTCTTAATCTATAGACTACTTACAATCTCGCTCCCCTTGATGTTATGAAGTAAAGGTGGGAGGAGAGATGGGAAAATGATTTAGAAGTACAAATGCTGATTTATTAGTTGATTAGCTAATCAACTTATATTAGCTAAGCAGTGGAGCTTTATCAAATTGATGAGGCTACTAAGGGAAAAGTTATTATATGGCTAGTTAGGTGAAAACATGTATAGAATGCTATGTTTGGAGTCAGAAAGAAGTGAGTTGAAATTCTACCTCAGATATTTACTATATGACCTTGGACAAGTCACTTAACATCTCTCAGATTAAGTTTTCTATTTTGTAAGATGATGGAGTTGCCGCAAGCTTCCCTAGCCACAAATTCACTTATAATGATTTATTTTTGGGAGGGAAGCACTTTGAACAAGGATTTCTAGTATAACCAATAACAGGATAGTTAAAGGAGGAGAGAACACCTGCATGGAAGGTATTTCAAGAAGTAGTTAGTTTATAATTGAGGCAAAATCTCAAATTATACTTTCACTGAAGGGAATTTAATGGGATACATGACTAATATCTATTCAAATAAACAATAAATAGATTAAATGTGATGGATTCTAAGGTCTCTTCCAATTTTAAATGTCTAATCCTATGACTCTTTCTCCTTATGGAATGTTTGTATGTGTCCATTAATTCCTCTTTGGTTTAATTCTTGGTCCTTTCATAACTCATTAGGGAAGAAGACTCAGCTATTGTGAGAGTATGGGATAATGAGAGAGAGAGCTGCACTAGTATTATGAGTAGACATGAGCCTGGGTAAGAAAAAAACTGTTTTATTAAAACATCCTCTCTATAAAATACACCTGCCCAAAAAGATATAAACTGCTACTCTCAGTGCTTGAATGGGAATGAGGGACTTTTAAACCAAACTTGTAGAGATACAGACGTGACATAGTCTGAGAAACTGAGATGAAAATTTAGATGAATGAAGAAGAGCCAGTAGTATTATTTTTAGGGTTCCTTCCAAGTTGAACACAGTTCACTGTTCACTCAGAGTTTGGGGCACTGGGCCATCGGTTACATTAGAATTACTGCTATAATTATTCATATTATTACTATTGCTAGTGCCAAGTCTTCTAAGTTTTTCCTTTGCGACTTTTAAATCTTTGGGGCTTTGTGGCTTCTTACTTCATTTAGGTTTATCAAAAAGGCATTTGGCTATAATCCAACAGGTGAGTTCCAGCTCAGAGCAATCTCATAAATGTTGACTGTTCAAGTCTCTGTATGATACAGACACACAAAATATTGTATGCCTCAAGACTCAACACTTCCTATGCTTGCTTTTTTTAAACTGGACTTGACAATCCCTTTGAATATATTCAATATTGAAAGGCTTGTAATCATTAATATTTTTTTATTTTTCTGTGAAGGATTTGAAAAGACCTCTATTTTTATCCCTAAGAGCTAGACCAAGTAAGCTTACTTTTCTAAAAGCTGAACCTCCCTTGAAATATAGAAACAATTTATCTCAATATTATACCACTTCAACAGATAAAACCAAAACATTCCAACAGGTCAGCCAATGTATCCTTTCTCTATTAAATAAGTCAGGAACAGAGTTCCTGAAAGAAATATAATTGATATTTTATCCATATTCATCAATAGTCATACTTCTTAGGAGATGCTCAATAAAGCCATTCACACCATAGCATCTTTAGATAATATTTTATTGAAAGATACACAATATAATGATCAAATAATAGGTCATAACAATCAGTGAATATAACAGCTTTTCAGCAGGAATCATGGTTTTCTGTATGTAGATATTCACCATACACAATGCAAAAACAAGCAAAATTCAATTGTGTCATTGATTCAATGGAAAGAGTTTTCAATACAAACCCATTCTTCTTCATGTGGTTCTACTTAATGGATGGTATCATATCTCGATTTCCTATTCATGATTGGATATTTTAAATGTATTTTCATAAGAGCATACCTGGCCTTGAATGAAAAAAATGTTGTGTAAAAGTCTTTAAATATTACCAGATAGAAAGGTAAAGTATTTGATGTGTAGAACAAGAAGGTGATGATTAAAACCAGTGGTTAACACACTGATCCTAACAAGTACCTCTCTCAAACTCTAACAATGACTATAGGCAATAGGAAAAATAGTAGAGAAAGATATAGTACTCAGGCTCACAAATTATGGTGATCTAGTAAGAAATTTTCAAAGGGATGAAAAGAGCCAAAAGAAAGCTCAGTTACAGAGAAGTCTAGCTTTTGGGAGTCTTAACATATTGTTGTCTTTCAAGGTGTTAAATGTGTATGTATCAAATTATGCCATAGACTGTTTAAGGTTTTAGGATGAAAATATAGTCAAGCATTGTACAATGTGTTATTCTTCATTCCACAGTCAGTGATATCCATATAGTAGATAATAGATTCTAAACCTTGATCAGTTTTCTTGGCTATGTCTATGTAAGGTTATCTTGGCAGTCAACTGTTGCAGAATCCAGACACAAAGGTTAAAGGAAGTAACTCTCTCTGAATGATATTCTAGTATTCATGAGCTAAAGGACAGAGCTGAAGTTTTAAATTACCACTTTTTTCACTTTGTTAATTTGTGAACCCTTAAGAAATTTTCCAAGCACTATACAAATTGTATCTCAAATCTAACATTTTATTTATCCTTTCCCTAGATGTATTTGAGCAGATATTGCCAAAAGATATGAATGAAACTGCCAATTATTTTATACTTATTTCAGTGAATTCTTCTATCCATCCTAAATTGTACTATAGGAGTTCCAAGGAATGTGGCTGATTTTAACCACTGCCATCTTGACAAGGTGCCTACATATTGACAAGGCTGCTTATGACTAATGTTTATTGATTCAGTGACTTATAATACATGACTCTTATTACCTGTATGTCGTGTTTCACAGAATGCTTGATTTAATCATTATTGTATTATACTACAGCATATGTAATCTCTTGAGGGTAAAGATTTTTGGAAACTTTTTATTTGTCATTGGTATTAGTTGACAAATAAACATTTTATGTTAAAATATTTGTACTTTTTTAATACTTGAGTCTAGAACTCCGCAAATCTTTGCTATCTATTGCATACTTCTTTTCACATCTTTTCCCCCCCAAAATGCATATCTTATTTCTCCTATGGCTTGTTTCATGGATCTGGGGATTCAGCTTAGTTTGTTGAAACAGGTTGCAAGTTTTTTTTTCCTTCACCATCAATTTTAGTTTTATTGACACTAATGCTTGTGAAGGAACATGAATAGAGGGATGAAGTGACAGGCTGATGAGTCAGTTTCTTCTTCCTTGAAGCCAACTTCTTGCAGAAAGCAGCCGGGCTGTATTACAAAGCAGCTAAACAATGGATTTGCCAATTCCTCTGTTCTCCAGTTTAGGAGCCAGTAAGACAGTCTGCTGCATGCAATATGTTGTAATTTTCATATTCATAACATTTCTGATGTAAAATTCTAAGTTGCCTTTTAGTTTTCATGTATTATTTTTGCAGGAAAAACACCTCCAATTCTTTATATCTGATATCTGATTTTCCAGAATGAAATTTGTAATTTACTTTAAACTGTCCATTTTAGTTGTTGCACTTGTGACTATTAAAATATTTAAGTTCCTCTATTGTTATGGTTAGATTTTAAAATTTATCAGTTGGGGGGGGGTTGGGAGAGGAGAGGTAGGGAAGAAAATATAAAGACCTATGATTTCATTGCTATAGGAAATCCTGGCTAGTTGACACTAGCTCTGCAATATTGGTAGCAAATTCCTTGGAGAATTGAAAGATTGCATGTTATATAAGTAGGACTTGAATTCAGGTCTTCTTGACTCTGAAATGGGCTCCCTATCCAGTCATTTAGTTCCAAGAATACAACAAATATTCTATATGTGTTTTTTAAATATGCTGTAGTCTAAACTAGGGTTAATTCTAAATTCTGGAATTTGTCATTGTTGAGATTTTTATTTTAGAATTTTACAACCAGAAAAGAATGGCATGGAATTATGTATATCTAGAGATTTCATTCATATCTTTTTAAGTAAAAGTAAACTAGGAAACAAAGGGGGGAAATGAAATAAACCAAGCTGAGACTCACTTCTTGTTTGTTATGTGAATACATCTTGCTTGAGGATTCCAATTTAAAAAAATTCATTTTTTAAGCAAAAATATGGTTTGGATGATTGGGATACCATGTTAATTACTATTAAGAGAATAGTAATCCCGTATATCTACATAACTGCTTTTCACAAGAAGCTCAATGTACAAACCAGTATTCTGTACAAGTTGTAAGACTGAAAAACAGAAGAGTAAAATATCTATGCCAAGAGGGACGTTGTATAATTTACAAAGCATTTAGATGGCATATTAGAAAACATGGATTTGGGTCTAGTTTCAGGTAGTTGGTATCTATGACCTTATTCACAAAACCTTTCCAGGTTCTTCACATATCAAATGAAGAATTCTATCAGTTAGGTACTAGCTTTCTATGACCTAAGCAGTTGATGATTTCCCCCCTCCTACATAAAGCACTAATAATTGACAACAAAATGAGAATTATCTCCAGAAGTGTCATGAATTTCAGAATGGAGAAAACAGTGAGAAGGACCAGGAGTACCGAATAGGGTATATACCATTTATTCTGAAGGTAACATTTAAGATGACCATCCTAGTGCAGGCCTTCATCTTCCACTACTTAGTCTTGATGCTTCTAATCTCTCCAACCTCTAATTCATCCTTCCTATGGCTGCCAAAGTGACCCTATTAAGACACAACTCAAACTACCTTGCTTTCCTGCTCCATAGCCCTCGGCTCCCCTTTGCCAATTAGATACAATATAAACTCCACTGCCAGGCATGAAAAGAGCCTCCATAACATTACTTAATGTCCTATTTTTCCAGTCTTGTTTCATGCTTCAATAGATTACATTCCAGCCAAATCAGAATCCAGCTGATTCCTGAACTCAACATTGTCTCTTCTGTCTTTGTACTATAGCATAAACTATCTCTCATGCCTGAAATGCACTGCCTTCCTCATCTTTCCTTCTCAAGATGCTTGCTATTCTTCCACACTTCACTAAGTTGCTACAACCTATTGCAAGGCTTTCCCCATCCTTTTCCCACCCCATCAGTTTTTCCATGCTCCTTCTTCTGTGTCATGTCTTGTATGATACTTATTTGTGTAGTTAAGCTTCTCCAGTAGAATGTTAACACCTTGAAGGCAGCCACTGTTTGTATTTTACCCTTGAATTTATAGCATAGATCAAAAGACCAGATACTAAGTTCTAAATAAATATTTTCATTGAAATGAATTTGAAAGACCTTGTGGCCAGAACTAGCAAACCCTACACTTCCCCCACCTCTATCATCTTTCAAAAGTCTCTCTCTGACAGTCTACTAATACTCCTGGGAGATTCTTCATATATTGCAACCTCCCTTCTCCATTAGTCAGAGATGAATGATTTGGCCTGCTACTTTGTAAAAGTTTCCAGTTCTTGCTACACAATACAGAAAAGAGCTGGAAAAAAGTATATGCAGCATAATAGATGAACTATTTCTGACATGAATTAAGAATATAGCCCATTTTGTTTCCTCTGTTCAAGTAGATCAGGAGCCCTGGAGTACAGATTCCTGTACCACACAAAGCCTTTGAAGTTTTATGATATGTTGTATTTAATAGCATGGGAAAGATTCTTCACCATGGAATCTGAAGAATCCTCCAAACATCAGACTCAGAGGAACATTAGGGCTAGAAAGTAAAAATCAGAACACACAAAGAAAACTGGAAAGTGATGAAACCATTTTAAATCCAGATCAAGGAAGCCACTTATGGTCTTTATTTGGGAATCATTTTTGAATTAGTTTTCCAGGGTGTGAAATGCTGTGTTGCCTTGAAGTAAACTATCTAATTTCTTCACCTTGTAAAATAGATTTTAAAAAATATTTTAAAACAAAAAACAAAAGCAAACATCATGTCTAATACGCACATACAAACACACAAATGGGAGGAGAAGGGAAAATCCATGGAAACCAATATATAGTCTGAAAGAATTAAGATGGTAACTATGAATTAGATAGAAGAATAATATCAACAATGGACCAGATGAATATACTAACTGAACTTAATTTGCGAAAAAATATTTAGCTTTCTTTTCTACTTTTTTGTTTTCTTCTTTTCTGATTATTTTTTAGGCATAGTAAGTTCTTCTAAATCTAGTCTTTGCTATTCATATAGCCAATATTTAATTTATAAATGCAACGTGTAATCAAAGCTATAAACAAAATACAGCTCAGTGCAGGCCACAGGATGGCACTCTGGGTGCATATTACTGATGAGGTAACATACAACTAATTTCCCCTAGGATAACATGGCTTTCTGTCCCACTAGAGACTTTAATGCCACCCTTATCATATCCCAAAACCTACCAGCTCAAATAGTGGCTTATTGACCGCCATCTAATGCTTTCTGGAAGCATTTACAGATTGTCCAAGTAATATGCATCAAATATCCTTCCTTTGTATGCAGAAGAGTGCTTTTTTAGGAGGAATTTTCCTAAAATACTTTGAATTATGGCTCCATTTCTTATTCTTTAAGGTAAGGGTGAACAAAAATTTCAAACTTTTGCCTGAAGCAAATACATAGTCTGAATAATTGAGGACATTTAATTTATGCAATTATTTGCACTTAACAGTCTTTGCAGACATGTCTCTATTTTTGGCTCCTTAGACTCTATTCGCCAAATAATACTAATCACATTTATGGAAATTTAAATAAAATTGAGGAGTGTATATATTAAATGTGCTACTTTACACTTGTGATTTCTTCCCCTAAATGTAGCTTATAGAATGACAGATTGAGAGTTGGAAAGGATCCTTGAGGTCATCAAGCCCCACATCATTTCATAAATAACGAAAATGGGAAGCATAGTAACTTACACTCAAGTCACACAGGTAGCAAGTGACAATGCTGACATTTGGGTGCAGATTCTCAAACTCTAAATCTAAATCCAATACTCTCTCAGTACTGTATCACACAGAGCATAACTCAAAGACCATACCTTACACATCTGTAAATATATTAACATTTGAATGCTATCATATTATACTCTATTAAACTTAAATACATAACACCCACATCAATTGAACAAAGTAGTTTTAATGAAGTTTTGAATAAACAATCAAGAATAATAAAGAAATAGAACAATTATAATAACTAGGAATGATTCAAAGTTATTGGTAAAGAAATAAAATAGAAGGGCATTAAAACCTCATAAGAACAATCTATTGAAGATTATTTTAAGAATTTTAAAAATATGTATACATGTGTACATATACCCACACAATTACTCAGGAAATACAACAAAAGAAAGTACTTTTTCTTTATGGTGAAAGGAGATTTTTTCCCCCCAAAAAAATTTAAAATCAAGAAGGTTATGGATTCCTTGTTATGACCTTCAGAGTTGCTCTCTTCTAGAATACCAGAAGTAGAATCACAAAAGGAGACTGGAAAAGGAAACTGATTCAGAAGGAATAATAAATCTGGCACATGCTGACTTGATCTGAAATTCTGATTCAGAAACACAGAATTCTAGAACTGAAAGATACCTTAAAATATTTGAAGACTAAATAACCTAGTCTTAAAGAATAAGTCATAGAAACGAGTAATTTTCTTGAAGAGAATAATAATGAGACAATACATTAAATTTTTTTAGATGCAGCAAAAGAAGCCATCGAAGGAAAATTTATGTTTCTAAATGCTTATGTCCATAAAATAGAGAAAGAACTGATCAATGAAATGGGCATGCAAATAAAAATAATAGAAAAAGAACAAATTGAAAATCTCTAGTTAAACACCACATCAGAAATCCTGAGAATTAAAGATATTGATAAAATTGAATATAAGAAAATCATTCAATTAATAAATAAAACAAAGAGCGACTTTTATAAATAAATTATGAGCCATCAGCCAATATGTTATAAAAAGAAAGAGGAAAAGTAAAGCACTAGTTTAAAAATTAAAAAGATGAACCCACCACTAATGATGATATTAAAGAAATTATTAAGGATTATTTTGCCCCATTATATGCCAATAAATCTAATAATTTAAGTGAAATGAAAGAATGTTTATAATATGAACTGCCCAGTTTAACAGAAGAGAAAGTAGCTTATCTAAATAAACCTATTTTAAGAAAAAGAAATTGAACAGGTCATAAATGAGCTTCCTAAGGGAAAAAACAAACAAACCTTCGAGAGCAGTTGGATTTACAACTGAATTCTACCAAACATTTAAAGGTCAACTATTTCCAAAATTTAAAAAAAAAATACTTAGAATAGTATTTTACTTAGAATATTTAGAATAATAAGCAAAAGAAGAGTCCTACCAAACCCCCTTTATTAAGCAAATATGGTATGGATACCTAGACCTGGAAGAGCAAAAACATAGAAAGAAAATTATAGACCAATTTGACTAAACAAAAAACCTAAATAAAATATTAACTAGGTGACTACAACAATACATCCCAATGATTATACATTGTTACCAACTGGGATTTATATCAGGAATGCAGGGGGGGGGGTGCAATATAAGGATAACTAGTTAGCATTACTGATTATATCAATAACAAAAATCATATTATTGTATCCATATATGCAGAAAAAGCTTTTGACACAATAAAATATTCATTTCTACTAAAGTTATTTAAAAGCATAGGTACAAGTGGGTTTTTCCTTAAAATTATGGGAAGCATTAACTTAAAGTTATTAACAAGCATTACTTCTAATGTGATAAGCTAGAAGCCTTCACAATAAGATCAAGAGTGAAACAAGGATGCTCATTATCAGAAATATTCTTTAACATTTTACTAGAAATGTTAGCAATAACAAGAGAAGGAAAAAGAAAATGAAGGAATCAAAACAAGCAAAGAGGTAATAAAACTATCTTTGAAAATTATATGATGGGACATGTAGGAAATCCTAGAGATTTAACTAAAAAATAGTTAAAACAATTAATAATTTTAGTAAAGTAACAAAATATAAAATAAACCTATATAAATATTAGCATTTTTATATAACAAGTAAACAGCTCTAAAAGACAGTAAAAAATATTTCATTTAAAACAATCATAATCATTATAAAATATGTGAGAGTTTGCCTGCCAAGACAAAGTCAGATCCTATAGGAACATATTATAAAACATTTTTTATACAAATAAAGTCAGATTTAAATAATTGAAGAAATATTAATTGTACATGGGTAGGCTCAGGCAATACAATAAAATGGCAATTCTACCTAAACTGAACTACTTACTGTAAAATCTCAATTAAAATACCAAAAAAAAATTATCCCAATGAGCTAGAAAAAATAATGAAAATTTACTTGGAAAAAGAAAGGTCAAAATACCAAAAGAACTAAGGAGAGAAAAAAATGTAAAGGAAGGTGATTTGGAAGTGCCAGATTATAAACTATACTGTAAGGTGGTAATTAAAATAAAAAACAAACCATTTGGTATTGCCTAAGAAAAATAATCAGTGAAATAAAGTAGATATAGAATACATAGTAATAAATTGCAGTGACTCTGTGTTTGAGAAATGTTAAGATTTAAGCTTGGGGAGGGGGCAGCTGGGTGGCTCAGTGGCTTGAGAGCCAGGCCTAGAGATGGGAGGTCCTAGGTTCAAATCTGGCCTCAGACACTTCCCAGCTGTGTGACCCTGGGCAAGTCACTTAACCCCGATTGCCTAGCCCTTACCACTCTTCTGCCTTGGAGCCAATACACAGTGTTGACTCCAAGATGGAAGGTAAGGGTTTAAAAAAAAAATTAAGCTTTGGGGATAAGAATTTACTATTTGGGGAAATTTATTGGTAAAACCAGAAAGCCATCTGGCAGAAACTAGGCATACAACAACATCTTACACCATTTACCAAGATATAGTCAAAATGCATACATGATCAGGACATAAAGGGAATTATCCTAAGTAAATTAGATGAACATGAAACGCAATACCTATCAGATTTATGAAGAACATAATTTATGAATAAACAAGAGATAGATAACATTGTGAGATATAAAATGGCTGATTTTGATCACATTAAATTAAAAGTGTTTTGTACAAGCATAGCCAAAAATAGAAGGAAAGCAGAAAATCGTAGAAAAATATTTATAGATAGTTTTTCTGATAAAGGCCACATATCTCAAATATACAGAGAACTTTGTCAAATTTACAAGACTATGATTCTTTCTCCAATTAATAAGTGGTCAAAAGACATGAAGAGCCAGTTTTTTAATAAGAAAAATCAGTTATATATGTGTGTGTATATATATAAGTACATCCAAAAATGTTCTAAGTTGTTACTGATTCAAGAAATGTGAATTAAATCTACTATGAAATACCAGCTCATATCTATAAGATGGGCTAATATTAAATAAAAGGAAAATGACAAATGCTGGAAGGGATGTGAAAAAATTAGGACACTTCCACTATTGGTGGACTGCAAACTGATCCAACCATTTTGGAGAGTAATCTGGAATTATGCCCAAAGAATTATAAAGCTGTATCCCCTTTAACCCAACAACAACAATATCAGATCGGTTTCCTAAGTAGTGAGAGAAAAAGGAAAAGATCCTATATACTTTAAAATACTTGAAGCAGCTCTTTTTGTAGTGGTTAAAAACTGGAAATTGAGGGGATGCCCATCAGCTGGGGAATGGCTAAAAAAGTTGTAATACATGATTAAGATGGAATGCTACTGAGCTGTAAGAAGTGATGAAATGGTTGATTTTAGGGAAAAAAGAACATGGAAAGTCTTACGTGAAAAAAATCAGAATCAAGAGAATATTGTTTAAGTAACAGCAATGTTATTCAAAGAATAACTGTTGAATGACTAAGCTATTCTGAGTAATGTGAGTATTCAAATCCACTACAAAGGACCAATTAGGAAGATGGTATCCACTTCTAGAGGAAGAAATGATATATGAAAGTATGTATAACATGGTTTCACATATGTATCTTTGTCAAGTGTTGGCCTTCTGAAGTGTGGGGTTAGGAGGGAGGAAAGGAGAAGAAGGGGAGAGAGAGAGAGAGGGGTTGGGGGGGAGAGAGAGAGAGAGAGAGAGAGAGAGAGAGACAGACAGACAGACAGACAGACAGACAGACAGACAGACAGAGAGAGAACTTCCCCCCTCAAATTAACTTGTTTTAACTTTGCCTCTCAAGGACTAAAAATGAGCACCATCCATAGGTTAGCTTTAGGATACATGGTGTGTACACTAAGCCTAAGGCCCATAAGATGTGAAAACAAGAGGATTACAAAGCAGAACAAACAAAAAAATAATATTATCAAATAAATATGTTAATGAAAAAGGAGATGGGCTGGTTACATGGTGAGAGGAAGGAATAAGCAAAATCTCATTTGCTATTGGTATTTTTGCAATATCAAGAGAAAAAGAAAAAGAGTCTCTATGGTCCTATGAGGTGGAACCCCTGTGCTGAATTCATAAGATCACATATATGAGTTGCAAAGAATGAAGAGAAATAGAGGAGATCTGAGCCATTGGAGGAAATCCTCACATTGGTGGGATCAGAGATCCATGGAGTTTTTTTTATTATTCTGTATATATTGTTTTCCCTTGATTAGAACGTGAGCTCAATGAGGGAAGCAATTTTCATTTTCTTGTCTTTGTATCCCTAACACCTGGTAGTGATTTCTTGGCATCAAATATTTAATCAATGTTTGCAGCATTCTACAAAAGGAAATTATAAAATCTTAGAGCTGAAGGGGAACTCACAAGTGCTGTTCAATCGCTATCAGATAATGAATTTCAAGTATGATGTCCTTGGCAGGTAATTATTCAGATTCTTCCTCAAGACTTCTTGCAAGAGAGAACTAAAATCTTTCCATCATTCCTCTCACCCTATCATACAGCCCAAGACATTTTTGGAGGAGTGTCAAAGAGTTAACCCTAAACTGAATCAAAGAAAATCTGCATTTCTAGAAAGAAAAGTGAGTGGATCAAGGTCATATAGCTAATCTATGACAGAACCAAAAGAAGAACAGAAGTTTTCATTCTGGTTTGAGGAATTCAGTGAACTATTACACAATGTTCTTGTTCCATGCTCGAGCTTATAACAGCTAAAAGGACAAGAGTAAAAGCAAAGATTTTCTGAACCAGGGGCAGATGCCACAACTTTTAAGTCACCTATGGAGCCAGATGTTTGGAAATGAATAAGAAGTAGAACAAACACTTCTATAATAATAAACTTCATGATGGACAGTTTTATAAAGCATGCCACAAGTATTTCGTTTTATCTTCCTAGCCACTCTGGGATGTAGATGCTATTAGGGGCCCTATTTTCCAGATACTAAACTGAATCAAACAAAGGTTAGGAGACTTGCTCAGGGTCATGCAGATAATAAGTATCTAAGAATGGATGTGAATTTAGTACTTTGTGACTTTCAGGTGCAGTGTTCTCTCTACTGCTGCACTTTTGTCTCTGACAAAGCAAGTATCTTAACCTTTCTGAGGCTGTTTTCTTATCTATAAAATGGGGACAATAACATGTATAGTATGTATTTCAGGTGACAATTGAGGATCTGTAAATATCTTTGAGTTCTCTTAAAAGGTAATGCTTTGTCAGCTCTAACGGTTAATATTATATATCAACATATATAATTGTACAACATTGTAAGTGCTACAGGAAATGAGGAAGAAATAAGGCATGATCCCTCCCCTTGAGAAGTTTACAATCAGGTTGGAGAGAACAGATTTACACATATGAAACAACTACATAATATGAGGCAGTATATAATTATGTGCTAAATTGTGTGGTACAGACCATAAATGCTCTGGAATTCAGAGAGAAGAAAGATTAATGGTGGTTGGAATAGTCTTGGAAGGCTTTGTGAATGAAATGTAACTTAAGCTGGGATGTAGAATGAAAAAAAATCATTTGGGGAAGAATAGGGAGGAAGAACAACAGAGGAAATGGGAAATGAAGATAGGTCCAAATTAAGGATAATTTGTACCATATTGCACATATTTATTTTTGTTATACTGTCTTAAAAAAATACTAAACTAAAACTCTCATCATCTACCATTTCTTACTGAGTCGGTCACCTGAAAATATATGAAACATATTGTGGCTGGTATTTGGGACCAACTAGACAAAGAACTTGAAAACACCTGGAAGTTGAATCTTAATTAATTAGTATGCGCATGGACTATAGAGGAAACTCTTAGCTAAATAATGATCATACATGTACAGTAAAAGTGTAGAGTTAATATTACATGGGTTTCAGGAAATTCTTAGGTCAGTAAAAACACACAAACATATTTTAAGAGATGTCTATCTAATGGGAACAGAATTCTTAATTAAAATTCTAAAATAATAATATACCCTTATTTCTGAAAAGAAGATGGAAATATAATACTTAATTTTATTTCATCCAAATTCAACAGTACTTGTCATAAGATAGAGGGAAGAACCAAAGGGTCTTTACTTTCTAGAAAATGAAGAGAAGTCAGATATATGGAAAAATGATCCCCATGTGATAGGAAAAATTCAAATCAAGAGAGCCACTTTAACAACCACCAGTTAGAAGACAGATATACAAAACATAGAGGTTTTGTATTTATTGTTTAATTGTAGGGGTGGGGGTGGTAGGGAAAGGAGGAAGAAAGGCAAATCAAAAAACTTCATAAGATTTATGTCTTATAACCCTACTTTCCATTTCTAGCTATTTCTTGCTGTGAATGAGTAATGGAAGACCACTTTGACTAGATTGTTGAATAGGAGAGGAGGAGACTTGGAGAATGAGTTTTGCAAGATAGTTTGGGGAGGGAGTTAGGTAGGTCAGTGGATTGAATGCCAGGCCCCCTTTTAGCTATGTGACCTTGGACAAGTCACTTAACCACCTTGCATAGCCCTTATTGCTCTTCTGCCTTCGAACCAATTCAATAGTATTGATTCTAAGATGAAAGGTAAGATTTATAAGAAAGAAAAATATAGGTTAGGACAAAGTTGTAAAAGGCTTTAAAAGCTAAATAGGGACGTTTGTATTAAACTAAGAGAACAGTGGAGGCACTGGCATTGACTGAAGAGAGGAATAATTTTGTCTGAAATCTACTACTTAGCAATAAAGAAGAAGGATTTGAGTAGGGTGAGAAGTAGATATCCACAGCTATAATACAGGCAAGAGGAAATGATAGTCTGAACTAAGTAGGTAGTTATGGGAGATATGAAAAAGTAAAAGATGAGAGAAATGGAGTCGAGGCAAAAATAAGATTTGAAAACCAAATGGATCTCTGGAGTTAGAGTCAAGAATCAACCAAAGGAATAAATGCAAAGTTATGAACATTGCAGCCTAAAAGTAAGCAGAAACCTTTAAAGGAAATACAAAAGTTTAGAAGATGTCTAAGTTCCAGAGAAAGAAAATAAACTGTTTTGGATGTGTTTAGTTTGAAATATCTGCAAGATGCATACTTTGAAATGTCCCATTGATAAATGGAGATGTAGGAAGAGGAGCAGAAGCCCTGGATAGATAGTTCTGGATCAACATTTAGAAATGCAATAGTAGATAAGCATATACTTGTCCTCAAAGATTCATTTTGATAAACAATAGAGTAGTATTTGTCTAGGTTTAAAGGGATTAAAGAATTGCTTTGATAAATTAATTGAGGCAGGGTAATCTTGGTGCAGTGAAGGAAGCACTAGGAGAAAAATGGAGAGACAAGCTAAGAAGTACATAGTAAGAACAGAAGCAGGGGACACAAATAGAAAAAAAAAGACAAATTAAAGAAACGATGAGAATAAAAATAGATAGCACTTGGTAACTAAATCTACAAGATGAAATAAAGAAAAGTGAAACATTCAAAAATTCAATTCTACAAGTATTGAGTAGGAGTTACTACCACAGATAGATAATAGTGAAAATGATAAAGGAGCCTGACTTAAGAGAAAAGATTTATTTGGTTTGGGACATATTAAATTTCAGATGACATCAAGTGACATTCAAGTGAAAATGTCTGCTAAGAAGTTGAAGATATGAATTGGGAAGAAACTGTATTAGGACATATAGATTTCAAATTTTTTAACATAGAGTTTGTGTCTAAACTCTATTTTAACTCTATATTATTTAAAAATATAAAAAATCTATATTAACATAGAGTTTGTCACTAAAGCTGTGAAGGGAAATTAATTCATAGATGTCTTCCCAGAAAGTATCAGTGTAGATCGAGAAGACAAGTGAACCAATAATTGGTACTAATGACTATGGGACAGAAGAAATCACAATAGGATATGCTGCTCAATAGTTAAATAACAAAATGGAAAAAATTCCAAACTATATAAAAATTGATTTTTAGAAACACAAAACAGATAATTCATATGTATATGTGTATACACATTCATATATGTGTAAATGTATATGAATATCTCCAAGATATAATACTGTCAGGAAAAAAATAAGGAGTAGCAGTAGGAGCAAAAATAATTTCTAACAAATTATTTTGGGGAATATTTTGATATCCCTAAAATGATATTTCCCTCAAACCAATGTTATAAATGGTTTTAGTTATGTGTGTGTGATCAGTATGGTTTGGATTTAGATAGCACTGAGGGTTCCTTACAACCCAAAGATTCCATGATTCTGTACTAATTCTTTTACCATCAAGGATCATCAAGTTCATTTGTTTTGCCTTTAATTGATCATTAAGTATAATGAGAATGACAGTGTGTGACATAACTCCTGAATCTGAGGGGTAAATATTTTATCCTTGAAACATATAGTAGAGTCTATATGTGGAAATATGTTAATTTGCTAATAGTCTTGTTTATTCTCAAATGTTCAGGTCCAGCCTTATCCAAATCTTTATAAAAATAACTCATAAAAAAAATCATTCAAGAACCAGCTATCCAAAGTACAGTTAAAATAAGCCTATTAGGAATGCAAATATGTTTCTGTGACTTATGATATGTACTAGAGTCCTACCACAGTGGTGTGGAGATGATCCTGAGTTCTCAAAGGTCATTCCAAGGAACCAGAAGCTCTGCTAATTTTGGGTGGTGGAAAAATTAAAGTCTAAAGAAGGTAAATCACTTTTCCAAGGTCATAGGAAGTAAGTATTACAAACAAAACAAGTAAAACCACAAATTCATTTGGAGGTGCCTGCTATAACTAGATATTTAGATCTTATGTAATTATTTAATTAAAACATATTCAAAATTTGATTTGAAAGTCCTGATTTTAGAACTCTATTTTAATTCCATTCTCCAAGTAACAAATATTAATATTCTCTCTCTCCTTTTCCACACTGGAACAACAAAACCTTCAACAAATATCCCCTTTCAAGCAAAACAAACTCCCATATTGAACATATCCAGAAATTTTTCTCAAATCACATAGTCCATCACCTGTCAGGTGGTGGGTAGAATTCTTCATCTCTGACCTCTGAAATTTATTGATCAGAGTTCTTAAGTCTTTCAACATTGTTTCCTTCTACAATGTTATTGTTAGGGTATAAATTGTTTTCCTGTTTCTGCTCATTTCACTCTGCAAAAGTTCATTAAAGTCTTCTCAGATTTTTTACAGACTTTGGTAAGTAAAAGAAATCAGAACTAGATCTTTTTTAACATCTGCTCCTTGATTGCCATTCTAGTCAGTATCCATTAAAATTCTATATTGCCACATTATGGTACAGAGATGATCCTTGGGGAGGTAATGCCAAGATAAAACCAATTCTAATAAGTTCTACCAACCTGGAAAGATTTTAAGTGATGGAATGTATATCAATTCTATTCAACAAGCATTTATTAAGAGAATTATTCTATCTTCACTGTGCTATATATGATACTAAGACAAACATAATCTCCCGACCTCAAGATGCTTACTTTCTACTGGCAGCAAGCAATTTATACACAGATAGGTAAATATAAGATATATTCAAATAAATATTAAGTTGTGATGATGTTAAAAAACACTAACAAACAACTTCCATGATGATAAAAGGCCTCATTTATGATGTAGAGCTTGAATTAACATTGAAGAGAATTAGGGCTTCCATGGGTAGGGTCCAGGAAGAAGAGCATTTCATGCATGGAGGAAACTCTACACAAAGGTTGAAGGCTAGGCATGCAATGTCCTCTGCAGGAATATAAAATAATTTGGCTTAGGTAAAATCCAGAGAATAGAAAAGAAATAATGTGAAATTAGACTGGAAACATAGTTGGAAACCGATTAAGAAGGATAAAAATTCCAAAGGCCAGTCAGTTGACATAAATTCAGAGGTCCATCATCAAGTGGGCTTCATGATACCAAGTTCTGAAATCAAAGTAATTCTTGAAGACCATTTACCAAGTTAAAGAAGGGCCTGAATGTGTGTTGTAAGAGGGGACACACAGTAACAAGGTTTTGGATGCATGAAGTAATGAATTATAAATATGTACACTGAGTGACAGCAAGTGTCCCAATGATCCTAATTGATGCATCTGCTCATCTTCAATTAGGGCTATCTAAAAAGCAGTCATATTTCTCTGTATGTACTATCCTTTGGAAATTATTTTGTGCAAGATACTATAGGCTTAAAAGGCTTATTTCATCACTTTTTTTTAATAAATCTCAGGATAATATATTCTAGTTAGAGCCCCAGTAGGAGATTTTTTACAAGCATATTCTGTTTATAAGGAAACTACTGTCTTGTTTTTCCCATTGAGAAGCAAAATGGTCATTTGTCATTAAGAATTTCTCTTTCTGACAGAAACAAGGCTCCCAATGTCTTGTATCTGCTCGAATCATCAGAGGTTTCTTACTTGTTGATGGATTCCATCTGCCAACAACCTCCATTTTTTTACCATTTCAATTAAATCTTATTTTTGTACCTGGGTGTGCAGAGTGGGAAAGGATGATTCCCTAACCCTGCCAAACTAAAATCTGAATGAAACAGCAACAGAACAATTTGTCCATGCCATGCCTAAGGTCCTGTGAACAACACCCTAAGGCCAATTGTACCCTCTAGAATCAAAGGAGTATATGGTTGGGGATGTAGACTAGGGTGATCCCTAGTACAAATATCAATAATATGGAAATAGGTCTTGATCAATGACACTTGTAAAACCCAATGTAATTGCTCCTTGGCTATGGGAGGGGGTTGGGAGGAGAGGAGGAAAGAACATGAATCATGTAACCATGGAAAATATTCTAAACCAATTAAATAAAATTTTTCAAATTAAAAAAAAAAGACTCAAAGGAGTGTTTGCTAAATGCTTGTTGACTGACTGATAAAGCTGGAAGGGTATGCTTTCAGGAAAGACTATGTTCAAATATTCCAAACACATTCAGTCAGTCAATGAGTATTAAGTGCCTGTTATGTGCCAGACCTTAGTGAAGTGCTGAGGATGCAAAGAAAGGCAAACAGCAGTCCCCAAGGAGCTCATATGATGACCTGTGAATAACTGGGTATAAATATAAACAAGCCATATATGGGATTGATTGGAAATAACTAAAAAGGGAATGCACCTCAGGACTGAAGGAGACAAAGAAAGGCTTCCTATAGCAGGTGGGATTTTAGTTGACTATTGAGAGAAGCCAGAGAAGTTTGGAGACTAAAAGTGTTCCAGATCTGAGAAAATATGTATGTGAGCACTTGAATGTACATATGTTTATATTACATGCACAAACATGAGTGTATGCATTGTGTATGTGTGTATGCAAATATGTATGAATATATATATATATATGTATTACATGTGTGGTGTGTATATCAGTAGATATAGATGTGTATGTGTAATGTATTTTAATGTTTGTATATGTAGATATATGTATATGTAGTAGCTATATATGCAAGTCTATATTATATGTATATTGTGCATGTGGAATATATATTAATATGCTACATATATTCATAAAATGAAGTCCATTGTTTGAGGAAGAGCAAAGAGATTAATGTCACTATATCACAAAGCGAGAAGAAGGAAGACAAAAAAGCTAAGAGGGGCTCAATCATGATGATCTTTCAAAGACAGAGGACTTTATATTTGATCCTGATGACAGAAGGGAACCATTAGAGTTTATTAAATAGTGGGGTGCATGTGACATGGTCAGAACTCTTTTAGGATTAATTTAATATCTGAGTGGAGGATGGATTTTAATGGGGAGGGGCTTAAAACTGTTACATCACAATAGCTAACATTTATATAGCACTTTATGCTTTATAGAACACTTAACAAATATTATCCTTTTTTATCATCACAACAATCCTGTATAGTGGTGTTATTATTATCCCTTTTTTATAGTTGAGGAAACTGAGGCAGGTAGTTAAACAACTTGCCCAAAATCACCCAAATAGTAAATGTCTGAGGATGGATTTGAACTCGGGTCTACTTGTTTACCAAAAGTCTTGTGTTTTATCCACTGTGCCACCTAGTTGCTAAGCTATTGCAACAGTCCAGATGTAAGGCGATGAAGGCTTGAATCAGGGTTGTCAGAGGAGAAAAGGGGGTGTACATTTAAAAATTTTAAGAAGATGGAAATGACAGGCTTGGCTGATAATTGGATATGGGGGAGCAAGTGAGAGTGAAGAGTCAAGGATGTTACCTGGTTTATGAGGCTAAGTAATTGGGTGAATGGCCATAAGGAAGTATTGTATTTTATAGACCCTTGAAGGAATTCCTCCTCTCCTTAGATAGCATGCTCAGTTTTGTGGAGGAATTTCTCACTCTCCAGAAATCCTTATGTCTAATGAAAGGATGTGGAGGGTTGGTCTCATGCACAGAGGAACTGGCTTTTGTTTTAGTATTATTGTAGAATACTGGAAAGGTTTTCTGCCCAAAAATATTTTCTGCACTGGTGCCTCTTAGAGATCTCAGTACTTCTATCTCACTATCCATCCAGAGAATGATTTATCTGCAGAATTATAATATATCTTTTAGGTAAATCCACCAGGATTGGCCAAGGGCACTCTACACTTAAAAGGTGATTTTAAAAAAATGCAAAGAAGCAGTGGTCTCTATCTTAGGTTCAGAGTTCAGCTTACTTTCATTGTTGTCTACTTGTTAGTGTTAATCTTGGTGATTGAAATCCCAGGCTCTGCACTTTCCTTTCCTTTACTAAGTCATCTGCTGGGTTCTCTCTGCTTCAGCTCATTTCCCTGAATCTGACTCCAGACTGGCCCTATCTACAATACTGGATGTCCAATTATGGCCCCTCTTCACCAGCTAAAACTTTTTATCTGTGCCTTAAATGAAAGGAATATGTGGATTCCATCATTTCTATGAATTAATGATTTTCCTCTTTTGGAGTTTCTCTTCTAAAATACCACCTTCCTTAGGTGGTATAAAATATATCAATTTTCTTAGAACTTAGTTTATTAAAGCTAATTTTAGAATTTTTTACTTTTCTTTTTGTTATTTTTTCCAATTATAAAGCATTTATTCTCTCCATGTTTCACTGCTTCCCCCATTGAAGAAAAAAGAAAAAAACAAATCACCTGTAACAAATATGCATAATTAAGCAAACTAAATTCCCAAATTGGCTATATCCAGAAATGTGTATTTCATTCTTCAATTATCAGACCAGAAATTATTTTGAAAGAGAAAATAATAAACATTTCTAGTTTCACAATTTTGTTTTAGATCAGCCCCACTTATATATAATACCTTCTATAAGAGGTAGTAGGGCATATTAGATAGAATTTTTTCTATCTAATTTCAGATTTTAGGTCCCCAAAAACCACCTCAGTTCAAGTTCCACATCAGATACTAGCAGTACAGCCATGGTCATATCACTAAGCATCTGTAAGTCTTAATTTCCTCACCTGTACAATTGAAATAATGATCATATCTACTTTAAAGGGTTATGTGAGGATGAGATGAAATGAAATAATGTAGGTAATATGTTTTGAAAATATTAAAATGCTAATAAAAATGTCAGCTCTACCCAAAATGATTAATTATCATATTCTAGCTTTTTTAATAATGCATTTTATTTTTTTGCATTTTTCCAGATTACATGTAGATACAATGTTAATAAATATTTTCTGACATTTTGCAATCCAGTTTCATTCTTTTCCTCTTACTCCTCCCACCTCTCTGAGACAGTAGATAATATAATATATAGTACATGTGCTATAATACAATACACATTGTGAAAGAAGATATACATTGGTTATACTAGAGAAAAATTCAGAGGAAATAAACTGAAAAATGATATCACTCAGTTAGCATTTAGACTCCATCAATTCCTTCTAAGGCAGTTAATAGCCTTTTTCATCATGAGTTCCTTGGAGTTCTGGATCTTTTTTTGCATTGCCGATAATAGTTAAATTATTCACAGTTGGCTGTATTGTTGCACTGAACAACATTCTTCTGGTTCTGTTCACTTCACTTTGCATCATTTCATATACATTTTTCCAGGTTTTATTTTGTGATCCTCTTGTTAAACATTTCTTATGGCACAGGAGTATTCCATTACAATCATAAACTACAACTTGTTCAGGCACTCAGCAGTTGACAGACAACCTTTCAGTTTCTAGTTCTTTGCTAGTACAAAAAGAGATGCTATGAATACTTTTGTACAAGTAGGTCCTTTCTTCCTATCTCTAGTCTCTGAGAAACAGATCTAGTGGTAGTATTGCTGGGTAAGAAGGTAAGCACAGTTTGAAAGGCTTTATCTTATGCTCCAAATGCTTGTCTGTTTCTTATTGTAAATAAAAAAATTGTATTAATTCATCAAATTCCAATTTATTTTAAAAATTAAAAGGACTCCATTCAAGATAACAACTAAAATCAATTTCTCTTGCCCATGACTTCTTGTAGAACTATTTGCTCAGGACAGCACGAATCTATTGATGCCCAAGAAAAATGTTTTCTTCCTTATGTGCATAGGTTCTTAGAAAATGCTTTATTCATGTTTATTACTTCAAAATGAAATATTTCCATATTGAAAGAAACTGCAGTGGTACATGAAGAGTCCCAGACAGTGGAAAAAACTGGATCTGGTTTGAAGACATACTTGGAGTTCAAATAGCCACTGTGCCTTGGGCAAGTTGCTTAACTTGTCCTAGCCTTAGTTTTATCATCTGTAAAGTGTTTTGACTATCAAATGTGATCATGCATATAAAGTCCTTTGTAAACCTTAAAATGTTATGTAAATATTCTTATCATATCATGCCCATTCTCCTACAAATCAAATATAAGGAAATATCATCTGACTTCTTTAAAATAGCAACATAGAAACAAATAAAAATATGATCTTGGGTAAAATGTGACTTGCCTCCAAAACTTTCCTAGTCAAAAGACAATTATGTAATTTTGAAATCAAATTCCTCAACCCAGGGAGCTCTAGAGACAAGCTAACTGGAGGTGGCTAGTTAGCACAATAAAATGCTGGGATTAGAGTCAAGAAGACATGAGTTCAATTCTAGCCTCTGTAAAAATATTATTATTGTAAATTGCAAAGTTTAAATTCTTTTTGAGAATAATTTTAGGTTAAGAAACACGCTACCTCTCCGAATCCAGAAACTAAACTGTTTGGAGAAGACACCATGAAGATCCCTCCAGACCACGAAAGCTGCACGAAAAGATCAAGAATGAACTTTGGGTGTGGTTGATTGAACATTTATTTGTATGTATACTTTCATGCCAATGGGGACTGCCCCATAACTGTTTTTTTGTCAATGTGTCCAGCAATTATTGGTTTTGTTCTTTTTTCCTCTTATCCTCAAATTATTGTAATGTTTAAATTGATTATGTTTTCATGATCCTTTTGGCGAAACTGGTTTCCCAATAACGATCAAACAGGGAATGTAAAAATGGAGATTTGAACCCCAGACTTCAATCTCCAAAAGTCCTTGGTACTTCCCAGAATTCCCTATAATCTCATCTGAGATCCCCACCTGGGCAAGATCAAAATTTGTATTTAAACTGGCTTTAATGCCTACTTCTGCCTCTTCCTCTACTCAGAGATTGCAACAAGATGTAAATTAATTGTGAATGGGCTAATCAGCCTTAGGAATGTGCCTTGATTATTTTGTATTTTCTTATTTCCTTGATTTCTAATAATCTTTAATAAACCTCATGAAATATAATACTTTTATCAGTAAAGATTAAATTAACTTTTACACCTCAAACACTCATGAGTTCTCTGTTCTTGGATAAGACACTTAAACTCTATTTGCTTCAGTTTCTTTGTATGTAAAATAAGGATAATAATATCAACTATTCCCCTGTCTCATTGTAAAGGTAAAAAGTGGAAATATTTGTAAAGAGTTTAGAACAGTACTTGGCATATAGTTGGTGCTTGAGAAATATTTGTTTCCTTCCTAGCTTGGAGAAAAAGCAGGATGAAGATAAAAAGTTAAAGAAAGAGGAAAAATTTCTACTTGAAAACTTAACAAAGATTCACATATTTTATCCTTAGCCTGCCTGGATAGAATAAATAGCTATCTTGGTTGAGCCAGTTGCCAGCATTATTTCTAATGTTCCACTTACTAAAATAAGAGCAGCACCATTTTTTTGTCCCTTCATAACATGTTTAAAGTGCTTTTTATTTGCTTGATAGATAGAAAGCATCTGGGATTTCCTGGGTATTTTAGTTGATTTTTACCCTTGCTCCTAGAAAAGCATACGGACTTCTTTAGCATCATTTCACTCTGACATAATTGTTTGTTAATTCTCACATCCCCTCATAAATCATATCCCTCCATGTTATGCTGTCATTTATGCTCACTATTTCTATAGAGGGGAATCTTTTGAAAAAACATGTATGTGAAAGGTTTCCATCAATATGATTTGTTTTCTATACTTTAAAAGAATCAAAACAAGCATATTTTATCAGAACATCTAAATATATAAAAATATTTCATGTTATCTTTTACTTTATTGACATAATGAAAAATAAGCACCATTTATTTTTTCTTCATTTAAGAAAGTATATTTGTTTTAATAAATTATTATTCTGCCTTTATGACTGGCTCACCTCTTTTTCTGACTATATATGTCCTTGATATCTCTTTTACACAATTTCTCACATGCAAATCATTTTTGGCAATATGCTTCAGCCTACTTACACCCACAATTTGTCTTTCCATTACCCTTTGGGTCATCTGCAATTTTTATTTTTTGTAGCCTGAAGCTAAAGATTTTTAAAGGATGCAAAAAGGGTGCTATAAATGATATCTTCTCCATTACAACAATTATAGATGTAATGGCAGTCTTTATTTTTAACAGTGACTACTGGGAAAATAAAGAGAATCTAGCCAGCTGTGGTTATAATGAATTTTAAAAAGTAATTACTCAAGTCTTACCATTTCTATGTCATCCATAACCTCATAAAATTCCATGTATCACCTAACTTATTTGAGTTATTCATTGGTCACTTCACGGAATAAATAATTCTTTGATGTATTTGTCTAGTCTACTCTACTAAATTGCAAGCTTCTTGAATGCAGGACTTAGATTTTTCTCATTACAACTTAAGTGCCTATCCTAAAGCCTATATAAACAATCAATGTTCAAAAAGGATTGTTTATGAATATGAAGGGAAAAACAGAAATCTTGTTCAATTTTAGCCTGTGATATTAAAGTGGTCTAGATAAAAAAAAAACATGAAATTATCTTAAACTTTTTTATAGGACAGGTATTTTTCAAAACTGTTGAAATAATTTGGTTATTCTTATGTCCATTTTATTCAGGTAGCATCTACCTAATCAAGCAACTAATGAATGAGCATGTAACACTAATTAGTTAATTAGCATGTGATGCTAATGGGTTCTGCAAAAGTTTGGGAAAGAAAAACACATTTATTTTCATGTATCAGTAAATATAGATGTGGAATTTGCCTAATTTTGCAAAACATAGATTTTGAGGTAGAAACTGTGTGCTTACTTTAGTTGGAAGCAGTATAAAGACAAATTTTTTTAATAAATCCTACTATTTCCAATAGGTTTCATTTTTCTATATTTTGTAGGCAAAATAGAGGTATTAATATGAATTTCTGGAGATGTATAATCAACTGACCTGCATACAGAGGGAAACATTTCTTTTGGGTGCTAATTAGTTCTGCTTTGACACCTCAGGTTTTTGTTTATTTGATTTTTAAACATGGAATCATGAGTTAGAAAGGATGAGTGAAAGTACCCAGTTCAAACTCTCTCATTAGACAGAAAATTATCTGACTTCTCTAGATCTTCTTTCCTAGGATTTAGAAATATATCTCCAGACCTTCTTTCTTAATTCATGGGAAGAAGGGTTTGGGTAAGTCGAGTAACTTTCCCAAGGTCACACAAGTAGAGAGTTGAAAAGCCAATATATGAAGCCAAGTCTTCTCATTCTAAATGGAATGACCTTTCCACTACAATAGATTGCCTCCACACTGTCTATGCATAAGAATTTAAAAATGGCTGTTTCACATGACTAGTTTCAGTTCCCTATGGCCCCCATAGCTGGAAACTTTCTCCTAACAAGTGGCAAGGGAAGCCTCAAGCAGTACAGAGGAGATGATGTGACCATTTTCAAAACTTGTTTTAGAAACCAAGAGCATGTATGCAATGATGAAGTTTTTATCTTGGAAACTGTTCCCACAATGCTCCGCTTTTGTTATGGTCCATGACAAATTGGGGGCAAATTTTCATTTGCCCCTCCTGCCTAGATTCCTGTAACCACCACCTCACTGGTCTTTTTGCTTCCAATGTTTCCTCCCTCTAATTCATCTTGCACGCTGCTCCCAGCTTTTAACCTTTATAAAATGACACTTGCAGCAAGTAATTCCCCTGCTCAAAAATCTTCAGCAATTTCCCATTGCCTACAGGGTAAAGTCCAAGCTCCTAAGCTCGCTGTTCAAGGTGACCCAAACTATTTTTTACCACAACTTCCCTACATAATAATGAGAGCTGACACTTCATAGTAGTCTAGGGTTTATAAAGCACTTTGCATGCATTATTTCATGCGATGCTGACAACCTGGTGAGTGTTATCATGTTACTCCCTCTAACAATCTCTATATTCTGGCCAAACTTGCCTTCTTGCTCACCCTGCCTGCCATTTAGCCTCCCATATCTATCTGCCTTTGCACAGACTGTTTCCCCTAGCCTAGAAACTACTCCTTCTGCAACTTCACAGCTTAGAACTCTGGCTGTCCTGGAAAGTTCAGCTTGAGCACCGCTTTGTATATTTTTTGTTTTTTGTTTCGCTTATGTCTCCCTAAAATTTACCTTGTTTTCGTTTTTTAGATTTAGTAGAAAGGATGTAACATTCCTTGAAGATGAGTACTCTTGCCTTTTTGTCTTTTTATGCCCAGGGCCTTGCATATATCAAGGACTGAATAAATGCTATTTATTGATTATCCTCATTTTTCAGATGAGGAAACAAGATCAAAGAGGATAAATGATTTGCACGTATTCACACAAGGAGTAAGAGTCAGGGTGGTAGGGATGAGAGAGGGGCAGGATGTGAAGCCAGGCTGTTTTGTTTTTTATTCCAAGTCCAAACTTTTTATACTCTATCATGATACTTCTAAAGGAAACCCTCTGCTCCATTAGGGCTGTCTGCTCACTCCTGTATTCTCTCTGATTTGTGCTATTCCCCTCACACACATTCGATTTGTACATGTCTCTGAAGGATCACATTCATGACAATCTTCTGGCCTTCAGTTTTCTAATCTACAAAGGAGAAAGGTAAAGTCCCTAAGAACTAAGATGTTAGGTTCCTGGACTAGCTGATATCTAAGATCCCAGCTTTAAATACATGGGACCATATGCATTTTAAAAGTTAATTCATTTAGTCAATTTAAAACATTATTCCTTGGTTACAAGAATCACATTATTTCCCTCCCTCCCCCCACCTTTCCCGCAGTTGACATGCAATTTCATTGGGTATTACACGTGGGACCATATGTATGAAAAAGCACAATACAATGGGAAAACAAACAAACTGTTTGTGGAGCCAGAGGACCTGGTTTCAAATTCCATTTCTACTCTCAACTACTTGTGTGCTCTGGGGCATGTCATTTACTTTCTTGGGCCTCAGTTATCCCATCAGAAAAATGGAGGGGACTGGAGTAGATTAGATGATTTCTAAGGACTTTTCCAATTCTAAATGTTGAAATTTATATGCATTATTTGATAGTTATTTTCAGGAAATCTAATTAATTGTTCAATATTAAAGCAATGAGATGAAATGGCAATCTAGCTATTCCCCCAAATTCATATGGGTCTGTTTCACATTCCCTCTCTCAAAAGCACTAATGAAATTGGGTAGGGGGCCTGAATAGATAAAAGACTCCTAACTAAACATTGAACTTAGCCCAAACACTTACAATTTAAAGACTTGGCCCAATTTTGAGGTAAGTTTTCCCTCTGTATAAGCTCAAATCATATCTCCTTTGTCTGGAAAAATAAGATTTCATGCACAATCAAGTTTATCTACCTCAAATCAATAAAAGCATTAAAACAGATATAAAAGAAATATAGTTAACCAATTTAAATATTATTGAAAGGCTTGTAGAACCACAGATATGCTGAATGTGAAATTTCCTAGTTGAAAGGTACCTTGAAAGCTTTTTAGGCAATACCAGAATGCTTTCAAACGATGTGCAGCCACTTATGAAAAGTATTCAGGTGCTTTACCTAATCTGAAAGGGAGTGCTTTTTCATAGCATTAGTTTTATAATGAGCCTTTTCAGGCAAATTTCAAAGAGTGCATGGTTCACATACTTTAAACTAAATTCACTCATAATTTAGCATTTGACAAAAGCTAATGCCTAATTGTCTCTAAAGAGCCTATAGAGGGAAAACATTTTTTTCCCTTATTCACAAACAAAGCTAAACACTGGGGCTTCCGCCTCTTACCCCAACTCCCCCTCCTTCTCATTGGTAACAATGACTCTGAAAAGATGGTTGGTTGTGGAAAGCAGTCTCTGGTACCAAAGTGAATCAGGATGATAGAATGAGTGGCCTCACCTGGAATGTTCAGCCTAAGTTGACTGACATCTAAAATATAACAATGCTTTCATTTAAAATCAAAACAAAGACACAGGGGAATATGAAAATCAAGGTCAAAAGAAAAGTGATCCTCTCTTCCTCATTTTTATGTAGCATATCTTGGTTAATTCGGAAATGCAAGGTTCTTATCCTAGTTCTACCAACAACTGGCTGGGGCCCCTGGGTTAAGTCACTTTCCCTTTTAAAGCTTTAGTCTTCCTCACTATAAAATGAGGCAGATAAAATAGGTGATCCTCAAGGTTCATTTCTGCTCTCACATTTCAGGAATCTTTAATCTATGATCTTTGCAATCATCTGTAGACTCCCCTTCTCTTCTGCTCACATCTTCAGCTTAGGTCAGAAACCTTGTAAAACTGGTAGAATGAGAACAGCCTTCTTTAGGAAAAAAAAAATAGTTGCTGATTCAAACCATGAGTGTACAAGTACAGAAAGCAATGCAAACCATTTAATTCCGACTCCATTTCTTTAGCTGTAAAATGAGAAGGTTGGGCTAGATGACTTCCAAGATTCCTTTGAGCTCTAGATCTACAAATATGGAAGATACTTTGATGTGATAGAAAGCAAGAGAAAAAAAAAAACAGAAAGAAGTATTATCTAGTAAATGGCTTTTAAAATCCTGCATAATTTTCATAATTGTGATACTCCACACAATTTGATAGTATCTTATATTGATTCTCATGTTTTAAGACAACAATCATTACATTATTATCTGCAGTCTAAGCAGTGCAGCCTAACCTCCTAATTAGGATGAAAAACTGTGCCAGCAGCAGCCCCAGTAAGTCACAACAAGTCAATATTTTTAATAAGGATTAATTTAAAAAACTCTACAAGGTTGTATTGGAAGCAGTTCTGGCATGTCTATTGATTAACAGTTGGCATTACATCTCATAAAGGGCTCATTATGTAAAGCATCAATCTAACTGTGATGTTTCCCCCCTCTTAAATACTATTGATTTGTTTTGCTGTATTTTTTAAAAGTCCCTATAGTACCCGCCATGCAGACATTGGGAACTGGTTCCAGGGATGTCACTTGCTATCATTGTTTTGGGAGATGCACAGCACCTAATCTAAGTCAATAAGATGACTCTGATTTTTAACTTTGTGCTTCTGTTCAAAACCTGTACCACCAACTTTGCCAGTTGCCAAAGGAAGCTTAATTATATACCCTTCCATTCAGGAGGAAGTCATCACCATCTTGAATAGCTAATGAATGTTATTTGCTTTATTCCCCTCAAAATCACTTCAAAGCAATTCCTGAATTTAGAATTTTCAGAATAGTTAAGATAAATTCTAAAAATAGCAATGGAATTTATTTTTTAAGAGTGGGAAGGGATGGGGGGGTGAGACTGGCAAGAGAAGTTGTGGGGAAAAGTTGGAGTAAAGGGATTAATTTACATTTGAGAAAAAAAAAAGTCAGGGTAAAACACTACAACTAGTTACCAGATTACTGAGAAATCTGTAGAAAGGCAGTCTGGACATTAGTACCCGAAACTCATGAATATGTAGCTCTGACATTTCAAACTATTCAAGTGTATTTTCCAAATTCTTTCCTTCACTGACACCAATGTACCACATGCTGGCAAGAATGGGATATTCAAGCAAACATTGTATGGAAAATGTTTAAAACATTCACTGAAATGCTCTGGATTTCTTATAAAAGATTATACAGAGACCTCTTTAATTATGTTTTAAGTACAAGGAAATATCAATGGGGAAATGTGTGTCAGTATACACAAACACACATGCACATATTTTAATAGAGAAAAAATATGTTTGCTTGATGCTAGATGGCAGTGCCGTGCAATTAAAACCCTAAAGGATTTCACCAGGATGTGTAACTCAAGTCACCCACTTTTCTCAACATGCATTTGACATATCAACGATTATGATTAAAAATGAAAATGCAATGTGAATTCATGTTTTTTTCATGGAAATGCATTAAGAAATCATGTCAAAACTATTATCATTTAAAAGTGCATTTTTTTTCTAAGAGGAATTTAAATAGGATAACTAAGTACACATGTGATTTAAAAAAAACAAAGCAATTCTGAAAACAAATTGGCAAAAAGTAGAAATTAGTTGAAATGTTATGCTTTCCTATTTATGGTAAGATCATAAATACATTTAAGTGCTTTTATGGTATTAATCTTGGTATCCCATGCAATGGAGGGAGGTAGCAAGACACTGGAGACTTGAATGTCACTCTGTGGAAGAATTCCTAATTACTTAAATATCATTCATTCATTAACATTCATTCATTAAGCACACATTTACTGAATCATTGCCTTAAAGGATCTTATTTCACTGGAGGAAAAATGTAAACATGTAACTAAAATACAAGGTAGTCTAAAATGGAAGGCATAAGATTCAAGAGGATTCAGAGGAGAAAAAAAAATCATTTTTGTTTGGAATAGTGAAAGGAGTTTTCCAAAATTAGTAATTAGGCTCAGCTCTAAAGGATAGATAGGATTTTGATCAGTGATTATAGTAGGGGAAGTCAATAAAATAAGGTTATAATCTCAATTCTTCCATTTACTATTTTGTGTGACCTTAAGGGAAGTCATCTAAACATTCAGGGTTTCAGTTTCCTCAACTATAAAATGAGAGTGTAAGAACTGATTGTTTATAAGGAACTTACCAGTTCAAACATCCTATGACTGGGGAAAAAAAGGTGACATTAGCAAAGATACAAAAATGGGAAAGTATTTTTTATCATTAGAGAAAAGGAAACAATCATTTGGCTAACATTCCTGTCACTGTGGGTATATACCCCAGATCACCCAATCAGGAAAAACAAAATTGATGCTGTTTTTCAAAACAGTAATTATAAAACAGGCACAGAGGCAAGACAAAGTAATGAAGGAAGAATTCAACTCTCTGGACATTGTAGGAAGTCTCATTCTGCCAAAAGGAAACTATCCTACAAATTACTGTTGTAATTTTTTCAGTAGGTAGAGGAAATAACTAAAGTAATACAAGGATTCAGCAATCTTTTTAGTGTCATGGTCCCATCCACCAGCATTCTGGTGAAGACTATGTACTCTTTATCAGAATAATGTCTTTAAATAACTACAAAAATCACATAATTATATTGGAATTTAAAAATATTTCTTAAACAAATTAAGAATTACTGAATTATCAGATATGATACACTGAAGTAATGATTAACAATTTAAAAAAAGATTGATTGTAGATGTAGGATTTAGAAGAATCTTGGGAGAAAGTGGAGTACTGCAGATGAGACTGCTTTGTAGGGAGGGGTTGAACTAGAAGACTGCTCATGTCCTTGGCAATTATATGATCAAAAAGCAATATGAGGCATAGTTTCCATGTACCTTAGACATATAGAAAGCAGATTTCCAAAAGCATACAGAAAAGCTTCTTATGTTCCCAAGGTCAGAATCTCAAATGGAGTATTATTCAAGGGGGATGGGAGGTTCTCAAAATGAAATTCGGACTGTATGTTCATAAATGATTCCAATAAGAAAGAAGTGGCATCTAAAGATAACAATGTAGCTCAGAGAACTCTATAAGCTCAGCTTTTAAAAGGACATGTAAAAAAGATGAAGGGAGGACCAAGGACAAATACAAGAGAGTGACATGACAATAGCGTGAGGAAGGCTAAAGCTCAGAGCTGAATCCTGCCAAAAAAAAAAAAAGATAAGGACTGAAAAAGGGACTTTTTAGAGCTTAATGAGAAGAACAAGGAAGGGGTACGCTCTCTTCTTGGGATAGCAGGTGTAATACTAACATGGCAAAATACAATTATTCACCTACTGTTTTGCTTCTGCTTTCTCCATTAAAAGAAAATGATTTTCAAAATGAGAACTCTTGCATTGAGTGTGAAGTTTAACTGCATCATAGATTTGAAGTGGGGAGGAATTTTTTAGAGGAAACAGCCTATGAGAGGTAAAATTACCTGCCCAAGTTCATGCAATCGAGGAATGAAGGCAGAGACAGGATAAAAATTTCAAGTTCTCTTATTCCAAAATCAGTGCTCTTCTGATGGTTCGGATTCTTTCTAACTCTAAGATTGTATGATAAGTGGATTTAAAAATATTAACCTGGCAGTGGTATGCCAGATGGATTTGAATAGTGAGAGATTACAGAGAGACGAGTAAATTTATTGTCATAAGTTAATAAGACCCATAAGTTGTAGGAAGAGCAAACCTAATAAAGGGGTGGGGGATACTTTATAATAAATAGATTCTCCATGAATAATAAATGATTTGTTTTTTAAAGATAAAGTAGACTATTGGACTTTGATATTAAAATAAAAAAGTATGAATTATTCTTAAAGCAAATTCTACATGTTATTAGTCCCTTCTTTACTCAATAATATAGAGAAGAAAAATCACACATGTATATAAATGTATAAACATTACATATACATATATACACACTTTAATTTTTATTAATGAGAGGGTAATGTGATCACTTTTTATAGAGATATCTTGTTAGAAATATTATTGGAGCTTTTTCTGAACCCCACCATCCCAGCCAAAGAGCTGATTCAAAAAGATAACATTGTTTAATTTGAACCTAGAATTAATAGTAAATCTAAGTCTCAAATTATGAAATGGTAAATATTTGTAGCCAAATAATTTTGTCTATGCAAAATAAATCTTTTTTCCCCTTATTGACTTTTATCATTAAATTGGAAATATATTCTCATAGAAAAATTTTCAAATATAGTGAGAATACTTCATAAGGAAAGAGTTAGAACTATGATTGACCTTTATGTAGAATACTAGTCAGAACACTTCTGCAGCTTGTTCCCAAATCCATAATCAATTAACCAACTAACATATAATTATTGAGTTCCTATTGTGTGCCAATATCTTGCTATACACCCCAGGAGGTACAAATTAGTACCTCTCCTCTCCCATTCTATTTCTCAGACCATAGGCATTTTCACTAATAGATGGCAACTTTCTACTCTCTGATTGTCATTTCTTAAAACTCTGTTGTTTCTCTTCTCCTTAATGTTAGATATTAACAACGTTTAACATATCACTCTGACAAGAGTTAGCAGCCATTTAATATCATTATCTCATATTCCTAACAATGATAGTTTTCTTAAATCTTACTAACCTCCAATCTAACAGAAATCTTCATACATCTTTCTCCTCTACAAACTAGGTGTACCTTTTAAAAGATATTTCATATCCTAACTCCATGGACTTACCTTTGCTGTCCCTTTTGCCAGGATTTTTTTCCCCTAATCTCTTATCTCTGCCTCTTGGCCTCTTTGGCTCCCTTCAAGGCTCATCCATTCTCCTACCTTTAATATGAAGCCTTTTCTAATCCCCTGTCATGAGAGAGCCTTCCCTCTATGATTATCTCTAACTCATCCTGTTCTTATTTTATATTTTATACAGAATTGTAGGCATGTTGTCTCCCTCAACAGATGACAGACAAGTCATTTAATAAACTTCTGACTTTCTGACTTATTCAAAGTCTTTGGTAATGTTATTTAAAATAATGTCCAATTTTATTTGAAAAAAAGAAAAGAAGAAAAAAATGAAGAAGCAGAAGAGAATCCTAACATGTCTCAAGAAGGTTAGAAACTTGAAGTAACAGGGTAAGGAATCAAAAAAGAGCCACTAGACTATTAGAGATTTATAAGAGGTAAGACATTCTTCCTGTAGAACAGAGATTCTTGAACTTTTTTTGGCAGTCAGGTAAAACCCATGATCCTTTTTTCAGAATCCTGTTTTCAAATGCATAAAATAAAATATATAGGATTGCAAAGGAAACCAATTCAAGTAAAGTAAAGGTATCGATTTTTTTAACCAAATTTACAGACCATCTGAAATCTATTCACAGATGCTTTGAGGTTTGTGGAGCCAAGGTTAAGAAGTCATGATTTAAAGAGGGCTTCTTCGGAGGATGAAGCAGCTCCTTGTGCTCTGCTGAAAGCTGCACAGAAAGGTCATTCAATAACTATAAGAGGAAAAAGGCATAGGCATGGATAATTATACTGATGAGTACTGACACAACCCTTTTTTGCCCTTAAGAGGAATATAGAAAGGTCTCCTGTCTTCCAACTGTTCCTGATATGCATTTGGGACTTGATGGAGAGTCCCTGAGCCCTAGAAATCCCGAAAACGATCCCTAGTAATTCATAGAAAGAATGCCTCTTCATAATGACTTATAACATCCTGGGCAAGAATTAAGAATAAAAGAAGTAGGGAATTGATCAGATGGCTAAGACATTATTTAAAAATGGGATTTGAATTGCTGGACTACAACTTAAAATATAGGAAAGATGAGTTTTTGATGATGGTTGGAGTGTACTTCATGAGGGCTTTAAATTTTAAAGAGAAGCAAAGGGAGAAAATAACCTATATGTATTTGCCAAGTCCAATACTACAGAAAGTAGCAGATAAAAGAAAAGCATCATTATTGAGAATCAGGAATCAGCAGAAGACAAGAAAAACTCAACGTTAAATCCTATGACCTCATACAAATATATTAAATTGCATCAAGAAAGTGCAATAAGCAAGGTGAAATAGGAATCAATGTAGGAAGGCAGGTCTGACTGAAAATTTGAAAAATAAGCTCTAGACTAGGGTCCATATTTAAAAATAAACATTGATAAGCTTGAAGAGTATAAGAGGAGATTTACCAGCTTGGTCAGAAGAATGGAAATTATGTTTTATGGATTGTTTGAAGTAATTGGATTTATCTAGTATATAAGATAAAACTGGGAGGCAAAGAAGAGATACATGCTAGCTGTCTTCTACTATTTAAAGTACTATCACAAAAAAGTGATTAAATTTATTTTCTTGGAGTTAAAGGGCAGGGCAAGGGGCAAGAGGTAGAAATTATTTAAAAAAATATTTAAGAAAAATAGATTAAGAACATTTTTCTAACACTGAATGGTCCCAAAAAATGAAAAGGGATCCTTTGGAAGATACTGGATTCCCCTTTACTCCCTTTCTTAAAGATTTAAAGGCTCACCACTTATTGGGGGACCTTGGGAAGGAATTTCTACTCATGGTATAGTTTGAACTATATGACATCCACAGTAATGTTGAACTATATGATTCTACAAATAATTCTAAATTGTGACTAACAACTTTACTTAAAAATGAGACTGGGTAAGAGCAATTAGTTGAACTCATCCAATTGCCTAGCCCTTACTACTCTTCTGCTTTGGAACCAATAAATAATATTGGTTCTAAGTCAGAAGGTAAGAGGGTTTTTTGTTGTTTGTTTTTGTTTGTTTGTTTGTTTGTTTGTTTTTAATGAGTTTCATTCATGTAAAGAGTAGATTTGAAGTCAGAAGATCTGAGTTCAAATGGGACCATGGGCTGGTAGTAGAATATAAGCTCTTCAATGGTAGAAACACTTTCATTTTAGCCTTTGTATAAAGAGTGCACGGTGCCTGGTTTGTTCAATCATTTTTAGTTGTATCCAACTCCTTATTACCCCTTTTGGAGTTTACTTGAGAAAAATACTGGAGTGATTTGCCATTTCCCTCTCCAGCTCATTTTTAAAATTAGGAAATTGAAGTCAACAGGATTAAGTGACTTGCTGAGGATCATACAGCCAATAAGTGTCTGAGACCAGAGTTGAACTTAAATTTTCCTGACTCCAGGTCCAATGTACTATCTATCCACTGTGCCACCTGGCTACCTGGACTGTTCCATAGCAGAAATTCAATAAATGTTCATTGAAATTGAACTGAGTGACCACTTGGCTGCATAGCTTCACCTGAGTTTCATTCTCCTCACCTCCAAAATGAGAGGGTCAAACTAGAACATGCTAAAGGTATCACCCACCTCAACATATAGGATCCTATCAGTAGTAGAGCCATCCACAGCCAGCTATTATACTCCACCTTCAGTGTAAGAGAAGTAGAAACTGACAGAGTCACGCCACACCTCATTTTAATCATGGACACAATATCCTCATCTCTTCAAAGTCTTTTAGCTGTAAATTTTCTAGAATACATCAAGAAGATTTTCTATGAGCCCATCTGCACAGCACATTCATTTTCTGTGACTGTTTTGCTGAGTACAATGAAAATTGTGACTGCTAATGAACAGGGACTCTGAGAATGGCAATGCTCCTCTGGGAGGGTGATGGGAGAGTCTCATTCTCTCAGTATAGCAAACTCAGGTCTAGACATCCAGAAAAACTTTTCATGGAAACGGTTTTAGCTATGAGAAACTCTTTCAGTATTCAGAAGATACTGACTCCTCAATCTGGGATATGGATAATTCTTTTCCATGTAAAGATCAATGCTACTGACAGTCAAATGTGATGCAAATGCTGGACAATAATAGGAGGGTCTTATTCTGTTTCTGAGAGATTCTCTATTTTGAAGTTGCATCAAAAAATATGAACCAATTGTGTCACTGACAGAGCTAAGGATATGTTCTTAGGGATTCAGCACACTGATTATAGGGGGAAGCAAAATGAACAATCTTACTGTCATCATCACTAATCAGTGCGATGCACAAATTGTCATTCAATGAGTATTGATTAATTGATTTTTTTTTACTCTCTGAAGAATGATTAGCACTATACTAGGTGGTTAGAGCTTCTATTGTTCCCTTAAATATATGGTATTTGGAGGTGTATATAATTCTGACTCTAGAAATCAAAAGTATTTCTTATTTGTATACCATAATGGGGAAAGACAAAGAATCATCCTTAAATAATTCCAAAATAAGTATTAACCCAAATAACATGAGAGAAAATAAATATATGCAATATGAATCACATTATTGTCATGTGTTTTTTCATTGAAAAACCTCAACCTAAATGAATTTTAAATTAATATATTCATTTAAATTATCATAATCATATAATCTATGTTATTACTTATTAAAACTGCTTATCAATTTTCCTTATCAACACATTTACAGTTATACAGTCAAGGTTTAGCTCAATGTAATATTACACACTATCACATTTAATTTGGCTTATTGGCTGAAACAGTATAGTTTCCTAATTGTAATACAACCCTAGGGAACAGGTTGTAGTTTCAAGTCGAATACAGCAGTTGGTAAGAGTTATCAGAAAGTCCAGAGCAGCTGAATGGAGGAAGTAAGAAAGAAACATAGAAAAGCTAAGTGGAAATGGGAAGAGTTAGAAGCCTGGAGAGAATAAGAGAAAAGGCCTAATGAAATCAAAGTCAAAGTGATTAGACCTAGTAGAGCATGGTAGGGAGTGTAGCTTGTTTTTTAAAAAAGGAACATAGAAGAATAACAGGTTTTCAGCTCAAGATGTGAATGTTAAATGAAAAATCTCTTTATTTGCAATCAAATTGATGTTCTAATAGTAGCAAAATTCATTAGAAATCTTAATTCATTCAAAAATATTTATAGAATGTCCAGTTTCGTGTAATACTGAGGTCTGGCACTGTAGGCATAGAGTCCCTAACATTCTGGATCCTGACCAGGAGTACAAAGTAGTATTAAATATGACCCTTACCCTCTATGAGGTTGCAATGTAGTAAGGAAGAGATATATTAATGAAACAATGTGGTCAATAATAGCTTGAACAATATGAAAACTTCTCTGAAATAATGAAGTAAATGAAATAAGGAAAACCAGGAGAACAATACTCATGATGACTATAATCATATAAATCCAGAAAGTACATTTATTAAAACAAAGTCAAAGCCTGTGGAATTATAATGACCAATCTTGGCTTCAGAGAAGAGACGGGAAAATGTGCCTCCCTCTGATCCCTAGAAGAAATGGGGGTTATGAGTATGAAATGTTCTATATGTTGCCTGAGATTGTCATTGGGTTGATTTTTCTGAACTATTTGACTTTATCTCAATGGTAAGTTTACCAATTTTGAAAGGGAGGTTGAAAAGGATTTATCTGGAAATGACTATGTTGTTTAAAAAAAAGGCATCAATAAAACTTCTTTTAAAATTTCAAAAGTAAAATAAAAAACTTTTTTTCATTCTTTTTTTACCATGGAGTTTTAGGGAAGGCTTTAGGAAAGAGGCAAAACAAACAAAAAATATATGGTATTATCTGGTAGTATCCCAAGGTCAATATGTGAATGCCAGGAATTTCAGTTTTTCAAAGAATGGTAAATAGCCATTTAGAAAGTATCAACAACAACCTTAATGAAATACTTAATTCAATCAACATCTTTATTGAGCACCTAGTATATGTAAGGCATTACTCTAGGTACCCTTAAGATAGACTCAATTTACTTAATGAAATCAAGATAAGAAGTCATTTCTATCTATATATCCTAGTCTAAGTTCTTTGAAATATAGAAAATCAGTCAATGGTACTGCCCCAGGAGTTTTTAACCTGAAATCTACTTTAAAAAATAAATAAAACACATTTGACTAATTATTTCAATATAACTGATTTGCTTTTAATCCAAAGCTTTTATTTTATTTAACAACACTCTTCTGAGAAGAGATCCATAGGCTTCACCAGACTGTCAAAGGGGTGGCTGTCAAGGGGTCCATGACACAAATAAGTTTAGGAATTCTGCATCTACCCAAATGGATGTATGCCTTAGAAAGAATGACACAGATTAACCTAATGGTATTTTTGACTACTGCAAAATGGAAAGGTTTCCAAAATGCAGTTATTTTAAGGTAAACTTAGACAAGGTTTGACACTCCTTCAGAGGTCAGTGGGTATACATTCAGGCAGACAATCCCAGGAAAACTACACACCCACCCAGACATGGATAAGCCATAGAAGCTTCTATTAACCTGTATTAGCCTATATTAGTTTCAATAAAATGAAAAGAGATTAAATTGGACTAAACAATGTCCATTCAGCTTCAAATTTTCTTTTTAAATGAAAACCCTTAAAGGAGCGCAAGTTAAGGCTAGTAGTTGGCAATAAGTGGAATTAAGCTAAATTCTCTAATAATATAGACATTTAACAAATATACACACATTTTATTTATGTCCAAGTGGCTCAATTAAATGTTCTTTCATAAAGATCTGGTTTGTTTTTAGGCCATGCTTTGTCTCTCATTTATCCAAACTAATATCTATTCACCTTACATCCTTGTAGAGAATCAGAGGTCCTAGGTTACAATTCTGCATCTCATGCTATCTGTATGATCTCACACAAGTCTCTTATATTCATTTTGCTCATTTGTGAAACGAATGAGTTGGAAAAGAGAAGCTCTGGAGTCCTTTTCAGGTTCTCATTTATGATCTTATTCTTGGCTTATAAGCTCTACTATTCAAGGCTCAGTTTCCTGCTTAGGAAAATGGGGATATTTGTACCATCTAAATAGCAATAACAATAATAGCCAACAATAAGGATGTTGTTGTTAATTATAATAATGAAAATAATAATTATTATTATTATCATATGTATTTTTAGAACTGCAAGATATAACATAACAGATTTGGATAGTATCCAAACAAGAATTCATACAGTATTAATGAAACACAAGGCCCCATCATCAAATAGAAGCTATTGAAAAATGAATACATCCTTGCTGCCAGAAAGAAGGAAAACTGAAAAATATATAATTTTAGATGACAAAATAGATAGGTAAAAATCATACAGAAATGCTGTTGGAACAAGCAGACACCGACTGAACAAAAAACTGTAATGACTGATAATAGGTCCACGTCATTCTATCTGTTGAATATCATCAAAAGTTGTTTTGTTTATTAAGTTTACTGGACCCCAGAGTGGAACCAAAATACCAGTGAAGCAACATCCACATGAATTCAGTTAACAATATGTTGAAACATCCAAGAGATGTCCAAGTTATCCATATTTGTTTGCCAAAAGAGGGATCCATGATGGCAAGTCAGGTCCACATCATTGCCATCAGAAATGAGAGAAGGGTTATCAGTACAGAACCCAGATTTAGTAAGCAGTGTAAATTATACAGGGAAAGAGTAGAAATTGAGCAACATATTATCACAGACTATTATATGCATAATAAATATGTATGTCATATATATTACATATATGTCACTGAATATCTAGAAAGATGTGACTAGGAACTGGAATTATACATAAGAAGCTTACATTGTTTTATCGACTGACAGATGACAGATATCAATACTACAAATAAATACTTAAAATATTCTGAGGATTTCAACCAATAAGTTGTACTAGAATCTGACCATTAATTATCATACAACTTTCCCCCAAATAGCCTAATTATAGCATTAATTATACAAAATTTATAAAATGTCCAAGGTATGTGGGAAAAACATTTTCAGAATGCTGAAAAATAGCATTTTAAATCAAAACCATGTGGGAACAATATTAGGTAATGATTATCCCTGTTTTTTAACTGCTCCTAAAACTGGACTGAGGAAGTGCTTGGAAAGACTATAGGAGAAGCACAATATATCCTAATATTTTTATTGAACTACAAAAGGCAAAGATTTGAAGAAGAAGAGAAAGTGAAGAGGAGAAAAAGGGGAGGAGGAGAACTCCCATTTAATGAATACTTTGATATTTGGGAAATATTTTACATATATTACTTTTTTTGATACATGTTATAAACTTGTCAGGCCAGTGCTATTAATATACTAATTTTACAGATGAGAAGGTTGAGGTTCACTGAAATAAAGTGTCTTTCTTAAGAAATTATTAAGAAAAATATTCTAAATTAATTAATTAAAATTTTCAATTCCAAAAACAATTCTTTGTATGAGGGCCTTATCAGAAAATACATACTAGAGTTAGAAAGAGTATGAGATAATACTGTTAAATGTGTCCAACTACTTTTTTTCTTTTTACTTTTTTCTTTTAGGAACTACATTTCACAGATCAGATTAGCATTTGAAATTTTCTGAGTGTACTTTGAATAGTTATTTTAAACTCTAGGGGGCAAATTTGTAACTGCATTTTTGCATCTAAGAAGACAAAATCAATACAAGCTCTTTTGTTGGAAGTGTTAAATTTCACACAAATGTCTTTCTGGGAGATTATTCTCTCCCACCCCACTTAATGACTTCAAAATAAGAAAGAAAGTTGTTTTGGGTCTGTGATCATGTTCTATACTGGCAATGTGGACCATCTGAGCTCTAGATTTAGGCAAGGCAGCTCTATGCAGTACTACTTGGGAATACATAGCTTCTGTTAACCCTCATAGGGGGTTGGAAACTTTTGGCAACACTCCAAGATCTATACAGTTAGTCCAGCTGTTTGTGGCAAACTGTCGCTATCAAGTTCCATGCAATAGCTGTGGCCCTTAGGCCAGATCTTCCCACATTGACTTATGCATATTAATCTTCTCACTGATTTATCTTTTCTCATTTGAACAGCTTAGATGGCATTGCTTCAATTACTTTCCTTGTGAAATTACTCTGTTGTCTAATTGACCCTACTATTAATTTTACTTTTCATTATCTAATTTCTATTTTTCCCTATTTCCCCCTAGTTTCAGGCCATTACTTCTTATTGTTTTCCACTTCTTTAACTTTAGAACCAATCAACTGCTTTCTTTTGTTAGTTATGACTTCATCATCACCTCTAGCAGCAACAAAAGTTTATATAGGTCCCACTATGTAATGGGCTTTTGGATTTAAGAATTCTCTTTTATCCACCCTTCCCCTCAACCCTTTTTTTTTTAATGTACACATGAAAGTTCTTCTGATTACTTTCTCCAGAACAAAGCTGAGTGTGATAATAGGTTGCCTGCTTCTTGGCATACCATGACTGTTGAATTTATTGCTACTGAAATGCTAGTCAGCTGTGTGGGAAGGACACAGGGAGTCATCTCAGGTTTGTTATTTATTCCTTGTGTAGGACTTTACCTAAGCTTTCTTTAGTCCAAGAGAGCAGTTCTCAATTTAATTTTTGTCTCAAGACTTTTTGTTTTTGTTTGGTTATTTCAATTGTGTCAGGCTCTTTATGACTGCATTTGGGATTTTCTTAGTAAAAATACAGAAATAGTTTGCCATTTCCTTCTCCAGGTCATTTTTACAGATGAAGAAACTGAGGCAAACTGGAATAGGTGACTTGCCCAAAGATCAGACAGCTAATAAGTTATCTGAGACCTGATTTGGACTCTTGTCTTCCTAAAGCCAACTCTGACTCTCTATCCATAATACTAGATGCCTTTATCTACTCAATCACCAAATCACTGTTCTCTGATTCTGTTTCCTCATCAATTGACTAGTTGTTTTATACAGAGCTTTAAAAGTCTATTGACCTGATCAATTATTAGGAGATCAGCCAATTAGCAAGTCCCATTTTCAGATGATCAAAATACACATGTATTAAAAAACAGTTGTCTCGTACTAGAAATCATTTTATTTTTTTATTTTTATGCTTCTAGATAAATTCATCATTTATATCTGACAGTCATGGAACTACTCATCTATTCCTTCATTCTTGGAATAAAATGTCTTGAGAGTCCATATTGTACAAAGTATTATGCTAGACCTTATGAGAGATAGGGAGCATGGCTGGTTGGATGTCTTTTGGTGTTATCTTCCAAAGGACTACAAATACTACAAAGACAAGTGCACTTTCCTGATAGGCCTCAGTACTACTGGAACTGGTAGATGAGGTTTAAGTGGTATAAGAGGCAGTATCAAGTTTGAGGAGAAGAGAAGAAAGGGATGGGAAGGTTAACAGACACTCTGTCCTAGAAAACCAGTACTACTCATGTCTCCCTTGGCCTCAACTTATGAAAATAAAGAGCATTGTATTCACCTTTTTTTTTTTTGAGAAACAGACATCTTTTACTCCAGATTTTCACTATCATTTCCTCATAGTTATCACCCCATGGGGAACTTTCCCAACCCTTCTAACTACCCCCCCAAAAAAAATCCCTTACTATGCTATGCTGTTTATATCTTTTTTTGTGTGTGTGCTGCTTCCCCCAACTGAAATGTAAACTCTTAAAAAAATAGGGGCAGTCCTTCCTTTTGCTTGCTTTTGCAAGCCCAGAACTGATGTTATAGTAAATGGTTAAGAAATGGTTATTTATTTGTTGCTTTGATCACCTTCCTAAACTCTGAAAGTCTTCTCAGAAATGATCTGGGGCAAGTTCCAGGTCATGAGGTTTTGATCCCTTTTACCAAGAAGGGATGAAATGACGAGGCAGAGTGTATAGAACTGGAGTTCTTCTGACCATGGATGAAGAGTCAGACTGAGTCATTCCCAAGGCCATGTCTGCCCTAGTAGTTACACTTAAAAGGACCATCTAAGTTTTCTGCATCACACTGTCTATTCTGTTATGTAACTGTCGTTAATGGCTTAAATAATCTTCTTTGCAATTATTGCAAATTTTGTAATATTTTGCAAGTATTGCAAATATGCTTTTGCAATATTTTGCAAATATTGCAAATATGCTTTTGCAATAAGGTAAAAAGAGGGGTTATTTATAAGCCACCTAACTTTTCTGTTTGCTCTTTCATATCTTGGGACCAGTCAAAGAAGATAGTTTCAACTTCCAACCTTTCATCTCTAAGGGAATTTGATCTGGTCATGAAATTGTGAGTACTCAATGCAAGCTGTATTTCCTTGTCATCAAAATGTTTGTCATTTAAAGTAATTTGCTCTTATTTTTCAGTAAAAAATGAAATCAAAGTGATCTTTTTAATAAGCACTGAATTCAAATAATACAAGGCAAATTGCCAGTTTTGGGAGGGAGGGGCAGAGCCAATCAAAGTATTTGGAATCCTAAAGGGTTACAATTATTTGAACCTTGTTGGGAGATTCAGAGAGGGTCTGAAGTTGGATTTGCCTGACAGTTATGCTAAAAAAAAAAAATCACATTAGCATCTTTTATCATACTTCAGGTTCTCTATTGCCACCTTGCTGTGAGTGACTGAGATGATCCCTGGCTCCTGCTATGTGGAGAGATAAGAGGTTAATTATGCACTACTGAACTTCTGTGTTTACTGTTCTATAGTTTGGAAACAGTGAAGATTGAAGTGGGAAGAGGTCAAACTCAGGAAATTTCCATCCCTGGAGACTTGAGTGGAGACCCTGGTGGTGTGCTTTAGACATAGGGATTAAGAGTGCTTGCTAATGATATTAAGGGGAGAGTGTTCAAAATCTGCAAGAAATTACTAGTCAGATGCTAATAAAACTCAGTCTTTCCCCTAAAGTAGCTTATAATCTAGGAGAAGAAAGATGTTCATAAAATGTACAGGATGTAGTAAACATACAAGTAAGGCATACAGCACGATGCATTTCCAAAGAAAAGGCTAGAGAGAGGGATCAATAGGCTTCCAGAAAAAGATGGCATTTGAACTGGATCTTGGATTATGGGTTGGATTTTTAAAAGTGAAAGCAAGGAGGGAAGGCATGCCAGTTGAAGTTAACATCATAAGCAAAGTCAAGTAGGCAGGAAAATTCAGGGCATATGCAGGGAACACATATAGTCCAGTTGAGTCAAGAAATAAGTTGAAGAAATGCATGAGAACAAAATAGTAAGCAAAAATTTCAGAAAATGGAAATCAACGAAATTAATTCCTTCTTAATAATCATGTAAACCCCAAAAGCATTGTCTCCTAGAAGATGGAAATGGAATCATACTACTTCAGGAAGTCAAAAGAGAACCAATTCTGGCTGTATCACAGGTCAGTTTCATTGTAAGCAAATTAGGAAGCCCACCAAAGCACCACACATTATTCATGATAAAAATTAAGACAAAAGGAAAACTAATCATCAAGAACCTTAGTCATAAAAATAGTGAATACCAGTCTTTAATGGAAAAAAACCCTCACAGCCAATCACTAACTCAAAATATGATCAGACATTTATAAACTGCTTGGCTGGAGCATCAGAAGGAAAAAAAAAAATGTACACACATTTGATTTAATCAGAAGGCATTCTTCCCATCCAGTAGAGCTTTTAGTCATTCCAACATACTATGCTAGTGGCCATTAACTAAAATGACATCATAACTGAAATAACCATTTGTTCAAATTAGTTTCTTTTTTAAAAGCCCATGAACTTTAGCATTATGCTCAATATTAATGTATCCTAACTCCTGGGTATGACTATTTTCTGTTTACTATTATTATTTCTTGGGATATAAAACAAAGGTTAATGTTGGATCTTTCATTTTCCTTCTCACTGACCTGGCATCATTTCTTTTTTTTTTACCCTTACCTTCTGTCTTAGAGTCAATACTGTGTATTGGCTCCAAGGCAGAAGAGTAGTAAGGGCTAGGCAATGGGGGTCAAGTGACTTGCCCAGGGTCATACAGCTGGGAGGTGTCTGAGGCCAGATTTGAACCTAGGACCTCCCATCTCTAGGCCTGGCTCTCAATACATTAAACTAGTCAGCTGCCCCCACATCATTTCTTAAAGTTGTTTTCTTCCCCCAAAGATCCTTTCAAATACTTAAGGGTGACTTGGTTGACCTGAGAATCACACTCATCTGTCATGCTAGGTCTTTAATAGCCAAACTCTGGCAGGCCCTACCAAGCTTTGAGATGGTACGCAAGCTTACACATTTCAGAGCTATTCCTTTCTAAGAATTAGTCACTGGGAGAAGAAATATTTTAGCTGTAGCAGCTCATGTGTCTCTTCTTTTAAATACATTCACAGTACAGAATTTTCATGACACTATTACTAAAGCAGAGTACTTACCTAATTTATAAAACCTGAAGATACCATATAAGGAAATTTCAGGTTCAAAGTATGTTAAAAGGTACCACAACAAAAATTTCTATTAGAAAATGAAAATGTAAATAAATAAAGCAGAGAGGAGACAAGTCCTAAGAACTCTTAACTATGAAATGAGAATTAAAAAAATCTATTGGAATAATACACAGTAGGAAAAGAAATCTCAAAATACTCCCAGTATCCTAATATCTATCTTGCTATTTTTATTAACCATTTTTTTTTACCAGCAGCTTTCAACAATTTGAGGGATTTTTTGTTCTTTTTCTTTTCTTTTCTTTTTCTTTTTGCATGAAGGAAAATCAGGTAGAGCCTGCCAGGACATGATTGTGAGAAGCATAGTAGGTGCTGTAACTCAGTGTTTAAGGTCCAGTTCTTTCTGAGACCATAGCTGGATGGATCTTAGAAATTATATTATCTAAATTGTTCATTGTACACACTTTATAGACATAATAGAGGTCCATGAAGAAAATGGTCCAAAGTCACACAGATAGTAAATAGTATTTCTAGGACTGAAAACCAAAGCTCCAACAGATATTCTTTCCATTGACTTTATGTAGTACTCCCAGTATATTCTTTTGTAGGCAACAGATTAGTTTGCCTCAGTAGAAGAACATGCATTGGAAAGTGCATTAATCATAGCTGAAAAACAAAGCCCTAACAAAAGAATCTGACTTATTTGTGGTCTTAAGGGTTAACTGCCTGTAAGACCTCAAGGATAGTATTGTGAGCTTCAAAGAGAAAATCTTCTTCTTCAAAGAGAATGAACTAGTAGTTTTCCTATAGTCACCATATTCACCACCTATTGTAGCATGCACATTGGCACTACAGTGCAGCACCCACAAACAAAGGATAGCAAGAAAGCAACAGAAGTTAATGCAATAAGGAGGGCGGCCAAAAATAAGAAAGGGCTTCATTCAGATGAGCTAACACAGAACCGTCTTCATGCCAGGATAACGAGTGGAAGAGAGCCCACACTGAGAACCAACTCCCACTGCCACTGTAAAAAATAAATATGAAAAACACAACTTAATGCCAGTTTCTGGTTTCCAAATTAAGTGCTTTGCCTTTGGGGGTTTCATGTAGGGAAAAAAATGAATAAGCAGCTCTGTTTTACTATCTGTGACTTAAAGATCCTCCTTCCTAAGGATACTAGAAATGTGTTTCTGATCACATATGAAGCAAAAAATTGGACCCAATAGAATTAAAAATGCCAAAAGGTTCTCGGGCTCTTTCTAGCCCTATAGTAACCCTATCATAAAACATTTAGAATGAAGTATTCAAAACAAACAAAAAAGTCTACACCACACCAGTACTGATGGTTCCTTAGTTCCCAATAGATGTAGTGTACTGTTTGGCTTTTAAACCTCTTTATAACTGACCCCATCCTACCTTTCCAGTTTTTTTGACACCTCATATCCCCCAAGTACTCTTTGATCCAAAGACACTAATCTTTTTGCTGTTCCTCAGACAAGATATCTCTTCCCCTAGGTTTTCACTTGCTGTCCCCCCTTGCCTGGAACTCTCTTCCTCCTAATCCGTGCTTTCTAGATTACCTGGCTTCATTCAGATTTTAGCTAAATGCAATCTTTAGCAAAAAGACTTTCCCAATCTTCCTTAATGCTAGTGCCTTCCCTATGTGATTATCTCCAATTTGTCCTGTATATAATTTTTTTGATGCATTGTTGCTTTCAAGTTCACTGTGTCTCCCTTATTAGATGGTCAGCTCCTTCAGAGCAAGTATATCTTTTGTCTTTCTTTGTAACATCAGTGCTTAAAACAATGCCTAGCTCATAGCAGACACATCAGGCACAAATGCTAGCTGACTGACTGAAATGATGGAGAGCTGTAGAAGAATGCACAATGAGAAAGAGTATGCCATAATGAAAAGAGCATGGTGTCATTACAAAAACTTGGTTTAAATCTGGACTGCTTTTAGCATTTACTAGCTTGTCTAACTCATTAAACTTCTCTGAGATTGCTACTACATCTATAAAGTGAAAGTAAGATAATAATACACTAATGCTTTGTAAGATTAAAAAAAAGTATATATAATTGTGAGTCATCATTATTAAGCAAAACAAATAAAATCAATATTCAACCCTTCCTAAATATTTACTTAACAATGGCAAGTAAAACTGGCTATTTTTACAGTCTCCTAAACAAACAGTCCCCCAGTTTGTTAGATATTAAGTAGACAAAGCAAAGGGTACTCAAAGGGTACTTTACCTCTTGGAATTCAAATGATATATGATGTAGTTAGTACATTTATTGGCTTATTGGGGAAGTAGGAGCTAGCTGACAGTTGAAAAACATGTCCGAAAGAAGAGGCTATCTTCTCAATCCTTTCTCTAAAAGGCAAACAATTTTGAGATGAGTCGTGAATTCTGGAAAGCATATTGTCTGGTACATACAGAGTGCCAGTGTGGAAGATGGCAAGGGTATATAATTCAATTCAATTTAACAAGCATTTAATGAGAGTCTAAACAGTCACTGTTCTCAAGTACCTTACATTCAACATGTACACAAGTAAACAAACAGTACCATCAAGAGAGAGTATGTCATTAACTTGGGCCATGGGGAAAGACCTCATTTAGGATGTGGCAACTGACTTTATTTATGGAAGGAAGTGAAAGAGATTAAGAGGAAGAGGTGAATCTAGAATAAGGCTTCACAGAGGAGATGAGAGTAGACAGAATTAGTGGATAATGAGATAATGAAGGGTGGACTCTTAAAGGGGAAAAAAAGGAAGGAAATTTAAATGCATCTAAAATCCTGTGCTCTCGGAATCAGAGGTAACATTAACTGAGGCTAGGAAACTGATAGAAAAGTTGATCTTTCCCTCTTGGGAAAATGAGGGTGCTAGTTACAAGAAGGAAGAAATTGAACTTCCAGATAGCAAGCCAATTAGACCAGGAACATATTACCCTCTATGCTACTGAAAATATTAACTTCATGTTCACAGCCCTTTTAACACTATGTGACTCAATAAATCCCTGCTTGTATTACGCCATGGGCACTCACATGACCTAAGTATTTTATTAGTGCTGTTTACAGGTGGAATAGGATACAGTTGAGTATGGCTAGTTCCTTTCATATCAGATAGATACTGCCTTCCTTGTTGCTATGTTAAGATAGGAAGTGAAGGGTTCTGACAGTTTTACCATACATCTTTTTATTCACAAAGACTTCTAATCTTGAAACTGGTTCTTTGTTTTAAATCAGGGATCTATTGATTAACTGTGAGGCTGAGCGTGGCTCACGGGGGGCTGAGGAGGGTATACACTGTGGAATTAGGACAGTTAAACACTGAAATCGATCCTCCCTTTCTCTTGCCACTGTTGCTGCAGCAAGCAGTTTCTCTAAGCTATTAATTTTATTATTAGCACACCTGGAGACATTGGTTCCCTCAGGGAAAAGCAATTCAACTGTGTGTGCTACAAGACTAGTGGCGTATGATCAATGAAACAGCTGGGACCATAAGCTGCCTGTGCATCTCTTTCCTCCTTTTGGAATTTGGGGAGTAATACTCCTTGTGTAATGATGTACATGACATGTTATAATGTTTCACAACTATTTCCCTTTTGCCCCTTTCAACTCCCCTTGAAAATAGGAAATTACTTTAAAGGAAATTATGGTTCAAAGAGCATTGGCCTAAAAGTCAGTTAGCTCTGTCATTAATCTGCTGAATGATTCTGGACAAGTCATTTAACTTCCCTGGGTAGAAGTTTCCCCATCTATAAAATGAAGGGTCTGCACCAGAAAAAGAAATCATTTTTAAGCTCTATGATAAGGGTTCTAGGTGGCATAGTGGATGTAGCCCTTAACACAGAGTCAGGAACATGAGGCTGAATCCCACGACAGATGTTAACAATATGTATCTGGGAAAATCATGACCTCTGTCAGTCTCAACTTCCTTATCTGTAAACCGGGAATACAAACAACCTTCCTCACTTGTTGTAAGGATTAAATGAGATAATAGATGTATGACACTTTGCAAACCTTAAGGTGATGTTTAAAATTTAGTTACTATTATTACACTGAGTGTTATTGAGTTCATTGGTTGCAATGAAAAGCAACATTAAAACTGAATAGACTTCACTCATTCCTTAAATGCTCTAGTAAGTAGTAAAGGCAAATCTTCATTTTCCAGACTTGCACAAAATGTCCATTGAATATTTTGAATTTGATATACCACTGGTGTCTTCAATTCGATATGTCTAAAACAAAATTCAGTTTCTTTCTCTCCAAATCTACCTGTCTTCCAAATTTCCCTATCAATCCCAGAGTCCTGCTCAACTCTTCACTCTCATTTCAGTAACCAATCAGTTACAAAATCTTGTTATTTCTACCTGCACAGGACTTCCGGGTAAACATAGCTGCAATCTAGACGCAAATCACTTTCTCTCCCAGGCACCAAGAGAAATAGACTACCTTAAAAAGCATAAAAATAACCTTTGGAAGAGAGGAGGGACTCTCCAGTACCCCCACAGAAATGAAGGTACGTGGGGTTTGAACATTTCCATGCTATAAGAAGGAGGAAAAGCTTGCACAAAAACGTGAACTGAGTCACCCTTCCCCCCCACCTCCCCCACCAAACCAGAGTAAGGTATCAGAGCTCTCACTGGGCCAGCAAGTGAGTGAGGAATGTCTTTGCCTGGGGGGGGGGGCACACCAGGGTCTTTGGGATCTAAAGACTTCTAGGAAATGACCTCTCAGGGCCTTTTCACGGGAGAATCCTGTGCTGAGCACGGGGTGGCCGCCGAGCTGAGCACAGGGGCGGAGCTGAGCACCAGCACGGCAGAGCTGAGTACAAGGGAGGCTGAGCTGAAAACAGGGGCGGTTGCGCTGAGCACCGGGGCTGGCGCTCTAAGAAACCTCAGAGGCTGGGAAGAACTAGTCTGAGGCAACCTAAATTCACAGAAAACCCGCCCATATCACCCAGACCCCAGACCAAAAAGGAAAGGGGAATAAAACCACCATAGGAATGCTCACACAGCCCAAAATCAATCCTCCAAGAAGAAAGGGGGAAAAGGGACTATTGAAAACTGTTATGGTGGGAGTACCCAAGGAAAAGAAGAGAAAGAGGAGGAAATCCAAACAAAATCCAAACATGCCTCCCAAAATGGAAATTATCCACAAGCACTGGAAGAACTCAAATTGGAGCTTACCCAAAAGATGGAAACCTTCTGGAAAGAAAAATGGGAGAAAGAGATCAGCAGTCTGATAGACAAGACTTCACAATTGGAGAAAGAGCTAGAAGTCTCTAACAAAAGGGTAGAACAAGCTGAAAAACAAATCCAGTCCCTAAAGACCAGAAATAAGCAACTGGAAGAAGGTGAGATGGCAAAACAGCAAGAATTAATAAAGCAAAGCCAAAAAATTAATGAATTAGAAGAAAACATAAAATATCTCAATGAAAAGGTCACAGACTTAGAAAACAGAGGAAGAAGAGACAACCTGAGAATTATTGGTCTCCCCAAAAAACCAGAGATAAACAAAAATCTCGATGCTATAATACAGGAGATTATAGAAGAAAATTGCCCACATGTTCTGGAGCAAGGGGGCAAAATAGAAATAGAAAGGGTTCATAGAGCACCCTCTATACTAAATCCCCAAAAGACAAACCCCAGGAATGTAATCGCCAAATGCAAGAGCTTCCAAGAAAAGGAGAAAAATCCTACAAGAAGCCAAGAAGAGGAGCTTCAGATATAGGGGGGCTCCCATAAGGATCACACAGGACTTAGCGGCTAACACACTAAGAGACCGCAAAGCATGGAACACAATATTTAGAAAGGCAAGAGAGCTGGGTCTCCAACCAAGAATCAACTACCCAGCAAAACTGACTATATACTTCCAGGGGAAAGTATGGGCATTCAACAAAATAGAAGATTTCCAAGCATTTGCTAAGAAAAGACCAGAACTTAGTGGAAAATTTGATATCCAAGCACAGAAAGCAAGAGAAACATGAAAAGGTAAATATGAAAGAAAGGGAAAAGGAGATGAATCTTATCTTTTTCTTTAAGTCACACTCTTCTATAAGGACTACATTTACATCAAATTATAGATATTAATATGTGGGGGAAATGTTTTGTGTAACTCTCAAAAATGGTATCCATCATAAGAGTAGTTAGAAGAATCATGCATAGGGAAAGATTGGGGCATCAAGAAGATTTGGTGAAAGGGGGGCAAGAAAGAAAAGGGAGGAGGGGAATCATCGATAATACTAAGATTTACCTCAAGAAATGGGGAGGGGGGGAGGACTAAATAGAATAATCTTTCCCATACAAAGATACACATGGGAAGGGGAGGGGAAGAACTCTCATAAGAGAAGGAGAGGAAGAGAGCGTTAAGTGGTATTACTTAAACCTTACTCTCAGTGAAATCAACACTGAGAGGGAATAACATCTAGATCCAGTGGGATCCTGAATTCTATCTTATCCAACAGGGTAAGAAAGAAAGGTAATTAAGGAGGGGGTGGGGAGAGGGAGTATAAAAAGGGAGGGAAGGAGAGGGGGGAGGGGAAGGGAACATTAAAATGGAGGGGCCAAAAAAGGAAGCATACCAAGGGAGGGGACAAGGGGGACGGATTTAAAGTAAATCACTGGTTCAAAAGGATACAGCTAAAGAAGAAAGGTCAGAACTAGGGGAAGATATCAAAATGCCAGCGAATCCACAAATAACAATCATAACTTTGAATGTGAATGGGATGAACTCACCCATAAAACGTAGACAAATAGCAGATTCAATTAGAACCCCAAACCCTACCATATGTTGTCTTCAAGAAACACATATGAGATGGGTTGATACTCACAAGGTTAGAATTAAAGGATGGAATAAGACCTTTTGGGCCTCAACTGATAGAAAGAAGGCAGGAGTTGCAATCATGATATCTGATAAAGCCAAAGCAAAAATAGACTTGATCAAAAGGGATAGGGAAGGTAAATATATTCTGTTAAAAGGGAGTATAGACAATGAGGAAATATCACTAATCAACATGTATGCACCAAATGGTATAGCATCCAAATTTCTAATGGAGAAACTAGGAGAATTGAAGGAAGAAATAGACAGTAAAACCATATTAGTGGGAGACTTAAACCAACCACTATCAAATTTAAATAAATCAAACCAAAAAATAAATAAGAAGGAGGTAAATGAGGTGAATGAAATCTTAGAAAAATTAGAGTTAATAGACATATGGAGAAAAATAAATAGGGACAAAAAGGAATACACCTTCTTCTCAGCACCACATGGCACATTCACAAAAATAGATCATACACTAGGTCACAGAAACATGACACTCAAATGCAGAAAAGCAGAAATAATAAATGCAACCTTTTCAGATCATAAAGCAATAAAAATATTGATCAGTAAGGGTACATGGAGAGCCAAATAAAAAATTAATTGGAAATTAAATAATATGATACTCCAAAATTGGTTAGTTAGAGAAGAAATTATAGAAACAATTAATAATTTCATTGAGGAAAATGACAATGGTGAGACATCCTTTCAAACCTTATGGGATGCAGCCAAAGCAGTACTTAGAGGAACATTCATATCCATTAGTGCATATATTAACAAATTAGGGAGGGCAGAGATCAATGAATTGGAAATGCAAATCAAAAAACTTGAGAACGAACAAATTAAAACCCCCCAGAAGAAAACCAAACTAGAGATCCTAAAAATTAAGGGAGAAATTAATAAAATCAAAAGTGATAGAACCATTGAACTAATAAACAAGACTAGAAGCTGGTACTTTGAAAGAAACAGACAAAATAGACAAAGTACTGGTCAGTCTAATTAAAAAAAGGAAAGAAGAAAGGCAAATTAACAGCATCAGGGATGAAAAGGGGATCTTACCTCCAATGAAGAGGAAATTAAGGCAATCATTAAAAACGACTTTGACCAACTATATGGCAATAAATATACCAACCTAGGTGATACGGATGAATATTTACAAAAATATAAATTGCCTAGACTAACAGAAGAAGAAATATATTTCCTAAATAATCCCATATCAGAAAAAGAAACCCAACAGGCCATCAAAGAACTTCCTAAGAAAAAATCCCCAGGCCTGATTTACCAGTGAATTCTATCAAACATTCAAAGAACAGCTATCCCCAATATTATACAAACTATCTGACATAATAAACAAAGAGGGAGTTCTACCAAATTCCTTTTATTTCTACCTCCACATATCTTTGTCTTCTATATCTACTTTACTTTCAAAGAGCCTCCATCCTTCTTCAGACCTTCATCACCTTTCATCTGTACTAGAGCAGGAGGTGCCTAATTGGTCTCCCAGACTAAAGTCTTGCCCACTATAATCTCTCCTCCACATAGCTGCCAGTTAATTTCCTAAACGGCAAGTCTGACCATGCCATTCTCTCACTAAATAAACTCCAATGACTCCCTGTTTGGCCCTTCATCTTTTTGGATTAACTACAAACTCCTCCTGTGTTTTGAAGCCTCTCAATCTTGTTTCTTATCTTTTAGCTTTACTACACATTATTGCCTTCCATATATTATTTATTTTCTTCCATAATATATTATTCTGGTTCATCCCAGCTGTCCTACTTCATATTCCTCATACACTACATTTCATCTTCAGTCTCCTTGAGTTTATCATTGTGCCTGGATTGCACTCCCTCTTCACTGCCGAATCACAGAATCACTACTTTGCTTTGGGTCTCGATTAGACCACTATCTACATATAGATAGATAGCTATAGAAGAGAGTGATATGTGTAGGTAGAAATAACTACAAACAGGAGGGTTTCCTAATCCTGCCCAATTCCAGATCTTCCTCCCCAAAATTACCTTTTAGCTATTTAATATTTTACATATAATTACTAATGCATATCTACTAGCACACCTAGTTAAACAATAAATTTCATAAGGGTGGGGACTTTTTAACTTTTGATTTTGCATTACCAGCTCCTCAGCATAACTATTCCTGGGCTTGATAGAGGTGAACTTAAGGCAGTACTCATGGGACTTGAAAAGGCTAAGGAACTCTGAGGCTAGGTTTTTGAAGGGGGGATTGAGATTAGGAAGATGTAGGCAGTCATCCCTCTGGAAAGGTGGAATACTGATTTTAATAACCGTAAATAATAGCAGAAGAGATCTGGACAAGATGAAATCTTTTTAAACGAGGAGAAATGGTTGCTGAAAAAATAAAAGAGGGAGGATTTGAAAGTAGTAGTACAGAATAAAGAATTTAGTAACTCTTTTTACTGACCATCAATGTCAAAAAGCTTGACAAAAGGAGCAGTCAACCCTGAAGAAGGTGCCAAGAGATGTAGCACCTTGAGGAGAAAGTCACATCTCAGTCCAAGAAGCGGAAAGAGGGGGAAGGCAGGGATAGAGACTCTGAAGGACTAGGGTTCATTTCATCACTAAGTGGATTGCAAGGAGAAGGTGGCAACAGTTGAAGTGGATAAGCATTTAATATGTATACACTCCCTCACAAAATGATCCTATGCTAATCTCAATTGTTGGTCTATTGGAGTATCCAGGGAGTTTGGGGAGAAGGTACAGGAATTTGGAGAATGGATAAAGTGAGGAGAGACTTGAAACAAGGAAGTCAATTAAGCAGACATTGCAATAATCTAAGCAAAAGGTAATAAGTACCTGAACTAAGGTGGTGGCTGGAGGAGTAGAGAGAAGGCAAAGGGATGTGAAAAATATTGTAGAGATAGAAAAAGCTAGATTTAGCGAATGGTTTTAGAGATATATACACACATATAAAAAAGTTCTCCTTTCATATGTATGTATGTATATATAATCTCTCCTTGTCCTATATACATATATATACATATAAATAAACATATATGATGAGACAATACATCTACAAAAGAGAGGTATGTATATATGCATACACATACCTAAAGATAATTATACATGAATATATATAATTTGCAAGATCGAGCTTTTTCTATCTATACAACAACTTTCATATTCATTTCAAAATCTAAGATCTTACTTCATGTCTCCATTGGCTTACTAATACATCCAACCTCAAGTACTACATCATTTTATATAAAAGAAGGAGAAAGAAGGGTCAAAGATTACACCAAAGTTACAGACATGGAATACTGGAAGGATGGTGACACCTTTGACAGAAATGGGGAAGTCTGGGAAAAAAGAATCGTTTAGTGGAAATAATTAACACTATATTGGATAGGTTAAGTTTGATGTAGAACAGAGTTTGTTCAAAACCCAGGACATTCCATTTTAAATGTCCACTAAGCATTTGGTGATTGAAAATTGAAGCTCAGGGGAGACTGGGTTGTAAAGAATGATCTGAGTGTCATTATCAGATATAATAAATTCTATGAGAAATGATGAGATCAACATGAAAGAGAATAAAGAGAGACAAGTAGGCCATAGCTTGGAGCAGGAGGGAAGAGAAGAACACCCATAAGTGACATAATCTGGACAATGAATCAGGAAAGAGACTGAAAAGGTGTAGGAGGCATACCAGGAAAGATTAGGGTCATGAAAACCCAGAGAAAATGTCCAAGAAGAGAAGGTGATCACCAGTTGAAGGTCTGAGAAAAAACTCAATTTGGGAATTAAGAGAATGCTAGAAACTTTAGAGGAAACAGTTTGAGTTGAGTGAGATTGGAAGCCCACTAGGAATGGGTTGAAGACTGACTGAGGAGAGGGAAAGTGAAAGCAATGAGTGTAGATAGGAGTTTGACTGAAAAAGGGGGAGGACAGATATAGAATAGCTTGAGAGGAATGGTAGGGACTAGTGAAATTTTTTGTTTTATTTTATTGTTTTTAGTTGCTAACTTGGGAGACAGGAAGCTAAGATCTGGATTTGTTTGCATCCTCTCTTGGGATCTTAAAAGCTGTGTCATCCTGGGCAAGTCACTTTTTGTGTTTTCAGTTTCTGCATCTGTAAAAATGGAGATATTAAAAGCACCTATCCTTCAGAGTCATTGTAAAAAGTGAATGTAAAGAATTCTATAAATTTTAAAGTGCACTAAATAAATGCTAGCTGCCATCATCATCTTTTTGTGTCATTTGTTCCTATGACAGTATAGTAAAGCCTATGAATACATTCTCAGAATAATAATTTTAAGTGTATAAAATAAAATATGCATGATTACAAATGAAACAAATTTTAATGAACTAGAATTATAGAAGAATTTTTTAAACCCACCAGAAATCAGAAACTGATACACTGGGTTATTTATTAATCCCTCAGGGCCTTCCCAAGTTACTGGGAAGCTAATCTCATCAATTAATGTGTGTGATAGTGACTTAATTGTCATTTATCTCAGATGATATTTGTAGGATTATAGATTTAGAGCTGGGCAGAATTTTAGAGGACATCTAGTTCAGTCTTATTTTAGAAACGAGAATGAGAACAAGAGAGTAGCCCAATGAGTAACTAACCCAAAATTACAAAGATAGCAACCAGTAGAATTTTAACTTTAGTCCTCTGATCCAAAATTCAGCCTTTCTACTCCTGTCTCTCTTGTTTTTTAGTTCAGACATTCAAGGGCATAACTCAGAGATGAGACCAATATGAGAATTTTATATGGTAATGGGGTTGGCAGAGAAGAAAATATTCTCTAAGTGGCATTATTTGGTAACACTTAATACTTAGAATACTGAATACTTAGAAGCCAGCTGTCAATTTACATCTTCTCCCTCAGCCTCTCCAACCAGTACTCCTAGTCTGACCTTAGTGCTTGCCTTTTGCTATTCATGCTGGTATTTTTAGAACTTCATGGAGTGCTCCAGTTTGTACAGATTGAAAATTCACATAATTTTATTCTGTATTTTCTAAAGCACCGAGAAGATTCTTAGTAATGAATAACTGTCATCAGGTTCATAGTATCTCAAACCAGAAGGGACTTTTGAGACATTTGGATCCAAATTCCTTTTAGAGTTGCAAAAAATGATACAAAGGACCCAGTTGGACAACTTGTCCAGAGTTCAAATCCAGCTGGGTTTTGAACACAAGTCTTTCTAATGAAACAAGATCCAGTTAATGTGAATAGTGTATCCAGTAAAGTGGTCACATGTTCATGGGTTTGCACTATTTGAAGTTATAATTATGTAAAATGTGTCCGTTGTTTCCACCTCAATGGAAATATGTAGTTCCAATAAGAATAATGTCACCACTTGACTAATAAATCAGGACCTGGCTGCAAATGCTTACTGAGATAGAATTGAATTTATTTCTGACTTATAATTGGGGAGTTAAATAGGATAAAGCAAAATTGTTCTTCCTCCTTCCTCCTTCCAACCTATCCTTCATGCAAGCTCAGCGCTTTGGTGCTTTGGGGGTTGATCATTTCCCTGGTTAATCTATGCCATGTGTCACAAAACATTGATGGCCCTTGAGATGATGAAGCATTCTTACTGGTCGCTGAACAATCAGGTTCTCTTGCCTTATCTTTTTGACTACTGTGTGTGTAAGTTATCTTCTGAGCCCCTCCCTAAAAAAGAAAGGAGCCCTTCCTCACCACAGATCATGAAGATTGCTCCCATTCAGCTTTGTGTGGTAGTTTAGCTCTTGGACACTTTGGAAGCTGCTTCAGTCCACATATGACTCAGTGCTGAGTCACATATTGTCTGATGAAAGCAAGAAGGAGGATTTTCTTCACCAAATGACCCAAGAGCTAAGCTGTCATCCAGAGTCAGCCAGAATCAGGAAGGGAAAGCTCACCATATGTCTCTGTGTTGTATGAGGTACCTTCTTGTACTCTACATCCAATATTATTTATATTATTGTCAGTGCCTTATTGGCCTAGTATTACTGTGTTAGGTTCAATCAAGAACCAACTAGCTAACAAAAATAGGTTGGTTTTTTTGTTTTGTTTTTACCTTCTGGAGTGGCAGTCTCATTTCTAGACCAGATTCCTTCTCCCTCTGATTAATCTTTGATTTAAAACTCAATTTCAAGAGAAAGGGAATATATTTCATAGTCACAGGTGGCTCACATAGAAATCTCTTCCAAATTTATATAACTGTAACTTGGCATGCTACCTTAATAGTCTACATTTCCTGCAATAAAGATAGGTTAATTTTGCATTAGATAAGCCTTAATATACATTTGAAAATCAGAAACTATCCCATGTGTTCATTAGTGGAACTCGTGTTTAAAGTGGGTTATGTAGAACTAGGAAGAAAATCAGAGGCTTCTAAAGAAGGAAAGCATTTTTTCTTTGTGTCACTTTCCATTATTTATGTTAAGCTGAGCTGTTATGAATCACAAGAATCTAATATACTTTACTAATTAATTGCTAGAGCACAATAGTTTGGATGGGTTCCAAGTCTTTGGAAATGGGATATTTTGCCCAACTATAGCAAAGTACAGATGGCCTCAACAAGACTATGAGGAGAAATCCTTTTCCCTTTCTTCCTTTTAAGAAGTCACTAGTGATTGTAATTCAGTTCAATGACAAAAATATTATTCAGCATGTGCTCTCTCTCTGTGAGGCACTGAGGTAGGTAAAGGGGACCTAAAAACAAAAATCAGTCCCTATGCTTAAGGCTTTTACATCTCACTGGAGATGTAGCATACAAATACACACATATTCAATCAGCTGGAAATCACTTATTAAGCACTTACTATGTACCAGACATTATTCTAAAAGCTGAGAAAACAAAAAGATAAAAGAGAACCTCTGTCCTCAGGGAGCTCAGAGTCTAATGGGGGAGACAGTACAAACAATTAACTACAAATATGTGAGTAAATATAAACCTGTGTTGTTCAATCATTTCAGTTGTGTCCTACTCTTTGGGCCCTTATTTGGAATTTTCTTGGCAAAGATATTGGAGTGGTTTGCCACTTCCTCCTCAAATTCATTTTACAGATGAGGGAATGGAGACAAATAAGATTAAGTAACTTGCCCTGGGTCACAAAGCTAGCAAGTGTCGGAGGCCAGGTTTGAACTCAGGAAAATGAAGTTTGTTGTCTCCAGGCCTGGCACTCCATCCACTGTGCCACCCACCTGTCCCTAAATACAAACTACATGTAAAGTATTTTACAGAGGAGCACATTATCATTGTTTGCCTTTTGTACCCAAAGAGGACCCATGACATCATGATATTGGGGTCAATATATAGAGCACTTGACTGTAACTCATCAGTCCAATTGAAGCATGGGAGGCTCTGCCATACTTCAGGCATAAATACTCCATCTGGGATAGAGATGTCTCTAGGTTTGAGCATCTCACATTTCTTTGTGCTACTTCAATTCTCTGATAGGACATAGTGATGCAAGTATATCATTCTGGGTGGTCCTCTGCCAGGGTCTCCCACATCTCACAATCTTCTTCAGAAATATCTGTACGTGTCCTACCAATTCTTATGACTTTCTTGTAAACACTTTTAGAGCCAATGAGAGAAGGGAGCTAACAACTAAGTGAAACAAGAAGTCTCAAAAAGGAGGTGGAATATAAATGGTTCTTTAAAGGAAGCTAAAAATCCAAGGAGACAGAGATGAAGAAGTCTTACACAAATATGGGGAACTTGTGGGCAGAAGCATGGATGGGGAGAGAAATGGAATATCCATCATATACAAAAAACAGCTAGAAGGTCAGTTGGCCTGGAGTAAAGAGAATGTGAAAGAAAGCAGTAGGAAATAAGATGACTCAGGTGAGGGGCAGCTGTACTGAAGAAGGTTTTAAATTGCAGGCTGAGAACTGAGCCAATAGAGATCCAGTGAAAGTTTTTGAGTTGGGTAGTAAAAGGAGATGATAGGATCCAATCTTTGTTTTAGGAACATAATGCTTTGGCAGCTGCACAGAGGGTGTATAGGGGACCTGGAAGCTGGGAGATGGAGAAAGAGGCTATTTAGAGCGCAAATTTTTCAATAGTATAGATAAGAGGGCCTAAACTAGGTGTAAGGGCATTGGAGACAAGGGGACAGATTCAAGAGATGTTATGGAGGTAGAATGATAAAGAAGTGGAAACTTATCAGAGATGAAGTGTTGGAAGAGAAAACATGGCACAAGCTTATCACATGGTACAGTTCATTTTAATGCATCTTTGCTATCAGTTTAACCTTACTGAAATTGTCAGATAATCTGACCAACTGAGACTACAATGTGGTAAATTGTAGGTACCATGTTCTATGCATCTTCAGGGAAAAAACCAGACAGTAAAAACAAGATTGTTTTCACTATGTATGAGCAACTGTAAGGATCCGAACTTTAAGAGTTAAAAACAACAATCTTCCTTTTTCTCCTACTAGGCCTATGGCTTGGACTAAGGTTAATGGAATTTGTATGTGAAAATAGAGAACATCTATGTTGAGAGGAATGGATTTTTTTTTTTTGTTCTGGCTGATATAAACTGTATGGAAGAGAGATTCCCCAGGCTGGGTACAAAGGCTAGAACGTGGAGGACCCACTTAAGCAAACTGAAAGGCTTGAGAAAACAAAGTTATCTTCTGCCTACTTTAAAAGTAGATACAAATGGAAAAAGTTTTCTTGTTGTAAATAGGGAATCAGATTCACACCTCCATTTAACAGCAGCAGGAATTGCACACCTACAGTGATTTCCCAGGGGTACCAAGCTGAAAATGTACCCCAAGGTGTCAGGAACAAATGTGTATAATGATGTCTGTCTTTCTGACTAGAGCTACAATGTAGTAGTCTTAATGGATTTAAGAGAAATTGTAGCTGACACTGGAATGACACTTTTTGTGAACAAAACACATTATGTTTATCCCCTTCCTCCCCCATCCCAATCCTAAGCAACACTACAAAATGAGCACCATTTCTCCCCTTTGAGAAGACATTGTGTGATATGTATGTGCATGAGAAATTCTAACATCCAGAACACATTTGCCCATCACTGATATCCTATCTCTACACAAAGATGGCAATAGCAAGACTATGTGCCTAGCTCTAACCCTTTACTTCCCACTCCCTGAAGATCAAGGAAATTATTGCAACTGAATGCCTTTCTATCTACTGCTCCACTCCCCATCCTTTCCTTATCCTTCCACTCCATGTTCTAATTGTCATCTTCATTTATATAGTCTATAGAGATTGTAAAGATTCTGACTCATATGTCAAAGTATTTTACCCCTTACATTTCAAAACATGGTTAATACATTAAGTGTTTAAAGTATTCAAAGAAAGAGACAAAGCAAACAAGAAAAGACAAAGACAATCCCTTTATTGTTTCTTTAGCTAAGGAGATATAATGGGAAGGACTCTGGATTAGGAAATCAGGAGAGGTGAGTTCTGCCACCTCGAATATTTAATTTCTTTAGGCTTTTGTTTCTGTCTTTAAAGTGATGGGGTTGGACAAGATAAGCTTTGAGGACATTTCTTTAACATTCCCTGACTATGATGTATGATTTCATCAAAGAATCATAAATATGGATTGGAATAGAAATTAATGGTCTTCATTCCAATCCCTTCATTTAACAGACAAGGAAACTGAGGCCTAGGGATAGTAAATGACTTACCCAAGATCACAAAGGTAGTAAATCTCATAGGAAAGATTCAATCTCTGACATTCTGACTCTTGATCCATTGTTCTTTTTCTGTACTATTTTTTTAGGGCTTCTCTATTTATCCTGCTAATTCATGTTTACAAGATGCTCAAAAACACATGTCTTGGTAGGATTATTGCTTCTGTTTTTGGTTTAGGAGCTTCACCTTTTTATGTCTGTGTAAGAACATCCCCCAGAAAGGTTTGGGAAGGAAGAAAGAAGCTTTCAAGAGGTGGTTTTATTGAATAAATGACCAATCTGAAAGTGTACCTTTCCCCTAATGCTACAAAAGAAAACATGGATTTGCATAGCAATCCACCTAAAGAGAAATGGGAAAGTTTTCAAAATCATCCATAAGGAATTGCTAGGTAGTTCAGTGGATGGAGAGCTAGGGATGGTGATGGGAGATCCAGTATTCAAATGTGACCTCTGATACTTCCTAGCTATGTGGGCAAGTCACTTAAACCCTATTGCTTAGCCCTTAGCACTTTTCTGCTTCAGAACTAAAACTTAGATAAGGGTTTTTTTTTTAATATAAAAAATAAAAACCATCACTAAAAAATACAGGAGTATAATAAAAGAGGAAACTCTATTGAGAGCTCTCAAGAGTGGTCAGAAATAATGTTTTGAGAGTGTGGAAATACAGCTGTCACCACTATCTAAGCAGTTTCTTGGGCTGTACTTAAAATTTTCACTACCATGACAGCTCCAAATTATTGAACTGGTTACATTTGCTATCGAGTATTGAAAACCTTAAAGTGCTTTCTCTTTGACATTGTAAACAGTTGTCCATTGTTAGGTAATTGTAACAGAAGCATAAAAAGAAAGATATTATATTTTTTTTTTCTTTGTAGCTAAGAGGACTTCTGGTAACTCCGGTGCTCATTAAGGTACAATAATGAAGAGCTAAGATGGAGTCTAAAAATGGAAATATAAAGTTAAGTGACTCATTTAATATTTTGAAAGGTAAAATATTAAGAGGAGAAAGAAGTGCTATCTTCATCAATCACAGACCCCATAAAGCCCACAAAGTAATATGAAGCTGTCCAACAGTAACCACCAATGTAGAGCAGCATTGGCCTAGTGAGACTACCTTCTAATAGGTGGGAGGCTATTTCAATCTCCATACCCATTTAATCACAGGCCTGTTTGAGCACTGACTGCCAATTATCCTGAATTATGTGTCATATAGTGAGTTTGTGATCTGGGCTATAGTGCATTAGGGACTCAGCGGAGACCACCATGTTGATCTGACAAGGTTCTTAGAGCTGGGATGAATAAATTAACGCAACAGAATGCTTCTGATGAAGGGAAGATTGGAGCCAAGCTCCCAGAGATGGCAGATTAGTGACTAATCAGTTCTAACACCTGGTTTCCATAACACTCTAATAACAAGACTTCCACACTGCCTGTAAAATACCAGCGCCCCTCCCTCTGCCAAGCAAAAGAGTGAAACACTCTGAAAAGTTGTATCTTACAATAAGTCTATTCAAGGTCTGATGGATTTTATTCATTTTTTAAAAATGAAGAGCTACACCTCTCATTTTCTGTCTCTTTCCTAGGAAATACTTTTAGAAAGAGGGAAGTGAATTGTGAATTAAAAAGAGGCACTGAGACAACAATAGGGAAGGGAGAGGGGAAAGAAAAGGAAAAGATAGATGGGAGAAATTTAGACAATTTAAAAATGAAATATACTGAAGTTTATTTTTTTTAAAGAGGCAGCCTGATATAGTAAAAAAAAAATGTTCAGTTTGGAATCAGAGAATGGGGGTTCAGATGTCACCATTGCTTATCCTACCTCTGTGTCCTTGGAAAGTTCCTTAACCTCTTTCTGCAGTTTCTTCATTCATAAGAAGAGGAGATTTGATTAGATGGCCCCTGAGGTCCCTTTCAGCTCTAAGTCTATAAAGCTACCTCTAAGAATTCTAAATTTTTCTGTAGATTAGCCATGAGAGAGACCCACATGGTTACAGAGTTTGTAGTTCAAATTATCAGGTGGTGAGGGGGAGGAATATATTAGCAGGGATGATTATAAAAAAGTCATAAATCTAAAATTATCTGGACTAGCCATTCACCTTACAATTCAACATAGAAACCATTCATGATATCTGATGGTAAATTTAGACTTGAATTATCCTATTTTAGCTTAATGGGTGGGTTGGTGGTGGTGGCATTCCTTATATTCCAACATTTGCCAAAGTCCAAAATCAAGAAATAGGCAAACTATATTTTAGCTAAAATGTCAAAAAAAAATTACATTCCAGATGTTTTAGCTTCTCAACTGTAAGAGACAATTCTCACCAAATAAATCTGGCAACACTCCAGAAACTTCTTCCCCAAAGCAGTTTTGTGTGGGAGTGTTATTATGCTCAACGCTGTTAACCACTCTGATTGCTGAGGAGCCTGTACTTTGAGGACCAGCTTTATTGAGAACCACTTCTCTGATTATCATTCTTCATTAGGGGTGTATCACTAATTATGGCCTATTATAGGGGACAGAGTGCTGGATCTCTTTGAAGACCTAAATGCAAATGGAACCATGGCCATTTTTTTTAAAACCCTCACTTTCTGTCTTAGAATTGATATCAATTATAGATTCCAAGGCAGAAGAGAAGTAAGGCTAGGCAATTTGGGTTTAGTGACTTGCTCAGGTTCACACAGCTAGGAAATGTCTGAGGTGAGATTTGAACCCAAGATCTCCCACCTCTAGGACTGACTCTCTATCTACTGAGTCACCTAGCTGCCAAATAGAGGCATTTTTTTTAACTTAATGACTACAGACAGTTCATTTAATCCTCTAAGCCTTAATTATGCCTATACCTTATATGCCTATACCTTAATTTCCATATTGGTAAAATGGAGCCAATAATAGCATCTACTTCACAGACTCACATGAGATAATGTAGACAAAGTACCTATTATTACTAATCACTCAACTGAACTGGAGCTAAGTGGATGAAACACCAGTGGTGGGACAGGTGGAGGTGATCATCTTCAGTCAGAGACCCTGATGGGACCTGGCAACTGAACAGAAAGAGATTATAGGGTAACCCTGTTCAAGCCCTGGGTGTAGTACTGTTTGGCAGCTCGATTGCCTGTAACTACTTATGGGTCATAATTTAACAACAGAAAGAAGCACATTTGGTCAAGAAGGAACAGAAACCCAGAAAAGCAGTAATCCTTCTGATCCCAAGGCATCAGGGAACCAAAAGGAAAAGGATAATTTCCAATCTCAAGTGAGGAAGGGTCTTAAGCAGAATTAATTGCAATTCCAAGGGATCAGGGGCCCTTCCAGGATAACCAGAATGTAAACCAAGAAACATGTGACTATACCTCTCAACAAAGTACACTACTTTGGAAGATCAAAAAGTTTCAACAACTCAGAACTAGTTCTGAAAACATTAGTGTGGGAAAAGTCTGAAATTTGAGAAAGAACCCCTCCCTCATGCACATGTCCAATACTAACAAAAATTCCATATTAAGAAACAAGGTGAAAAAATAAGCAAACAACAATACTCAATCCCTACATAAAAAGCTAATATAATGACAGGGGAGATCAAGACACAAACTCAGAAGGAGCCAATATAATCAAAACAGCAAAAAGCAAAGCCTCAAAGACAAAAATGTGATTGAACATAAGTCCAACAAGAATTCCTAGAAAAGATAAAACTGATTTTCAAAATCAAATAAGAGTAGTAGAGGAAAAATTTGGTAAAGAAATGAAACCAAAGGAAAAAATTAAGAAAAGATAATTAGTAGCAAAAGACACTAAAATACTGAAAAAATAATTAAAAAAGAATTAAATCTAATGGAAAAAGAGATGTAGGGGCAGCTGGGTGGCCAGCAGATAGATAGCTAGACCTGAAGAAAAGAAGTGCCGAGTTCAAAACTAACGTCAGACAAATACTAGCTCTGTAGCCCTGGGATAGTCACTTAAAAATAATTGTCTAGCCCCCTACTTAGTTTTGATTCTAAAACAGAAGTTAAGTGTTTAAAAAAAGATATAAAAATTGACTAGTGAAAATAACTTATTAAAAAAACAGAACTGGGCAAATGGGAAAAGAATTACAAAAGTTCACTGGCTAAAATGATTTCTTGAAAAATTGAACTGGGTGAGTAGAAACTAATGACTCCAAGAGACATCAAGAAATAATAAAACAAAGTTAAGAGAATGAAAAATAAAATGTGAACTATCTCATTGGAAAAAAAAATAACTGACCTGGAAAATAGATTGAGGAGAGATCATTTAAGAATTATTGGATTATCTGAAAGCTATGATCAAAGGAAGAGCCTAATATATTTCAACAAATTATCTAGGAAAATTTCCCTGATATTCTAGAATCAGAGGGTAAAATAGAAATTAAAAGAACCCATGGATCACCACCTGAAAGAGATCCCCAAATGAAAAATTCCCAGTAATATTATAGCCAAATCTCAAAATCCTGAGAGTTTCCTCCCCTCCCTAAGAAAAAAATATTCAAGCAGACAGAAAGAAATCACTCAAATACCATGGAACCACAGTTAAGACTACATGACATATAGTAGCTAAAACATTAAAGGAGAAGGCTTGGGAAATTCTGTTCCTATAGTCAAAAGATATAAGACTACAACCAAAAATAACCTAACTAGTAAAACTAAGTATAATCCTTCAAGGAGGGGGAAAAGGGGATATTTAATGAAATTGAGGACTTTCAAATATTCCTAATGAAAAGACAGAGCTAAATAGAAACTTTGACTTTCAAATACAAGCCTCAAGAGACGCATAAAAAAGATAAACAGGAATGAAAAATCATAAGGGACTTATCCAGTTTAAATTATTTATCTTTCTATGTAGAAAGTTGATAAATGTATCTCTAAGAACTTTATCATTATTAGGACAGTTAGAAGAATTCTATGTAGAAAGATGGTATGGGGAGTTCATTTTGTTTGGATGGTATAAAAATTGGATACATGAGAAAAACAGATGCCCTAAGAGAAGGGGTAAGGAAAAGGAAGAATGGGGAAGTTTATCTCACATAAAAGAGATGTGCAAGTTGGGGGGGGTTAATTTTTAACAGAGGGGAGGTTAAGTGTAACTGAGGGGGTTAAGACTTTCAGTATAGAGAAGGAAAGAAGAGTAGAGCCTCTCCTTCTCAAAGCAGGGTTCAGGAGAGACAGCTGACGTTTAGGGTTGGCTCAGAGAGAGGAGAGGAGGTTTTAAGATCCCACCCCATCTACCTTTCCTCCTTAGCTAAGGCTGCTCACAAGGAAGAGATTTTACAGCAGAGACAGAAAATGTGGGGAGTCAGGCAACACTTGAACCCACTCACATATAAAGTGTCTAAGTTTCTCTCTCTCTCTCTCCCTCTCTCTCTCTCCCTCTCTCTCTCTCTCTCTCTCTCTCTCTCTCTCTCTCTCTCTCTCTCTCTCTCTCTCTCTCTCTCTCTCTCTCTCTCTCTCACACACACACACACACACACACTCACTTGGTAATAGAACTATATCTTATCCAGTAGGGAAAGTAGGAGAGGAAAGGGTTAAGAGCAGGTGATAAATGGGAGGAAAAATAAAGGAAGGCAGTTGTCAGAAACAGAACAGACTTTAGAAGAGGGACAGGATAAAAAGAGAGAGTGGGCTAAATAGAAAAAGATAGGAGAGGCAAATGCAATCTTAGTAATCATAACTGTGAATATGAATGAAATAGTTTCACTAATAGGATGAAAGGGGATTGCAGAATGAATTGGAAACCAGAATCTAACAAAGCAATGTTTACAAGAAACATACTTAAGAGAAACACAGAGTTAAAATAAGGGACTAGAGCAGAATCTATTCTACTTCAGTTAAAGATTTTTTTTTTTTAAAGACAGGTAGCATTTGCAATCTTTCATGAAGCAAATGTAAAATAGACCTAATTAAAAGGAGTTTAGAATAGAGAAGAGTACCTTGTTTTCAACTGTACATGGTACCCTCACAAAAATTGAATATGTATTAGGGTATAAAAACTTCACAACAAAATGCAGAAAAGCAGAAATATTAAATATAAACTTTTCAGACCATAATGTAATTAAAATTACATTTAAAAGGGGGCCATGGATCATAGAATTAAAGTTAGTTGGAAACAAAATAATCTATTCCTAAAGAATGGATGGATCAAAGAATAAATCATATAAAAATAATTTCATTTTAAAAATGACAAAAATGAGACAATATTTCAAAATTTGTGGATACAGTCAGGGCAATCCTAAAGGGAAAATATATGTCTCTGAACATACACATCAAGAAAAGAGCAGATTAATGAATTAGTCACACCAAAGAAAAAAATCTATAATAAAAACAACTTGAAATTCCTCAATTAAACACCAAGATGAAAATCCTGAAAATCAAAGGGGAGATTAATAAAATTGAAATAAAAAAGAAGCAAAACTATAGAACTAATAAAAATAGGGACTTTTTTATGGAAAAAAGAACAATAAAATACATGAACTATTAGGCAATTTGCTTTTTTTAAAAAAAAGAGAAAATCAAATTACTCTTATAAAAAGGTGAAAAGGGAAAATGTATGAGCAATGAAGATTAAATTAAAGCAATTATTAGGATTCATTTTGCCCAATTGCATGCAAATGAAATTGACAATATAAGTGAAATTGGTGAATTTTATAAAAATATAAACTGCCTAAAATAACTGAAAAGGAAATAAAAAACTTAAATAACCCTATCTTAGAAAAAAATAATTATGCAAATCATTGATGAACTCCCTAGGAAAAAATCCCCAGGAACAGGTAGTTTTACAAGTAAGTTCTGCCAAACATTTAAAGAACAATTAATCCTAATAATGCATAAACTATGAAAAATAGGCAAAAAAGTAGTCCTACCAAATTCCTTTTATGACATAAATGTGATGCTCATCCCTAAACCAGAAAGAGCAAAAACAGTGAACAAAAACTATAGGCCAATTTTCTTAATAAATAGCAATGCAATTTTTAAATGAAATACTAGCAAGAAGATTACCAAAATTTATCATAAAGATCATACACTATAACCAGGAGAGATTTAGACCAGGAATGCAGGATGGATTAATACTAGGTAATTGATCAGCATAATTGATCATATCAATAACAAAAAACTCAATAACAAAAATCATGAGATTATATCAATAGATGCAGAAATAACCTTTGACAAAACACAACATCCGTTTCCATTAAAAACACTAGAAAGCATAGGAATCAATGGAACCTTACTTAAAATTATAAATAATATTTACCTAAACCAAGAGCAAGCTTTCTTAATAAGATCTAGAGTTGCAAAGATGTCCTTTATCATCACTATTATTCAACAATGCATTAGAAATTCTAAATATAGAAATGGAAAAAGAAAAGAAATTGAAGGAATAAAAAGAGTCATTGAGGAAACAAAACTATCATTCTTTGCTGATAGGATGCTATATTCAGAGAGCCCTAGAGAATCAACTAAAAAACTAGTTGAAACAATTTACAACTTCAGCAAAGTTGCAGGGTATAAAATAAACTCACATAAATCATCAACATTTCTATATACTATAAATAAAACTCAGCAGGAAGAGATAGAAAGAGAAATTCCATTTAAAATAACTTCAGACAATATAAAATACTTGGGAATCCACCTGCCAAGGCAAACCTAAGGATTATAGGAACACAATTATGAAATATTCTTCATACAAATACAGATCTAAACAATTAGAAAAATATTAATTGCCCATTGATAGGCTAGATCAATATAATAAAAGGACAATTCTACCTAAATTAGTTTACTTATTCAGTGCCATGCCAATCAAAACTAACAAAGAATTATTTTATAGTCTTTGAAAAAATAACAACAAAATTCACCTGGAAGAAGAGTCAAGAATATCAAGGTAGTCAATGAGAAATAAGTGAAGGAAACTGTTCAAATACCACCAGATTTCAAGTTATATTACAAAGTAGCATTCATCAAAACAATATGACACTGGCTAAGAAATAGAATGGTGGATCAGTAAAATAAATTAGTTATATGATACACAGTAGTAAATGACCATAATCATTTAGTACTTGATAAAACAAAAGATCCAAAATTTGGGTGGGTAAAAAACTCAGCATGTGACAAAAACTGCTAGGAAAACTGGAAAGCAGTTTGGCAAAGACTAGAAACAATCCAACACAATATTCTAAGATCAGGCCAAAATGGATAAATTATTTCTAAAGTTACATAATAAATTTGGGGACCATGTAAAATTGTCCCTGTTAAACATATGAATAAGGGGAAAATTATGTCCAAAATAGAGATGATTATAGGAAGTAAAATAGATAATTTTGATACATGAAATTATAATGTATTTGCACAAATAAAATAATACAGCCCAAATTAGAAGGAACTGGCAAAAATTTTGTAGCAATTTTCTCCAATAAAGTAATTATTTCTGAAATATATGGACAACTGAGTCAAATTTTTAAAAATAAAATCCATTCCCTACTTAATAAATGGTCAAAGGATATTAAGTGGCAGTTTTCTGAAAAAATCAAAGCTATCAATAATCATATAAAAAATTGTTACTGATTAGAGAAATGCAAACCAAAACAACTCTGACATTTTAATTCACATCTATCAGATTGACTAACATGAAAAGAAAAATGGCCAGAGCTGGAGGGGATGTGGAATAATTGGGACATTAATGCATTGGTGGCGGTGAAAACTAGTCCAATCATTCTGGAGAACAATTTAGAACTATGCTCAAAGGTTATAAAAATGTTCTTACTCTTTGACCCAGCAATGGTACTAGTAGGTCTGTATCCCAAAAAGATCAAAGAAAAGGGAAAAGGACATTTTTGTAAAATGTATTTATAGTAGCTCTTTTTTGTGTATGACAAAGAACTAGAAATTAAAGGGAAGCCCATCAACTGTGGAATGGATGAACAAGTTGTGGCATAAGACTTTGATAGAATACTATTGTGCTATGAGAATGACAAGCAGGGTGGATTCAGAAAAATCACTGGAAAACTAATATAATCTGAGGCAAAGTAGAAGAACATTGTTCATAGTCACAGCAATATTGCATGGATGATCAATTGTGAAAGACTTAGCAACTCTGATAAAGAAATTGATCCAAGACAATTCCTAATAGGCCATAGAAAGAACTGATGAACTCAATTCAGATTGAAGCCCAATCCTTTAAGTTTCTTTAGATTGCCTTATGTTGTTTGTTTGGGTTTTTTTTTTTTGCTATGTTTCTTTTATAGCATGGCTAACAACAAAATTTATGTTTTGCATGACCTCATACATATAATAAAAACCAAATTGTTTGCTTCCTAAAGGATGAGGGAGGGAAGAGAGAGAGGGAGAAATTTGAAACTTACATTTTTTAAAATTATCATTAAATTTTTATACATAATTGGGGAATATTAAAGTAGCAAAATAATTTTAAATTAATATAATTCATACTTTAAGTCTGTTCCACTTTATCTGTAATACAAGAACTGAAATTTGTAATGCAGTTAAGCTGATTACAAAAAAACATAATTTTCTTTACAAAATAATTCACATCAGGACTCCCATTTAAAGAATTCCTTCTAATAATAAGTTCAGAGTATAACAAATGGACTTGCAAGCAACTTTTTCAGTAAAAAAGTTGAAATTATCTTTTTATTCATGTATCTCATAGCTTCCACCCTCAGAAGGCTGAACATTTTATCCAACCTAGTCTGTTTAATTTTGTGGCTTTGTCACAGGACTAGACAAGGAACAGATCAGCATTTTAGATTTCCGTTTTCTTGTTTTTCTTTTTTCAGTGTGATTTTTTTCCTGGTTGGGATGCATCTATCTGCTCCAAATTCAGTATGTTGTCCTATGAAGACCCACACTCTTACTATGACTGACAGAGAAGCCAAGTATATATTTTCCCAAGGGCCAGTTCCAGATTTGGTCTCCCAAAGGGAAAATATCTAAATTCCTCCAGGCACACTATAATAGTGACCCCATTTTCACAGCTTCATTTTGTTATAACACCTGACTTGTTTTGCCTCTGCCAGTCTTCCTGAAGGGAATGCAGAATGCAGAATGAAGTAGCTGGGGGTTTTGTGTTTGTTTTTTTTTCCAGTTGAATAACATTGGAAATCATAGTCTTCACTATTTACCCCCTTTCTCAACTTGAATTTGAGGTTAGGTTATTCAAAAAGAGGTGTCTGTTTTAATATAAAAAATGCCATACCAATCACCATATGCATGTGTTTTCCTAGGGAATTACTTATTGCCTCATGTTGTTCCCCACTTCTTCCCCAGTCCTAGTTCTCTCTCCAGCTCTCTCAGTTGAAATGCTTTAACGCAGCAAAATAAATGTAAAGATTCTTCTAGAAATAGGCTGGAAGACCCACATTCACAGGAAAAAACAAAACAAGTTAATCTTTAAAAGGCTTGATTGAACTTGTAATCATAAAAGACAAAGTCTGGCACATTTCCTCTTTTCCTTCTCCATTATATATTTCATCCTCTATCCTAAGTTAAAAGAGTTGAAAACTACTAAATAGAAAAAAAAAAGCATCAGCCTTAGTCCATTCAGGTTGGGACTATTCCCTAAAACAGAGTTAGCACTATTACCATTAAAGGACCAAGGAGTAGTCACAAGAGTTAACATGGTCACTATATATGCCTATGTAGTAAAATAACTCATGGCAAGGTGAGAACACATGCATATTATAACAAATGCCATCAAAGATGGAACAACCAAAGCTCTGGATGTAGCATGAGATTTATAGAAGTTTATGATTAATCTTCATGTGTCATTTTACAAACTGAATCAAAAGGAAGATCAAATGAAATAAATGCATGTAAAATACTTTGCAAATGTCAAAGCTATATATAAATAATGACAGTCACCATCATTATTATTAATATTATTTTTACCTATCAATATGGACTATTCTAGGGATCAGTTGCCATTTGATCTGCTGATGCATTTATTAAATGATACTTCGTCCTTTCACCTTATTTCATGTTGGTGGATATGACTGAAAATATATTTGTAAGATTATGAGTACTCTGTAGAGAATCCTTTAGCATAAGATAGTTTCTTGTAAGAGGCAGATATTACATATAACTTAAACATCATTAGATTTTTCCTTTCTTCTATTATATACACTCGTCAGGGCTATAGCAAGGGGAAAAGTACTCAGTACTGGATCTTTGACCCAGGCTGGTGCTTCCCTGCCATGTTGTCATATTGTTTATCTAGCTTTCCACCAGTTTCACAGTGGGTTCCATAGGCATAACTCCTCCAGATGGAAGGAAGCCACTGAAATTATGGTTCAACTGACTTTTGGGCAATATATTTACCTCACCATCTTCTGCTATACTTCTACTGTTACTCACTCCCCTCAATTATTTTTACCTTAGGTAAAAGCATATATAGATAGAACTCAGTGTCAAACAAAATGTTAGTTGACTAGATACAGATAGATGAAGGGGGGGGGGAGATATATATGTGTATATGTATACAAATATGCATATTTGTGAGCATTTGTGTGTATAAAGATAGATAAGATATATAGATATAGATATGCTGAAGCAATCCTCAGATTGCTCATCAACTCAGATACTTTCCTCAGATCTCAGATATTTCCAATAGAGTAGGTCAATTAGATAACTAGTCCTAGTTAGTATTTCTATAATGGTAATTAACTTCATTTTTGGCTATGTGACAGATGAAGAAGAGGAGTGAAAGCAAGTGAAGAGAGATCTCTATCTTGAAGTGATAGGAACTTAAAAAAAGAAACAACTTCTATGGGGGGGGGGATTTAAGCTGACTAAGCTATTGATTTTGAAGAGTTCCAACAAAACATAATGTGTCAAATACACCAGAAAAAGAGATGGCTAGGGACAGCAATTCCATTGAATCATTGTCTCTTCGCAAACTAGTCGTTTCCTCTTGGCTCTGAAATCCAGAGTTAGTGTGGAAGGGAGAAGTAAGGCTTATGCTCCCTGAGATTGGACATGAAGTTGGTGGAACAGAAAAGGATCTCTTTTGATAAAGGGCCTTTAGCTTAAAATGTGCAGCTGGTCAGTTAGTCAATAAGCATTTATTAAGCATCTACCATATGCCAGGAACTGTGGTAAGCACAAAAGATACAAAGAAAAGCAAAAAACAGTCTCTGCCCTTAGAGAGCTCACAATCTAACAAGGAAGTATGTATGTATGCATGTATGTATGCATGTATGTATGCATGCATGTATGCATGTATGTGAAGTTACATGAAATATAATAAAGAAATAATTAACAGAGAACTTATTAGAAGGCTTAAGAGGAATTGGAAAAGGTTTCCTGTAGAAGGTATGATTTTAGTCTGGACTTGAAAGAAGTCAGGAGACTGGGAAACAGAAAGTAACTACTGCAAGAGATGGAATGTTTTATTCCTAGAACAGCAAGGAGGGCAATGTTATTTGATTATGTGTGTGTGGGGGGGGGTTGTATGTGGAGTGAGGGAGTGATAAAGTGCACGAAGACTAAAAAGGTAGAAGAAGTATAGATTATGAAGGTTTGGAAGGGCTTTTAAATACCTAAGAATTCTGTATTTGATCCTAGAGAGCCTTAGCATCAGAGAAGAAATTGGACCTATGGTTTCATTTATACAGGGAACTCCCAAGAGTGGAAACTTAACTCAAGTAATAAAGGTTGGCACTTTTTTTTCAGTGAAGATCTCTCTTTAAGTATTGGCCTGCCAGAAACTATTTTATTTTGTTTTTCCAATTATAAGCATTTCTGATTAGAGAGAAATCCAAAGACATTCTTCATGCCTTTGAGAATCCCTTTTATATAAGCCATTTTGGAATTATAATTTATAGTATTCTAAAGCAAAGACAAAATTAGAGTCAAGATTAAGCAAAGGCTCAGACCTTAGGTAAGACTATCAAAACAAAAGTAAACTGAATTAATCATATACTCAGGTGATTTATTTTCCTAAAAGCATTTAATCCCTCTTCTACCACTCCCTCTAAGGCTTCTCCTTTCCACTTGGTCAAAGGTAAATTCAAGAGTAGCTTCTATTAATTAAAATAATTAAAGAATTCTTCCTTCTTTTAGTGTGACAATTACCCTGATTGTTTCAAATCATGAAAAAAACGAGGACCTGCTTTTCTTTTATTTAAACCCTTACTGTCTGTCTTAGTAAATAAGATAAAAGGAGACGGGTTAGGGAAATGGTATTGTGACCTATGTGGGGCCACACAGCAAGGAAATTGTGTGAGACCTGATTTGAAACCAGGTCCTCCATGGATTCAGCTTTTAAATGAAAAAGTTAAGAGCCTCTTGCCCTTGCCTGGTCATCATTTTAACTCTATATAGGAAAAACAAATTTCTCCTCTAAGATCAAAGAAAGTGATCTTTGGTAAGGAGGGAAATAATTTGTTTGGGACACTGTTTTTCAGAAAGTGTAAATAACATTTAGATTTTAAACCTTTTCATCTTTTTTTTAAGTTTCATTAAAGTAACTCCAGAAAGGTCTTCAGACTAGAGAAGTATTTGTTTTCTAATATCTGTAAAAGATGAAATAGGTTTCAGCATGCTTCCATATCTACAATCTATCATCTATGAAAACTTGCTAGGTCACTGAGAGGTTAAATGACTTGCCTAGGATCACAGAGCCACTTGGTGTCAGAGGTTGAACTTGAATCCAGGTCTTTCTGGCTTGGTGGCCAGCTCTTCCTATCACAGTGATTTATGTTATGCAAAAACACAGACACATACACAGTAATTAATGTATTGTTATATCTGCCAAGTAGTGCCAGTTTCTTGTCATTCTAATATCTCCTTACTGCCTCACATCATTCCAAATTTTCTTCCCTATCTGAAGATTACATTATCAATACGTCAATAGATGAATGAGTGCTAGGAGTTGTTACTGCTGGGTTTTTTTTTTTTTAACATAGATTAACACAGATTATCCCTTATTCCTTCTCACTCATCCTTCTTGCTGTGCCTTTCCAGTGTGCTTAGCTAGGGTTGGGACTGCTCTACAGCAATGGAAGTGAGTGATAGCAACCGGCCCCCCGTAAGGAATGAAGTCATAGCATTGCCTTGCTACTATACTGAGTAAGTCAGCAACAGAGTCTAATTAACGGTTATGTATGACTGAAACTAACAGAAACAGACAGCTGGGATCATGAGAAGAAGCTAGAGACATATCTTGGAGAAATCAGCCCAATTCAGATGAGCTCCTTTAAAGGCCATACCGTAGTATGTGTATATATAAGTAAATGTATATTCATTGAATATACATGCATACCCGAATATCCATATATTCACATTCATATTCACATATATATACATTCTACTGAACATGTACATATATTTCTTGCATATTATATATTTCCTATTTGTAATATATTTTAATGGTATTTTTTTTTTGTTTTAACTTCATACACATTCCCCAATCTATGTCCTTCAGAAAGCCAACCTTTGTAACAAATTCAAAAAAAAAAGAGGAAAAATATTTATAAAACTAACCAAGACACTGAAAATTTCAGACATTATATGTAGTCTTTGCCTGGATATATTTAAATAGCAATGTCTAAAATGAATTAAAAGGAATAAGTCTTTGTTAAGCACCTACTATCTACATTTTAAGGAAAATAAACCAATAATAAGTTAAGTGATTTGTTCAGGATCATATAGTGAAGAAGTGTCCATGGCTGGATTCGAACTCAGGTCTTCCAGGCTTCAAGTCCATCATTCCATACATTGTGCCATCTGTCTACCCATCTTTACTGACTTAAGGCAGTAGTAAATCTTAAGTGTAGTAGATACATTTATATAGATCCTGCCTCCAAGGATGGAGATCATCATTTATCCCTGCCCTATTCTCCTATCTGTTCCTATATTCTTCTACCAATATTCCATAGAAAATCTACTCAAAACATCAGAAGCCTTCTAGTAACAATTTTCCCATTCTGCTAAAGATAGTGGGATATCCCACTCTTTCCCTAAGGGGTCAGCATTCCTTTTCTTATCTTGTCCATCCAGGATGTTCTCTTTGGCACCACTTCCAATGAGCAAGTCATCATTGGTTATATGCTTTGGCATGCTTATACTTACAAAACATCTCTCTATTGTCCTTTGGGTGACTCTCAATATCGATCCTGTAGAGACAGCAGTATGGCATGATTTGAAACTATATAACACCCCTGGAAGCATCTCTGTGTTAAAACAATGGGTTTTGGTGTCAGGGAACAAATTGGGGTCACTGCAAAGACTGTAAAATTCTCCAAATACAATTCAGTCTTCTTTGTTTTTCCTTCCATTCAATTCTGGACCCAGCTCATCGTCCAAATCTAATGCTTATCTATGAGATTTGTACTAATGGACTAACTTGTTACAGTTCCCATCTCAGTATATGTTGTAGTCTAGGTTTTTGGCCATCTTCATCTGCTATTTTTGTTTTCCGTACTGACTGTTAAGCCAATGTCTTTTGTGTAGTTGTATATCTCATTTAGGACAGCATGCCATAATTCTGAGGATTGACACAGAATTGATTTCAAATAATTTCAAATTTGTAATGATCTCATATTATCATTATAACTGACCTACTTCTCTACTTCATTTCTGAGAGTAAGAATGACATATTGGCTGATCAACCTCCATTTCTATACCCCCCCCAAAAAATATTAACAACTCACAAATAACAATTTGTTAATATACTGATCATTAATTAAATTTGTATTATTATTTTTCTTTGTACTTTTGTAGCTTTCAGTAAAAGTTGACCTTTAAATACTAAGTTATTTAATAGATCATTTAACCAGAATAGGGAAAAACAGTATGCCTCATTTCTTACAATAAGGAAAATACAACCAACGGGAAACTTCCTTCTCTGACCAACATTAGCCTACTTCCTTGCTCTGTTCTTGTTACATAGTTTGTTAATATGATCAGAGCCAAAAATTCATTTTCTCAGGTGTTCTCAATGGATGTCTTCTTTGAGGGCATACACAAGTATAATTCCTCTTGAAAACATTAAGTATGCTGCTCTCCATAGCAGGCTGAGTGTACACAATGCTGAGAGAGCAGCACTAAGTTCTCATCTAAAACATACTTGTCTGGATATGGAGGTTCAAAGTGACGTGCTACTGGGCAGAATATGAAAATCATAAGGACTTTTTTTTTGCTTTTAAGAAGAACACGAAATGCAGAACAATCTTGGAAGTACAAATGTTAGCTCTGTAGTTCAGAACTGATGGCAATGTAGTTTCGTTCTTATGATAAATGTGTTTTAAAATATCTAAATAAGGATCCTTTTTTCCTCTTAAGATTTACATTTTAGAGTGTTGATTTTAGAAGGCATCCATCCGGCTTGCTACCGAAGAGTATGGATGTGAGCCACCTAAATGTATGCTTCAATATAATCAGGAACCAAAGCAATCTTCAAAAGGCTATTGAAGCAAGTTACTGAGGTAACCAGTTAGATGACACAGGAGACATTCACTCAATTTTTATTAAACTGTTACAGTATTAATAAAATGTGTTGCAAAAAGAACTATTATGTGAACATCTGCTTGAATGACAAGCATTGCACCTCTTTTTATTTGTACATGGGGAAAGTGAGGTACGGAGATTAAATGACTTACTGAAGGCCATATATCATGCAAGAGATAGAGTCAGGGCCAATATAAATCTCATTTACATGAAGCTGAATATATCATCAAAACAGCATTACTCTTCATGCCTGACCTTCTGCACTACCACTTTTAATCATGAATGTGAATCCAAGATGTAAAATAGTCCACAATAAGGGATGATTTACTGTGAATCACAGTTGAAAATGCTGTAATGGTCCTTTAAATGAAACCTTCTCTAAATTGTGTAAATAATGCTCAATTCTCCCTGCTTGAGCTCACAGGAAAGAGGCAGGAGGGAAAGAAAAGTGGAGTTTAAGGCCGATGTGGATTGGCGGGCTTTGAGTGGGGCGATGGCAAAGGTAGAGGAGATGTGAGGAAGATGAGATGCCTGCTTTGACATTTAAGTCTGAAAACAATTCTTTATTAGTTGGAATTCATTTTAAGTGAATGATATAATGTGAATTCCAAATACCTATTTTAAATTAATCTCTATATTTGTTCAGTTGTTTTTGTCTTGTCTGATTCTCTGTTGACCCCATTTTGGGTTTTCTTGACAAAGATACTAGAGTAGATTGCATTTCCTTCTTCAACTCATTTTTTTAATATAGATGAGGAAACTGAAGCAAATAGGCTTACATAACTTGATTGGGTCATAAAGCTAGCAAAATGTCGGAGGTCAGATTTGAATCCAGGTCTTCTTGGCTCCAGACCTGGCACTCTACCCATTGTGCTACCCATGTTTATTCTATCATATTATAGTCACAGTAAGGTAAGAGTCTGAGAAACTGAAAAGCAAAAAAGCCTTTAAAATTATAGAAAGGAAGTTTGAAATGATGGCTTTTTTTAGTTTGACTGATATGTAATTTCAAGAATTTTGTAAAACTTCCATTTTTTTCTTCTGGGAGGAATTTAAAACTGTAAGAAATAAAAGACTGAAATGAGGGACAATAGTAGAGAAAAACATTTTAGAAAAGCATGTAAGATCTGAGGTAGAGCTGAAAAAGCTGTTAATGATGATCAAATCCAATTTCCTTACTTTACAAATAGGAAACTAAAACTAAGATACTAAGGAATTTAGTGATCCAAGGTTACAGAGATAGTCATTGTTTTAGCTGGAATTTGATCCCTTCTGTCAGGTGGTGTAGTGGGGAGGCCATTTGGCTTGGAATCAGGAAGACCCATCTTCCAGAATTCAAATGTGGCCTCAGCTACTTACTAGACCTGTGACCTTGGGAAAGTCACTTAATTCTATTTGCCTGAGAAAATATGTTGGAAAAGGAGGCAGACCACTCTAGTAACTTGGCCAAGAAATCCCTAACACAGAATTACAAAGAGTCGACGTGACTGAACAACAATAACAACTTTTCAGGCCAATGATCCTTCTGCTCTTTTTTGTTTTTTTTGGTTTTTTTCCAAAGTGTCTCAAAAGAGAAAACTAATAACAGCAATGCAAGGGTCCTAGACAACTCCAAGGCACTCCTGGCAAAAAAAAAAAAAGGCTACCTACCACCACAGAAGGAACTGATGGAGCCTGAATGAAAAATGAAGCATATAATTTTTCACTTTACTTCCCTCATGAGGTTTTTCTTGTATAAGTGATATGTGTCTTCTTTCACCACATAACAAATATGGAAATATGCATAGCACATTCATAACTTAAATCATATTATCTGACATCTGGTAGAGAGGGAAGGGAAAGGTAACAAAAGAAAACATGAATTGCAAAATTTCAGAAAACAGTTATTGAAAATCTATCTATCTATCAATTGATCAGCAACTATACACTGCTGGTAGAATTGTGAACTATATCAACCATTCTGGATATCAACTTGGAGCTGGAAAAAAATAATCAAACTATCTCCATCCTTTAACCTAGTTATATAATTACTTAGTAAATACCCTCAAAGAAATAAAAGACAAAATAAACTAATATAGGCCAAAATCTTCATATCAGTTTTCTTTGTGATATCAAATAACTAGAAACAAAGTAGGTCCCCATAATATATGACTATCTGACTATAATGGAATAGTTCTATACTGTTAATAAGAAAAACAATTCAGAGAAATACAGGAAGATATTTATTAAATTAATAGAGGGTTTATAAACAAATCCCAAAGAACATAATACAAAATGAATGCAACAGTATAAATCTAAAAGAGTAATGAAAGCGGCATGAACTGAGTAACTGAAAACCTATAATGGTGCTGGAGAACAGGCAAAGAAACATTCCTTTAACCTCATACTAATGAGGTGGGGAACTACTATGGTAGAATATTATAGAGATAATGATATTTGGTTTTCTGTGCATATTTTTATTTTACTAGTTTTCTCTATTCCAAAAGATGAGCAGTTTTTCCTACTAGAAATGACTAGGAAATAAAGACAAAATGGGTGGATAATTTTTTAAATCATGAAATTAAACAAGATATACTTATGTTATTTTAGTGTGTAGGTGATATTTTCAAAAATAATACTAGTTGACTTTGCATAGCACTTTATGGTTTACAAAAAAGCAAATTATATAACTTATCTCAACTGAAGTTAGAGTTGACATGTATTAACCCATTTTACAAATAAGAAAACTGAATTCCAGAGAGTTGGTGAATTCCCCAAAGTCATTTAGAGAGTGAATGGTAGAATAGGGATATGGCTCCAGGTCTTCAGATTCTAAATCCAGTGCCATTTCCACTAAAAATTATCGTATTTAGTGGCTTGGTAAATCGGGTTATGTTGATGGAATTAATGTTTGTTTAATAAGAATTAAATTTGAAAAAAAAAAACCTTGTTACTATTCTCCAGCTCAAAAAAATCATATCAATATCTCTATGGTGTTCCAGATACTAGGAGAAGACTGTATGTGTGATTAGAAGTTCAGCCTAGCTTGTCAATAAGTTTGCCACAGAATAATAAACTCTTCAATTGGAACAGCTCACAAAGACCATCTCTAAGTTACAGAAGCACTGTGATCTGCATCAACAGAAACAGTAATCATGTGGGATGAAGTTATACTTTCATAAAATGTTAAGGTATAAGTTGTGATGACCAAGAAATTCTTTAGTTTAAACTCTACTGATGATGAGCTTTACTGCCCTCAGATAGGCTGGTCTTTGAAGGGAAGATGCCATCCATTGCTAGAATTGAACTTAAAATCTTTTCAGCCACATCAAATTTACCAGAGCTTACTTTCCACTGAGTAAAATTAAATTCAGATCACAGTCATTTCTAGATATGTCACATGGCATCTTGGTGATTCAATTTCATCATCTGGAAAATGGAGGATGGGGGACTCTGTAGACTCTAAATTATCTTCCAAAACTATGATCCTATGGACTTGAGAAATTCAAGCTACTGGTCTTAAGATTCTGGCCAGAGCATTATGGCTCTAAAGATTCATCTTAACCATGGACATACTTTCTTCATCTATTTCATTACAACAACTCATGCAGATAATCTAAATGGATTGGGGAGAAATGCACCAGTTACAATATTGGGTGTAAGTGCCTAACATAAAATTCATGGCAGCCTCAGCAAACCTATGACATTAACTGGTCTTTGTTTACAAAAGGGGAAGGTAGTTTCAGTCTGTATGAATCCCAGAATGACTTTTTTTTTTTCCAGCCAAGGAGATTAACAGAGTACAGCTGATAAATTACTTATTGAAAATGTAATGCTCAAAGCAGTAACCACAATACAATAATTATTGGACTTGATTAAAAGTAAAAATAAATCAGTCTCTTGCTTCTCTCTCTTCCCATTAGTACATGCTTGATGAAAAGAGAGGCCTTTTAAAAAGGTACCTCACAGCCAATTTTTTTCCATAATTCTGCATTGTAACAAACAAAGGTAAAATCAAAAATCATGCAAGCAGTGAAGTATAAGCTTTTCCCATTATCCTTAGAAGGATGAGGACAGCACCAATTAAAAACAGGTCCCCATGAAGCTCTTAGCAAATGTGTTTCTTTTAACCCCTTGGTAGTACAATCTTTTTATTAAGCAGAAAAGCATCAGAAGTGCCACGGCTCATAAATCATTGAGACTTCTGGGGAAATCAATCTCTTTGTCTCAATTTAATTGTTACTGAACTGCTGTTAACGTCTTTAGCACAAGTGTCTCTGTTCATAGTAACACAGACTAAATGAGCATCGAGTCTTTAAAAATTGTGCTGACAGTGCTGTCTTTTCTAAAGGTAACCAAACAGCCAATGGATTAGCCGTAAACCTGAGTCCTCGATCTCATGTAACTGGTTGTGCTTTAAATCAAGAAATGACTGTATTTTATACTTGTATGTGCATGCTTCAATGTGACTTTTTTCTTTACTGAGATACTTTGATTTTTTTTATCATTTACGCTCTGAAATGCCAACAGTACACCATGCCTACAAAACACACTTTTATCCATTTTTTTAAAGTCAGCATTCAAGTTAGAAAGTAAGTCATATCTCCAGATCTTGTTGTGTAAAGGTTGTACTCGCCACAGGCTTAACACAACGGTGGGAGACAGTATGGAAGAGATCGATAAAGTAGTATTACCCTTTGTGATAGTGAATCTCTGCAGGACATTCCGGCTTAACTCTGTTGTCTGCGCTAACACTCCATACTTACCCACTGGGAAAGTGCGCCAAAACATAGTAATAGACTAGGCAGACCCAGAGAAGATGTGAAAATCACTTCTTCCACCTTGTTCTTGAGTTGCTTCAATAAAGCTAAAGGAAAATCTGGACACCTTAAGATAGAGATTTAAAATTTTAAGGCAAATATAAAATATCCTGAACTCATTCCATGGGTCCAGACCTTCATCAAGGCATCATTCCAGAATTTCACATTACCAGGGAACTCAAGTTTTATCTCCTTTTCCACTATCCACTTGCTACTTGTAAATTTTTTGTTTAAATGAGAGAAATTGTATGTATTTTAGGAATGCAGCCTTTAAATATCTCAGTTACCAAAAGGGCAGGAAGAATATTGGTAAATTTTCTTCCAACTTCAAATTTTATACCTTCCAATTTGTAACTGTAATCACTAAAATAGAAGGTGGTTCTAAATGATGTAAGACCTACTGATAGGATTGCCTGGTTCTCATTAGTATTAATAGGACTAGCATGCACAGTGTTAGAGAGATGTTCTCAATCACTGCATTCTTCTCAAAAGAAACAATAAGGACCTACTGTATTTTTTCTCTAATAAGTGCAATGAGATTTTAATTTAATTTAAAATACCTGGCTTTGCCACCTTGATGAAGTTAATAAAGTTTTTTTTTTCTCCCTTCCTTAACTGCCCCCGGTGAGTAAGCTATTTCTGTATCTTTAGCTTCCTTTTTGGTTCCACAGAATCTTCTATGTCATATTTAAAATCATTACCAGACTTTAGAAATCTGTATTGTTCTGATCCTAATGATCCTCCAAGATTCCTTCCCAAAAATAGGCAGGCACATTTTGCACTTGGTGCCATTTTACTTTACTTCGCTCAACTCAGCTTTTAGTCTATTCTATAAAGTAAAACTCAATTGTTTCTCTGTAAAACCCAATTCAAGATTCTTGTTTTTATTTAAACATGACTAATTTGTTGTTCAGTTCTTTCAGATGGGTCCAACTCTTTGGGATTTTCTTGGCAAATACACTGGAATGGTTCTCCATTTCTTTCTTCGGCTCATTTTACAAGTGAGAAAACTGAGGCAAACAGGGTTAAATGATTTGCTCAAGGTCACTGAGCATTTCAATATCACTAAAAATAGTGAAGGGATTGACACTGTAAAAACATTTTTTTTCAAAAGATGGAGTATGAATGCCAATTGAACTATACCATTCTTCACTTTATTTCCTTCATGAATTTTCTCAAATATAAGCAATACATGACTTGTTTCACAACATGACAAACAGATAAAAATGTATTCTGTGATTATATGTATGTGTGTGTATACACACACACACACATACACACACACATATATATATATAAAACCTATATTATATTACCTGCCTTCTTGGTAGTGAGGAGGAAGGAAGAGGTAAAATTTTTTTTAAAGAATGACATAGATTTTTGGACAGAGCTAATGTGAGAATCTGTTTCCCTTGGATAAACATATTTATTATAATTGATTGCATATTTATAATAAATCATATATATTGTGTCACATTTTATGTTCCAAATGACAAGTACTAAATCAAAAAATTAAAATATAAAAACAAAAAGACTTAAAACTGCTCATGAACACAATGATCAACCATGTTTCCAAGGGACCAAAGATAGAGAATGCTACCTACTTCCTGACCAAAAGGCAACTAATTAATATGCAGAATTAGATGTGTAGCATTTGATGGGGTTGAATGCATATTTGTGACAAGGGTTTTGTTTTTCCACTCTTTCCACCTTTAGGACAATAGAAAAGTAATAAAAATATGGGAGAAAATTCTTGTTGATAATTGAAAAAATAAAACCCCAAGTTGATATTTTTTAAACTATTTCTCGAATACTTATACCAAAAAAAATATTTCCTTTGCATCACCTGAAATCTTGTTTCCTCTGAGATTTTAATAATTTGTGATTCTCAGTACTATAACATTACTATATTTATATGTTGTTCAATAAGAATTACAGATTTAAGAATATGGATGATATTCATTATGTCTAAGATTATAATCACAAACATTAGCATTTCATGCCACTATTTTTTTTTCATTTCAGAGGCATTTTCACCAATAATTAGTTAAAGATATGACCAAATAATTTTCAAAATAAGAATTATAATTTATTATTAATAACAATATGAAATTATACTCCAAATCATAAACAGGAGAAACACAAATCAAAACAATCCTGAGGTTTCACTTTGCCACCTGAAAATTGGCAAAGATGACACAAGATGGTAATAATCTATGTTGGAGAAGTTGTGGGAAAATGGACATACTGCCGTATTCTAAGTGAAGCTGTGAATCAATATAACCATTTTGAAAAGCAATGTGGAATTATGCAAATAGAATGATTAAAATATTTGTATCCTGTGAGCCAGAAATTCCATTACAAGTCTTATAGCCCAAGAAGGCCATTGCTAAGAAGAAAGTCTTTATATACATCAAAATACTTATAGAGGCCCTTTTTTTTGTTCTAGTAAATAAGTGGAAACAAACTGGATGCCCATCAATTGGGAAACAAAGAAATTGTGGTGCAAAAAAGGAATGGAATATTATTGTGCTGTAAGAAAGGACAAATGATGAATATAGAAAAGCATAAAAAAATTTATACAAACTGATGCAGAGTAAAGTCAACAGAGTATATACAATAATTAGAATAATGTAAACCAAAAATTTTTACCAAAAAAAAAATCAAAGCATTGCAAAATTGTGAAAAATAAGCAATTACTCCAAAGAAAATGAGAAGATACATCTACTTCATCTCTTTATAGAAGCAGAGGGTCCCCAAATACTAAGCATTGAGCATATTTTCAGACTTTTATTCTTTTTTCTTCTTCTGTATATTTGTGCCTTAAAAATACTGTTTGTTATATGGGATGCCTCTCTTAGAAGGGAAAGCAGAGGGCTACTGAAAGAAATTATAGTGATGTAAAAAAAATTAATAAAAACTTTTTTCAAAACACTTTAAAAACATGGGAACAAATGGATCTTTCCTTAAAATGACAAATGGTAAGCTACCTCTGCATATAATGGGATATATTTGAATTCTTTCAAAAAAATATTCAGAGAAAAAAGTAGAAAAAATAAATTCCAAGATGGACTTATAATTAGGAGAAAGAAAAATGAATTTTGAGAAGCAGTGGAAATGTGAACATCATTTGGAACTGAGGTCAAATATCCTAAGTTCAAGTTTCAGCTCAACTACTTTTTCCCTCCATGACAATTACATGAGTTGCTTAATTTCTCTCATCTGTATTTCCTAATTATTTTTTTAAGGTAGGGAGTAGAAGGGATGGAAGATGTCTTCTGAGATAGCTTCCATTTCAAAATGTAAGAAAGTAATCATCACCAAATACATCAGTCCCATCCCATCCAAAACGTTTCAACACAGCACATATGAATGGCCTGGCTCAATAATCATTTTCTGATATTCTGTGATCCATGTTCTTTCCCTGCCTCCAACTCTTCCCTTCTTCCCCAAGACAGCAGGTATCTCTAATTTACTTTTTTGATAAGTAATGTTTTATATTTTTTACATATTATACATATATATATACAATTTTAATAATTGTTTTCTGACATATTGTGATCCATGTTTTCTCCCTCCTCTAATTTACTTCTAAGGTATTATGTCATATTAACACTGTGCTAATTGTATCCTAGCATTCCATATACAACATAGCCCTTTACCCAAAACATAATAATGATCTTGTTTGTTTTTATTTGTCTTTAAATTCGAAGGGAACCAAATTCTCCCAAAACATGTAGGTGATGATTAACATCTAAGAATAGAACGGGTTACACTGTGGTTTGTCCAGTTTCAATGATTAACTAAAGGCTTGTTTTAACTTCTTTGCCGAGAATTTCTCATCTGTTTGTTCTGAGATACTTTCTGGAGTTTCCTGATGCTGACCAAATTTAGTATATCATTAAGATGCATTTAGCTGTTCATTGAAGTCAATTTGTGGTTCATTCTGCCATATTGAAACAAAATTTGAAGCACTAAACATTTTGGCTAGATATACCTTCTCTTACACTTAATAACATGCTACGAATATAGGTACAGTATTATAAGAAAAAATGACTAAGACTTTTAAAATAAAATGAATATAATGTCCATAATATCTAAACACTAGTCTAAAAAAAATCATTCCAGTTCAGTTACTTAGATGTACTGTACAGAATTTGTCCTGATTTTATTTGCCATCTGTCCTGTTTCTATGGCTTCTGGACCCACAGGTACTGTTATATGATCACCTAATGCCATTCCCCTTATTGCTGAATTCTTTGTGTTATTTTCCCCAGAATGTGAAGTCTTGGACATCATTAACTCTCTTTTTCTATTTGTTTCCTCTTTGCACAATGCTTGACACACAATAAACCATTAATTAATGTTTTTTTTAATGTATTCATTCAGTTTTAAAAAATCACTGGCCTACTATGTGCCAAAATGGCAGAAAGGAAACCTAAATCTGTGATCAATACCAGAAAAAACTGAGCCTGACATTGTTCTTGCTTCAAATAGACTGAGAATACACATAGACCAAAATAACTGAATAAGAACGAATTTCCATAATACCATAATTTCCATCACGTTTTGTGCCCATTTAGACTTTTTACATTTAATGTATGTTTCTAGTTAGGTCTCTGCATTTTATAAGGTTAAATTATTTCATTGTCAAGAAAACAGAGTAAGTACTTCCTTTGTCTCAGAGATCCCTTTAAGAAGATAGCTAAGGAAGAGAGTTCACATATAGTACACTTGGTGGAGTTTGTATTTCAAGTGGAAAAAAGAGTAAATCAAGAATGAGCTTCTTACTAAAACACTGGTAATAAGAAAATCTTTCAGGATTATTATATATTTTAAATTTTAAAAAAAATATATATGTTTGGATCATTACAAAACATTTAGATAAGTTTGAAATGAATTTCAGCCCAAAAGTGGTTAACATTCATCACAGCTTTTCAAAACAAAATTGGATTCTATTTTATCTGAAAACTTTCAAATGCAATATTACTTTTTCTTACATATACAGCCTGCAACTTACCTAGGGCACTATTTATCATTCGGACAACTTAAGTACACCACACACACAAAAAAAATCACCTTGAGACAAACGAGAAATTCCCTCTTGGGAAACTCAAAACTGTATTAAAATGATAAATAGCAAGTCTTCACTTTCCCTTCATTAACTTCAGCAGACATGTATGATGTACAAAGAAAAAAAATCAAGGTTCAGTCATGCTCTTGGTCATAATAATCATCTTCAGTTTCTTTAGTGTCCAAAATTTGTTCAGTTTTACAAAGATATCATGAACTATGTTGGATAATACAGCTCCTAAAGGAGACCTCCAATTTTTGGCCACAAAGTAACCTAAATAACCTAAGATTTCCTGCCCCTGATCCCACATACAATCCAAAATACTTATTACAATGCAAGTTCCCCAAAATGAAATGAGTAATACTTCATCAGTATTTTGGCTAACAATCCTCGTAAAGTAGGGGAAAAGAAAGTAGAAATTTTATGTTTAAGAAGATAGCAATGTCAAAGTAAGAAGGGGGAAATATACTCATTTTGATATGGGAATATACTCATAATTGATATGAAAGACATTGACACCAATCCATACTATATAGCGTGCCTACATCAAAGAAATTGCTGTGCTCTTTGAGCAAAGCAAAACTGCAATAGCTCAAAGAAATGTGAAGTATGCAAATTTAGAGATATCTCCATTCCAAATGTTCAAATGGACTATTTGTATCTGACCTGTATGTGAACCTTTAAAGCTTTCAATAGTCTAATCAGCTCATCATACACATTCTATATTGATCCCAGCATAATAATGTCATTTTGGTACTCTGAGTACAGAAGGCAATAAATACCCGTGGTATTTATAGGTGGTTTTTAAAAGACTACATTCAAAAGGTCATTTCATCTTCCTTCCATGTCTCAGAATTACCAAAACCAAACCACTAGCCTACAAAATATAATAATTACCACACCTTAAAAAATAATATTTTAGGTACCAATCAATCTACCAAAATTATTTTATAAAACTAGAAAAATATAATAAAAATCTGGGAGAACAAAAGGTCAAGAATGTTGATGAAAGTAATAGTAAAAAATGGGAAAAGATGACCTAGTGGGACCAGATCTCAAACTATTATAAAGCAATAAGCATCAAAATAGGCTAGTACTAACTAAGAAACAAAATTGTCAATCAGTGGAATAGATTAACTATACAATATAGAGGGTTAAAGACCATAGCAATTTAGTGTTTGATAAATCCAAAGATTCCATCTTTTGGAAGAACTCACTATTTGACAAAAACTGCTGTGGAAAATGGAAAACACTATGGCAGAAACTAGGTACAGAGCAATATCTTATACCCTATACCATGATAAGGTTAATATGAGTAAATGATTTAGATATAATTGGTGATATTATAATCAAATTAGGGAAGCATAGAATAGTTTACCTGCCAGATGTATAGAGAAAGGAAAAAATTATGATCAAAGAAGAAAGAGAAAACATTATGAGATATAAAATGAATAAATTTGATAACATTAAATTTAAAAGATTTTGTATAAACAAAACCAATGTAACCAAGATTAAAAGGGAAACCACAAACTGGGGTTAAAATTTACAGCAAATTTCTCTGACAAAGGCCTCTGACAAATGGTCAAAGAATGTGAAAAAGTAGTTTTCGGAGGAAGAAATCAAAGCCATCAATAATCATATGAAAAAATGTTCTAAATCACTTGATTAGAAAAATGCAAATTAAAACAATTGTGAGGTACAACCTTACTTCTATCAGATTGGCCATTATGACAGTGAAAGAAAATGATAAATTTTGGAAGGGATGCAGCAAAATTGGGACACTAACACATTGCTGGTAGAGTTGTGAACTGATCCAAACATTTTGGAGGGCAATTTGGAATTATCCACAAAGGGCTATAAAACTATGCATACTCTTAGATCCAATGTGTTCCCATAAAAAGGGAAGGACCATATACAAACATTTTTAAAGCATCTCTTTTTGTAGTGGCAAAGAACTGAAAATTATAGGAATGTGCATTGACTGAGGAATGGCTGAAAAAACTGTGGTATATTATACTAACACAAAACTACTGTTCTATAAGAAATTATGAGCAGGGTGATTTCAGAAAAAGCTGGAAAGATCTGCCTGAACTAATGCAGAGTGAAAAAAGCAGAACCAGGAGAACATTATACAAAGGAACAGTAATACTATATGACAATCAAGTGTGAAAGACAGCTATTCTAATTCAGGGCAATTTTGAAGGACTTATTACAAAGAATACTATCCAAGGCCAGAGAAAGAACTATCAAGGATGGAATGCAGATCGTAGCATACTATTTTTTACTTTGGTTGATATATGTTTTTATTTGGAGGTTTTGGTTTAATGTGAGTATTCTCTTACAACAATGATCAACATGGAAGTATATTTTTCCTGGTCATAAACATATAAGAACTCAGATCAAGTTGTCTATCATCTTTGGGATGAAAGGGCAAGGCAATGAAGGTAGGGAGACAATTTGGATATTTTAAGTTTGGGAAATGTATGTTTAAAACTTATTACATATAAATGGGAAAATAAAATATTTAATAACAATAAATAAAGAATAAAATATTTTATTTTTCTCCAATTAACAAGTAAAAATAATTTTCATTTTTTAAAGTTTTGAATTCCAAATTGAGTCCCTCATTCCTACCCTCATCCACTCCTACCCTGAGACAGTAAGCAATGTGATATATATAGATTCTGTGTTCAATCATAAAGAACATTTTTTCACATTAATAACTATACTTTTAAAAGTTAAATAGTAGACACCTATGAGCCAGTGGGTTGAAATGAATGCTGGACTGAGAGTCAGAGAACCTTGGTTCAAAATCAGCCTCTCTAGGGCTCATGTGCCTCATCTGTAAAATTAAATTTTTGCATTAGATGACCTCTGTTGTTCCTTCTTACTCTAAGAATATGCTATCAGAATCTATAATGTAAAATAAATTAGTAATTCAACAAGCATATACTGAATGCCTACTATAAGAAACAGCATGATACTATTACTTTGGCTTTATTCCTCCACCTTCCCCACATATATCCCCAAAAAGACTTAAGATACATTCCTTCTCCCTCAATTGTCACCTATTTTAGACAGGCAAAAATGCATGGCTAATGCTTGAAGAGAGGAATATAAGAAATACTACTTTTTGTTCCTAAAATTCATGCCCCCAACACCTCACTTTCTGAGAATAACCAGCCATATAAGAAAGGGAGAAACAGCAATTTACATCCTATATACTGAGAGACCTGAAGCAAAGGATGTTTCTCTAAGCATGCCTATGAGAGCTTATCCTCTTGCCGAAGAGGAAGAAAAATTAGGTTTCTTGCAAATACTCTAATATAAGCTCCTCCCATTTGATATTTGCTTAGTTGTCTACCTAGTTGTGTTTGGGTTTTTTACATACATGCTTCTGTGTGTGAGAACGAGTGTCAGAGTCAAGGCTGTTTGTTGTAAACCACAAGCTCCTAAAGAGCAGGAACAAGGTCTTATTAACAATGCATGGTTGCCAGCACGCTGGTGATGCTCAAGTAAGGGCTTGGTGTATGTTTTTTTAATGACATGGTGATGAATGCCCTTATGTGCAAGGTATTGTGCGAGGCACTAGATAAAAGCTAAATCACAGCGACAAGCCTCCTTTGCTTTCTGGTTTGGGGTCTGAAAAAAGACAACTATGGTGGAGGCACATGGAAGGAAACACTCTGGTCTCTCTCCCTGCTCATCAACCTAGTATCCATGGTGCAGAGGAGAGGGGCAAATGGATGATACAAATCATTACTGAGATTTATTACTGAAAAATGCAGCTTTATGATAGCTACCAGAAACATTCATATTTTAACAAATTTAGCATAACTTCCTGCAATATAATTTCATAAAGCCTTAGAGACAAAAATAGAAGGAACTTTAAAAGCCATCTAGTCCTATGTTTGTCCCCAGGTTCACAGAAGAGGAAATTAAGACCTTCAGAAATGAATAGACTTATCCAAGGTTACACGGGTAACAGAAAAAGGAGTTGAACCCAGATCCTCTAGCTAAAAAACCAATGATATTTCCCTAGTACTTTAATACCTTGGTTCACAATGGGCTTTCATATAGTCCTTTATGGTCACTAAGTCCTTAACTTACAGTATTTTACTCAAACCTCACATAAACCTTGTGAAGGAGGTGGTACAAACATGATAATCCCCATTTTACAGACAAATAAAATGAGAATTGCAGAGGTTAAGTGATTTGTCTAAAAGAGACTATGTAGTGCAATGAAAGCAACTATTTCGTTTGCAGTCATGTTCAAGACCAAGCAGGGCCAGTTAGTGCAACCATATGGCAAGGCATTTAACCTCTCCAGACTCAGCTTTCTAATCCTTCCCATCAGTGTTGGGCTAAATGACCAGTAAGACTCCTGGTTCTTACTAGGGAAGCCAGGAACCTAGGAAACACAGCCAGGGAGCTAAAGAACTAGGATAAAGCCGGGTCTTTTGACTCCACGCCCAGAACTCCATCCAGTGTTGAAGGCTGCCTCTCACACCTTTCATTCCCAAACACTAAGGTATTTATTACTGCTAGAGCACTTGATTGCTAAGCAACCAGCATCAACTTCAAATCAAAGCAAAGAATATTCACAAATATTTACTGAATACCAGTAATGTAGGACAGGTGAAATAACATTAGTTCAACAGTTTCAAATCCCACCTGTGACAATCACTCCTTCGGCAATACTGGCCAAGTCTATTTAGGCTTCAGTTTCCCATCTATAGGTAGAAAGGGTCAGTTCAAATAGACTCTGAGAGTACAAGGGACTAGGCAAGATGATGCTAGAGGCAAAAGTATAAGAAACAGTCCCAGTCCTAAGGGGCATTAAGACTTAGAGAGTGAATGACTTAGCTATTCTCAGGAATACAACGATTTCCAAGGACACATAATGAAAAATGCTATCCACCTCCAGAGGAAGAGTCGATGGAATCTGAATGCAGATAGAAGCATGCTATTTTTCACTTTTTTTGTGCTTTTCTTAATTTTGGTCTGTGTTTTCTTTCACAACATCACTAATGTGCAAATATGATTTGCATGATTGTACAAGTATAACCTATATCGAATTACTTACTTCCTAAAGGGAAAAGGAGGGCAGGGAGGGAAAGAGTTTGGAACTAAAAATAAAAACAATGTTAAAAATTGTTTATACTTGTAATTAGGGAAAAAAATTTTAAAACAAAAAAGGTGAAAAAAAATTTAGAGAAACTATATGTAAAGAGAATTTTAAATTAAAAATTTTGAATAAAATACAAAATATAAAAATGAGATTTACATGTAGTAGTAGTAATAGTCTCTCGGTAGCCAAGGATGACTATTTGTGTGTTTTTGTGCACAAAGACACTTGTGCATGAAGATTTAAGTGGAAAAGTCGATGCATAGAGACAGTCCCACTCTCTCGGCGTTGGAAGCCAGGGTCCAGTGGCACAAAAAGTCGTTACATCTGGAGACTTCCTCAGCTGCATTGGATGGCTGTGTTGTCTTTTGTGCTCCAACACGCCCTAAGCACTCCACAGTGCCTTGCTGCATTGCCATCTCAGCCGTTGAACCTTCTTATTGGTTTCTTCCATGCAATACATTAAATATACATGTATATACACACACATATAAAAAATATATAAAAGAACACATCTCCTGTATTGTTCCAAATTAAGGTCATTGATGAGTTGAAAAGTGTTCAAGAGGTCAAACAGGATGGTGAAGGGCTCTGAGTCTTTGCAAAAAAGTATGTAAGTGCCTACTTGAGACAGCTATATGGTACAGTGGATAGAGTCCAGGACTTGGAGTCATGAAGATTCGAGTTAAAATCTGGTCTCAAACTCTAGGTGTAGAACCCTGGGCATGCCAATTAACCTCTATTTGCCTCAGTTTCAACTGTAAAATAGGAATAAGGACACTTACCTCACAGGGTTGTTATGATGATCAAATAAGAGAACATTAGTAAAACATTCAGTACAGTACCTAGTACACAGAAAATGCTAATAAATGATTGGTCCTTCCTCTCCTCTCTCTTCCTCTTCCCTACTACATGCCAAGTGTTATAGCAGGTGGTGTAGATGTGAAGATTGGTTGAAGGAAGTGGGGATTTTACGCTTGGAAAGAATCTAATCCCTCCTTCAGATGAGAGCTCTTCAGATACTTGAAGGTAGCTCTCTATATATATCTACATATAGAGATATCTATATGACATCCTCTGTGAATAAAAATGAGATAGTACCATATATATATATATATATCTATATATATATATATATATATAGAGAGAGAGAGAGAGAGAGAGAGAGAGAGAGAGAGAGAGAGAGAGTTCAGTAGAGTGTACAGTGAGTTCTGAAGTTTCTTCCTTGGGGTTGAGGACTGAGAAGATTTCATGGTAGAAAAATTTTAGCTGGGTCTTGAGAGATGTTCAATACATCTATAAGCTGGGAGAAAGGTATCAAGTATTTTTAGGGAGCAATAAGTAGAATAGTTGGGTTCCATATAGGATTCAAATAGGAGTAATTTGGGAAATAATATTAAAGAAAAGAAAGCAGGACAGCCCTCGATTGTGGATAGGAGCTTCAGATGTCAACATAAGATATTTGAACTTTGTTCTTTTGGCATTTGGGAGTCGTTAACAATGTTTCTGTTCAGAACAGTGTTATAACTATAGCCGATTTTTAAAGAAATTATATTTCTCTGTATCTGAGAGCTAGGTATATGGGAAGCTGAGTCCTCTAACATAAACTAAAAGAAAATACAGTTACTTCTAACTTCTGGGTTGGTTTAAGATTTTTCTAACACCTATAAAACTTTCACCGTCAGAATGTTTATATCTACACTAAAAAAACAGGCAGATTGATTTTCCCTGATTAAGCCTGCTACAGTCTGGTCTGATGAGTAAATACCCAAAGCACCCACATGCTCAGCTGCCCTCAGTCTGCAATTACTACCTATTTCCTCCCACTTGTTAAAGGTGTTAATCTAAAGCAGTGAATGCCAACTTTTTTCTAAGTAACAAACTAATATCATTCTTTGAATTTAATACCGTGCTTTCATCCTTTAAAAAGTGGATATATATATTCAGCTTTATAAAGTGAATTTAAATTCATTTTGTTTCTAGAATTTCACCAAAGTCCATAGAAATAACCAGAGAAACCCCTGGAGTGAGAATATCAAGACTGAGATTTTTTAAAAGTTACTATAGAGTTGCTTCACTCTGCCATTAGTCAATAAAATAATTTGAAGATTTCCTAATAAAACATTCCTGAATCATTTTTAACAATCTCTGAATATCAGAAATTTCCTGAGATAGAATAAAGCTGGCATTTGCCTGAATGAGAAATGGTGCAAACACAGACCTCAAATCACAGAGAAAATAGTGTGTGGGTGTGTGTTAGGAGGGTGGGATACTTGAACTAGTATTGGAGGAGTGGAGTTCAAATCTAGATTCTCCTAATTGCTTCAAAAATACTGACCTCTCTGAACCTCATTTTCTTGTTCTCTTGAATACAATGATCTTTAAAGCAAAACTCTATGTATGAAATATAAATGTCCATTGATCTTTTAACTCTGAGGAATAGCCAGGAACTCTGAGGAATAGGTTCACAAACTCTTTTCAGAGGAGTACAGCCTCAATAGACAAATGTAGAAATGACTTTTTTTGTGTTTTGTTTCTTATATTTCTTTCCTAGACTACGTTTTGATGCAATTTTAATAATCATCTTCTGACATTTTGTAATCCATGTTCTCTCCTTCCTACCCTTCCTTCTCTTCCTCCCCAAGACAGCAGGTAAGTTGATACAGGTTGTACAGACGCTATCAGGTAATACATATTTCTATGTTTGTCATGTTGTGAGAGTAGACACACATCATATGTACTAGAGCAAAATTCATGAAGGAAATGAAGTGAAGAATGGCATGCTACAATCTTCATTCTGACTCTATCAGTTCCTTCAATGGTGGGTGACAGCCTTTTTTATCCTGAGACCATTGGAGCTATCTTGGATACTTGCATTGATGATAATACTTAAGTCATTCACTACTGATCATTGGACATTATTGTTTTTACTGTGTACAAAGTTCTCCTGGTTCTGCTCACTTCACTTTGTATTACTTCATATAACACACATTTTTTAGTGCTGTGACATACAGAGATGCAAAAGCTATAAATTTATAAATTCATTAAATGTGAACTCTTGCTTATAACTGTGGCTCTGCTTTACTATATTTGGGGCCAGTCACTTTGCTTCTCTGGCTCTCAGTTTCTTCATCTGTAAAGTGAAGGCATTCTATACGATACTTTCTAAACTTTTTTGTTTTGTTTTGTTTTTAAAGACTTGATCTCCATATATTACCCCAAAATGGAAGTGCAGGGACTACTTCTGAACCAATCCCATTATTTATGGGCCCAGGAGCTTTGACCTGTTAACACTCCCAAAACTGGCTGGATCATCACATCTGAGAAAACCTAGTAGCCCTCCCACCTGGGGAGGGGGAGAATGTGGGAGAAGGGACCACCATATTAATTAATGGTGAATTTTGTCTGCATATCAATGCTCAGAATTCCTGCACTCAAGAGATCCTTCAGGTTCTGCCTCCCCAGGACTGCGAATAATAATCATCTTCCATTGTTTCTGGCTCTAATGTCCTTTCAAGTTTTACATCCTATATACTCCTGAAAGATTAAAGATGGAGAGCTGAAAAGGAAAGAAGAGGTCATCCAGTCCAACTCTGCATTTTACAGAAAAAGAAACTAAAGCAAGGAAAATTTAACAGATTGCCCAAGTCAAAGGAAGAAAATAAATGGCAGAGCTGTGGTTCAAATTCAAATCCTCTGATTCCAAATCAGCTACTCTTTCCACTTCATCCCAATATGAGATCCTTTAGTGTCACTGAGTTTTGGGGTATGTTTTTAATGGGGTGATGATTATATCCCACATCTACTAAGTCTAACTAAAATCTTAACTGTAGCTCTATAAAACAACTCTGAACACATTTCTAAACTTTTCATGAAATGAGTTGCATTGCTCTCAATCATAAGAAAATATAGATTAAGAAAATATAGCATTTAAGACACACACCCTCCATGCACATATAGGGTAAATTAGGAGCTCCTTCCATTTTAAGATTTCACATGAAAATAATAGACTAAACTAAACATTTTAATTTCATATATAATTGAGATTTTCAGGACATCAAGTTTTTACAAAGGGAACATCTTTAGATCATGATTCACAAATTCTCTGAGGCATTTGTGTGTGTCTGTGTATTTGTGTGTATAACAACTAATAGGAGGCCAATTACTAGGGTATTCATGACTTGCTAACAAGCAAAGCATGGATGGACAGAGCTAATTTTAGTTGGCCTTAATGAGTCAGTCTGTCTGTCTACCCAAAGAGAACAGATGCAAATGACATAAAAAATACAAGAAGAATGTTCTTTCTTGCTGATGAAGTTAGCAAATTAAATCAGAATTCCAGTTTTATGATAGATTGTTAATATTAATTTACTAAACAGGAAGTATAGTAGTTTGTCCTTAAATTAATTATCAGTTAATAAAGCCTTTCTTTAAAAAGGATTCCATTCAAATCTGAATGGAATTATTCTTTCTGGAGTGCTTACCCTATAATTCTCAACAATTAAAATGTGCTTATAGTAAATTAAGTTAATTTTTCTAAGCTCACAAATAATAGGATAAGATATTTTAACTACTAAATACAATGCTAAGAATATTAAAGGACATTTTTTCAATCAAAAAAACTATCATAAATGTTCCAGTTCAGTTCTATTAAATTTAATTCCGTAAACATTAATCAAATGCCTACTATGTGTAGTAGGAGACATGATATCACTGGAGATATCAAAGAAAAATGTAACAACATTTAGCCTCCTGTGGCTTAGACTTTACTAGAGGGATTCAACAGGTACAAAGATAAATAAAAGGCAATCTGAAGTGGAAAAGTGCACTAATTCCTGGGAGGATCACAAAAGTGGTGTCATTTTAATTGGGTTTTGAAATAAGAAATGGAGTTTGAAAAACAGGGGTATGGTTCTGGTATTTCTGGGGATGGCTAATGGAAATAAATAGAGGGTCAAGTACAGGAGACAATCTAGTAGTTCAGTATGCATGAAAGTAATAGCGACATGAAGTTACATATGATGTTTAGATGGCCCATATGTGTCTGACTGAGTGTCCATTTTATAGAGAGATAATAGGAAGCTATGAAAGTTTTTGTTTGTTGGTTTTGAGCAGAGAAATGATTTGATGATTTTGATGGTCCAGGGAAGTTTATTTTGACAACTCTGCAGAGCATGGATTCACACTAGTTTCATCTACATTATCAAGCATCTTATTAGATTATTGAATGTTAGAACTAGAATGACTTAGAGGTCAATTATTCCAACCTCTACATGTTAAAGTACAGAAAAGAAAACCTACCTAAATTCACAGAGCTCATTAGTGCCAAAGCCAGGACCAGAACACTAGATGAATACTTTCAGGCTAATACTAATATTAGCCTACACAGAATAAAAATATTGTGAATTCAAATTCAGGTAAATTATCTAACAAACATTTATTAGGTGTCTACTTTGAGCAGACCATTATGCCAAATGCCCTAAAATACACAATTGAAATATGGAATGTTTCCTGCTCTCCTGGAGCATATGAAGGGGATATGCCAGAGATACAAATAGTAATGATAATAGTTGATTTGTAGAGAGAAAAAAATGATATAGAATAGTGGCAAACTCAATTTTAAAATTAAGTCATTAACCACAAAAAGATCCCTATAGCTACATGCTCACTTAGAAAACCACATACTAACATTATCTATATTCTATCATATTTTTTATTGCTTTAAATATTCTTCATTTGCCTTTTAATCTAGTTCAGGCAACCCTCCAGAGTGTTGCTGCCCTAATACTAGAAGGTGGGAGGTGGATAGAGAAGGAGGAAGAGCCAAAGGGGGAGAGGACGGTGCAAAGGGAACAGAAGACTGGGAGGAGGACATGAATCAGGTCCTATTCGACTTTAAGACCTTGGTGTATAAGATAAGAAGTCAGTCTCAATCAAGAAAACCTGGGTTTAAAACTCACATCTGATACATACTTGCTGTGTGACTCTGGGTGAGATACTTCATGTTTTCATCCTCCTACCATAACTCCACAAACCTCTAACACTATAAGTAACAGAAGAATTATTCATCTATACTAGTTGAAGGAGTTTTCTCTATGAGAGTTCCACATGGGAATAACAACACAGGCATTAACTCATACAAGATTCCCATTTAAAAAGTGATTAATATATAGTATCTTCTTTGATTTTTTCAAATACACTGAGTGATAAATACTATAGCAATCACTATATTTGTTTTGCAAATGACAAAAGAAAAGGTCACTGAAGTTAAATGGTCACAGAGGTGGCAAGTGTTAAAGACAAAACTTTCACCTACTTCTCTCCCCTAATTCCAATCCAGCACTCTCTCTGGTAAACCATACTGCCATTTTGTGGGGTAATGGGTGGCTGTTCACCATAAAATAGAGGCAGCTAGATGGCTTGGTGTATAGAGCTCTGGGCCTAGAATCAGGAAGAAGAGTTGAAATCCAACTTCAGACACTTAGTAGCTGTGTGACCCTGGGAAAGTAACTTAATCCTGCTTGGCTCATTTTCTTCATCTGTTAAAATTACTTGGAAAAGTAAGTGCCAAATCATTGCCAAGAAAATTCCATGGACAGCAATAGCGTGCTAAGGTTCACAGCATAAAGAAGAGCTGAATGTTATTTTACAACTGATCAACAACCACCATATTTATTATACCAGCAAAGGTCTGAGAGCTAAAGGGAAAGGCCATTAATGACTAATGGAATTAAGGAACACTTCATGGAGAAAGTAATAATTTAATTAGAAAAAGAATAATAAAAAGAAATAAACTCATAATGTGGAGGATGACAACAGAAATTTGATGGGATTTTGTTGTTGTGTTTTTAGTTTTTGTTTTTATTTCCAGACCTCACTCATCACAGTGCTTGGAACATAATAGGCACTTAATAAATGCTAGCTCACTTAATGATAAATACAAAGACCCAGAGAGGGGAAATTTCAGGGCATAAATGATGCATAGTGAATAGTTCGGTTTTACTGGAGCTTAGTATAAGTGAAAGAAGTCAGTTTATAAGATTTAGAATTGAAAGGGGCCTAAGATCCTTTCCAACATCATCTAATCCTATCCCTTTAATTTTACTGATGATAAAATCAAGGACCAATGAGATATGCTATTGGCTGAAAGTAACTCTTAGTAGAGCTAGAATCATACCCTAAGTCCTCTCATTACAAATCCAATGCTTAATCCATAATGTACAGGGATGTAAAACTAGAGAGGAAAAATAGAGCCATTTTGTGGCAAGTAAATGAAATCATCCTTGATAGGCATTAGAAAGCCAATGAAAGATTTTTCAAATGAAAATGGCATGACAGCTCAGATAGCACCTTCTACAAAAAACCTTTTTCAATCCCCCCAACTTCTATTGTCCTCTTTCCTTGTATTTAACTACTTTGGATATATTTCTATGTATCTATTCTATATTTACTGACATATGGACATATGTAACATTAGAATATAAGTTTCTTTCAATCAGGGTTTGCTTCATTCTTTGTCTTTGCATCCCCAGCCCCTAGCACAGTACCTGGTCCACACAAAGGGCTTAATAAATGATTGGTGATTAATTGATTTTTGATACCTAAAGATGTCTGCAAATAGTATGAAGAACACATAGGGAGACTGGGACAGGGTGAGAAGGGTTTGGGGGGGAGGTGAGAAATAGGACAGTGGGAGTTTCTTTAGAGAGTTACCAAAGTCAGGTGGTCAAGGTATGAAGGAGCAAAGAAGAGGGATATGAGCAGTAGGATGTGGTAAGTGCTTATATGAGAGAAGAATCAAAGATGCCAACATACATTATGAACATGGAACAATGGGAAGTCCCCTGACACAAACAGAAAAGTTAGGAGAAACATGTTTTCAGAGGGATGGCGGAATAGCAAGCAGATATACAGAAGACATGTTTTAGCTTTTTGAATTTAAAGGGGAATCTTGTAAGTAGGAAGCAAACCTATGTACATTTGCAAAAGGTAGCAACTACACACTTAGGGAAGTAATGAATAACTTTATAGCAACCTGAGAATCCACAGAGGAGGAGTGTGCTATGAGCAACTTTCTCTGTATATTTGTAAGATATACCTTTGGCTTGTCTTCCTTTGCCTCCAAATCTCCAGAGAACTTGCCTTCAGTGGCTGTCTCTACTGAAACCTCCAAAATAGGTTTGTTTTATTTTAGATACAGCCAAATATGCTAGAGGCAAGTGAATTGCTGAGTAGCAAGAGGGTGACTGAATGATTGAAATAGCCAAATATTCTCTTTAATATCTATAGTGTAGGGTATAGCCCATGGCTACAATGAACAGACATTCCCACGGAGGGGAAAAAAAAAGTTTTAAAATTAACTGTGGCCACTCTCTGGGGAGGGTGCTAAAAAGCAGTAACATGGTAAGCAGCAGAAGAGAAAAAAGACAGTAGGGGGAGAAATAAGCCCCTGGATAATACATAAACTGTCAATTAACCCCCTGGATAGAATCAAGATTTGCTAGCTTTTGATTTATGGAAAGATTTTTTTTATCTGGTTAATAATATGTGAATTTAAAGAAGATTTTCATTATATCAGAAAGAAATTCAGAATAATTTCAAAGATTTGTACCTGACAAATTCAGAATCAGTTTTCATGATCTCTGTATATGGCATATTTTAATTATAGAATCACAGATTTAAAGTCATTAAGTCCCATCATTTTACAGATAAAGAAAACTGAGGCTCGGAGAGCACTTGCCTGATCTCCCATGGGTAGGTGGCAGAGCAGAGATTTGTTCTCAGCTTCTTTATCTCTAAATAGGTCCTCTGCTTCCAAATTCAATCATTTTTTATTTCATTTTTGATGAAATAATGAACATCAAAGTCCTTTCCAAGAAAGTACAATAGATGGCTTAGAACATATGTATGTGAAGTATTTACATCCCTAACTTGTGACTTTACTATTTATTTTCTGATCTAAAGCTTCAGGCCATTTTCAGATTACTGTTCATGGGAGAATCTTTCAAGGGCCCACTACTAATAAAAATGTGCCTTGAGACTTTTTGTTCCACTGGTCAAAGGGAACACATAAAGCAGGAGAATTCCTCAATTTATGTGCAAATTGAGCCCATACTGGAAGAAAATTCATACGTACATATATATGTAAATATGTATAATCATTTTTGTTAACTAATTACATTGTTCATTGGAAAAGTGCTGCAAAAATCTATTTTCTCACCAAATATTTCTAACTCCATCTGAAATGCACCCTTGTTTCTTTATGATGGAATTGTTCATGTGTAGCAAGCAACTGGCATTGAACTTTTTAAAAACAAAAAATTTCAAAAGTTGTGCTGTTTTGTTGCCTTTATTTTTTCCTCTCTTGGAGAATCTATCACATAAAGAACTCTACGGAATTTGAAGATCTTTGAAAGATTCCCTATTTAATATTCCAACTAGTGTGTTAGCTCCTACACATAGCTCTTGCAAGATTGACCATACGTGAAATTTGAATGTAGATTACAGTGTTTCAATTTAACAAGATTAAGGTGTGATTAGATTGGTTATTTTGTAATTTCATACTTTCCCCAATAAGGGAAGTCAGTATTTAAGACCTGCTTCAGTCTTTTTAATACCACTTCTGAAGCGAAAAAATGCTTATAGCATTGGATTACATTTCACCTCTTCTAGTTTGTTCATTCTATCTTTTTCTCCTTCCTTAATGGCCCTCCAGCATGACTGTTGCCCTACTCAAGGTAGAGCATAAAGAAGATAAGAAATAAGCTTGGGATCCTCTGAATATTTTGAGTCCAAAAAAAGTGTAGTTTGATGGCTCCCTTTTTTTTTTTTCAAAATCCTGTACAACATATCCACTTTGTCCAGAAATCTAACAGTTTATTACTCTGGTGCTCTATCCCCTGTGCTACCAACTGCCCCACTTAACACTCTGCCAAAGCATTCAGACTCAGTGAAAAGAGTGACGGCTTTGTCATCTGAAGAACCTGGGTTGGAATCCCAGATCTTCCATTTATTACCTGTGTGAGATGCAGGTAGCCTCACTAGTTCTCTGAGACTCAGGTTCCTCATCTTCTGGCCACTTAGAACCCTTTTATCTCTAAATTCACAATTCTGGGAATGCTTTGATTTCTTCCAGAATTTTGCTCATTTTACTAATTCCTCTTTTGATCAAACCAGGAAAAGAATACATATTGTTTTCTTGTGAATTCAGAACTCTGTTACCTGGTTGGGCTTGCTTTCAAGCAAATATCTATAAGCTCAAACAGTCTTCAAACTCCCCCAAAGATAGTGAAAATTACAAAAAGTTCATTGAAATTATAAATCATCTTCAGAAGGAGAAAAAAACAGTTTTGTGGAAGGAGGGGTTCTTTCTTTCCATCACAGTGCTCTGAAAGTTAAGAGAAAAGAATAGGAAGAATAAAATTCTAATATTCTCTCATAAATGATCCCCATTAGGACCATGACTAACTTCCAAAGTAAAGTAAAAATCAAACCCGAGGCTGACGATATGCTTCTATCTTTGGAAAAATACAGAGCTTCTGGAAGTAATGATAGTGCCACTTTTATGCTGAATTTTCTCTTCCTTTTGACTAGATATTACAAAAGAACAATTAATCTATTATTTAATTTAAAAGTTTAATTAATTCACATGCCACTTAAGTGCCATATCATAAGCTTAATATCTTGACACTGAAACACATTTGTAAATTACATGAATGTCAAGGTGGAATTTCTGTTGATTAAAATGTAACATAAACAATGGAAATTCTTACCTATACAATAAACTGGGCATTTAGTTCATTCTGTAATTTTATATTTTAATTTATAAGCATTTAGGCAACAATGTAACACCTGAATTGCCATATTGTAATGAATCACGGGTATCTCCAGGCACATTACAGGATGTATGTGTTACATAGATGAAAAATTCTATCTCCCCAAAACTTCTACATCTGTTCTAAATTAGAAGAGGAAATATTTCTAAAAATACTCTTAGCAATAAAGACATTTGGGATAAATTCAATGGCGACAAATAAGAAGGTTGATTTTTTTTTTTGCCTAGTCTTATCGTATGATGATATGGCAGAAAATAGGATATTTCCTATTTAAGTGTGATAGTGAAAAATGCAAATCACTACCTGTTCAGAAGGAATAGCTCACTTTAAATGTGAGGGTTACCAATAAACAAACCACCCTCACTCCACTTTGATTTACGCTATAGTGGAACCATGTGGTATCTCTTTGTCTTCTGTAAAGAGAAGCCTTTTGAAACCTAAACACAGGAGAACAATAGCATTATGGAAGGCATTCTTTGCACAAAGTAAATGGAGCCACTGGGGCTACTATATAAGGTATTTTTTTCTTACTCTAACAGATTGCCAAATTATCACAGCATCAACAGCATGAGAGTTGACAAAATTGCTTTATTAACTCAGAATGCTGGGATATTATGAATCACACCTGCATGAAAACAAACGCTAACATTTTGCTCATATATATCTACATGTAATATATGTCTGGAATACTATAGTACTCATACATAAACAACTGGTCATCATTTTTAAAGCCCATATTTTCACTGCTTTTTCCAGTTTCAAGCCGGCTTAGAAAAATAATTGCACACCTGAATGAACCAACTCAATAGTTCACTGACATGACAAGCTTTCCAATAGCCACACCAGAATTCCCAACTGAGGCTCAAAATTCTCTAGTCCAGAAAATTTTTTTTCTAAGTTACTTTTAATCTGGAAAAGGGTTTAACAAGGCCAGGTGTGAAACTAGGAAAGTGTATTTTGCCCAGTTTGGATTTCTCAGCATGTGATAGCAGCCTGGCTTGAGGTACTATTTTGTTTGCCAATACCCATAATGCTCTTCTAGCCCACCGCTATTTCGCAGCAGTACTGGTGTCCAACCTCTGGCAACAAATTGAAAGGTTTGGATGAGCTGGTAAGTTACAGAGTTGTTCCTGATTCGATGATAAAGAATTGCTTGCTGTTAGGTAGAATGATTGTGACAAACTAACGCCAAGAAAACTTTGACAATTTTTACAGGAAAGTCTTTATAGGTCCATTTCCAATTCAGAAATTGGACCTGCATGTCAGGTCCAATTTTTTTTTCTTTTATCTTCTTTGCCCAGTGTTGGTAAAGGGGAAACAGTATATTATTTTGAAATTCCTTTCTTGTATCATTTTGGTAACTCCAGGGGAGGTGACAATTTTTGTTTCTTTTTAAATACCAGATGTCATGTCAATGTCTGCCAAATAAACCAGCCCTGGAGATTTTTTTTTTTTTTTGTTATGGGAGATACATAGGTTAATGTATTCTAGGAAGATAGCAAGAGATAGGGCCTGGACCTGTGACTTCATGGATAGAGAGGCATTCCAGGTGAGGAAACTCTTTAACAGTACAGGTTGGCAATATTTCTGAAATTTTTAATCTTAGGAGAGTTGCCTAGAGAACTGATAGGTCAAACAGCATGCTCAATGTCAGCGTCACCATAGGAAAAGTGAGACTTTAGCCTTGGTTTTGTTGGCTTCAAGGCCATCTTTGGACCACTATACCATTCTGTCTCTGAGAAAAGACAGTCATCAATAAATCATATCATTTGAAAAATCTCAGGTGTGTCCAAAACATTATGTATATTTTCTTATGCAGGCACCTCCTCCAGAAACTTATAAATAGACTGTAAATAATGTAATAAATGCAGTTGTTATTTTCATCTCTTAGCAACAACTAGACAAAATCTATTTGTCCCATTACAGGATCCCTCAGTCATAAAACTGAGGTGTTTTGCCAGAGCAACATATAGAAGTACCCAAGAAGACCAAACAAAAAAAACAGAACACAGAATACTGGAGGTCTGAAACTGTCCCAAAACCTCTCTCTCTCTCTCTCTCTCTCTCTCTCTCTCTCTCTCTCTCTCTCTCTCTCTCTCTCTCTCTCTCTCTCTCTCTCTCTCTCTCTCTCTCTCTCTCTCTCTCTCTCTTTCTCTCTCTCTCTCTTTCTCTCTCTCTCTCTCTCTTTCTCTTTCTTTCTTTCTTTCTTTCTCTCTCTTTCCTTCTTTCTTTCTTTCTCTCTCTTTCCTTCCTTCCTTCTTTCTTTCTTTCTTTCTTTCTCTCTCTCTCTTTCTTTCTTTCTCTCTTTCTCTCTCTCTCTCTTTCTCTCTCTTTCTCTCTTTCTCTCTTTCTCTCTCTTTCCTTCTCTCTCTCTCTTTCTTTCTTTCTTTCTTTCTTTCTTTCTTTCTTTCTTTCTTTCTTTCTTTCTTTCTTTCTTTCTTTCTTTCTTTCTTTCTTCCTCTCTCTCTCTTTCCTTCTTTCTTTCTTTCTTTCTTTCTTGTTATTTTATTAGTAATCATCATAACTAGAATTTAAACCATGCCCTCTGCTTCCAAAGCCTTTCTACTGGATTATCATTCCTTTATATCTTGTCTTAGTTTCCTGTCTAGTAAAGTAAGTGTAATAATACTTTTGCTTCCAACCATACAAGAGTTCCAGGGTGGTGACTGTTATCATGAAGTTCCTAATAATTCCAGCTACTGTATTATGTGAAAGAAATAGAAATATGTTGTTGGGAGGACCTGGCTTCATATCTGGACTCAGACACTTCTTACCTGTGTGGCCCTGGGTAAGTCACTTAACTGTAGTTATCTAGTCCTTGATATTTTTCTGTCTTAGAATTGATAACATAAAAACATAAACATAACATAATATAAAAAGATAAAGGTTTTTTAAAAAAAGAAATAAAAGCCAATGTTTTACATGGTTAGATTAGTACTATTAGTAACCTTTCTATGAAAGATTAAGATGATTTTTGAAACAAAAGAGTGTATGAAGTACCAAAATTGAATTATCTTCTGTCAAAATATTTTATGAATACGTTGAATTCTCTGTATCTCAAATTAAGTTATATATTTTAGAGACAGAAATCAATATAGCCTTTTCAAAGAGACCTTTTCTGATTTAGAGTTTTATTTTTTGTTGGTTTCTTTTGCATGCTATCTATATAATTTGCTTTGTTTGACTATGCATATTTGAAAGAAAGAATTGAAAATTTCTCTTCTTCTTCTCCCTATGACTAGGAATTGGAAGGGAAAGAAAATAATTTTCAGGTCATTAAAAATAAAATAAAGTTCCCAATGTCAGTATATACCTGCACAGGCACTCACTCTTTGGATATTTATAAGATTCAATTGCCATCAAATGAATAAAACAATCCTGATTGCTGTTCACTTTGCTTTCCTTTCCTTAGCAGCAACATTCTTATTGTTGTGAGGTCTCATTACTGACCCAAGAAATGAACACAACCCTCTTTGTTTCCCTTCCTTTTTCTTTAAAAGACACTAGTTTGTCCAGTAATGGACTAAGAACTATGAAGACAGGCACACAAAAGGAACACAAGCTCTTCCCATCTTTAAGAATTGTATAATTGAGCTTAACACAATAAACCCTCTATTATGTATCTGAATACCACACACTAGATTAAAGTGGGACCATTAACCCCTTTGTTGTACACATAAATACTTCAATTAATTCATCTTAAGATTGCATTGACTTTCCAGCCAAGTCACACTTCTGACTCATGTGAACTCTTATTTAATGAAGCCTTTTACCACCCTGTACTTGAATGGTTGATTTTTTTTAATCTACATGAAATTTATATATATATATATATATATATATATATATATATATATATATATATATTCCCACCAAGCTTCATCTTGTTAGATTGGATTTATCATTTTAACCTGGTAAAATCTTTTTGGATTGTTTTTTGGGTTACTGGATTTCATCTTTCACAGAAAGAACTAGATAGACCTTTGCAGTTCTGTTTTTTCAGCAAATTTTGTGAATCTAACAGTAAGCTGTGTTCAGAGAAATAAATTGACCACTTTTTAAAAATTTAAGTATCACTCTTCCCTCTGTAGGAATTAAAATTAATGTTGGTATTGGTTTTTGAGAATGAGGAAATGTTATTAAAAGTATTATTTTTCCTAGGATAAAAAAATTTCAGTTCCTCTTAAAATAGTTGAAAATATAATCTACTACAATATATAGAACTATATACCCAGTAACTGATCCAGGCAATTCAAGTTTAACATATTTTATAAATCCACATAATTCACTGACTCCATTATTATTATACAAGTATGTAATTTGTAAAGAATACAAGGGAAGGAGGAAAGGTTTTAGGGTTATGATATAGGGATTTCATCTAAATTTGTTGCAATTAACTAGTTTCAATTAACTTCATGTATATATAATTACAAATAATCTGATATTCAAAACAACTTATATGGTATAGACATACTTGCAATCATAAGTATTTCACTTTCAATTAATTATTCACAAGGTGTGTCTAGTATAGAAAATATGAAGAGATATTCATTTACAAAAGATGGTTATGAGTTTCATTTGAAAAACAGTCCTTGCTCTTGTATGTTACCATATTGAAAGGTGCCTGTTATTATTGACTTTATGTGGGGCTAAATGTGTTGTAGTTTCCATAGCAGTGGCAGAAACAACTTGTGGAGATATTAATAGTAGGGTTGAAAAAAACATTTGAAACAAGAATATATTAATATTATAAAATTTTCATATTAGAACAAGAATCCCCACCCCTTTAGGTAGTGTCCCTGGCTTCTAAACTTCTAAGTCATGCTGCCTTATTCTAGAACTACCCTCAATACCTGGGACCTTACTGGATCTGGAACATTTAATTTTCCTTGCTTTCTTCAACTTGGAACATCCCTCTGAGAGTCATGGCTCCATCTCCTTGTAGTCTCCATTTTGTGGAGGTGCCCAGGTTGGCCTTCATCCCTCTCATGGCAGGGCCATCCCATTTTAACTCCCTTTTGCATGTTATTTTTCCAATAAAAATAATAAGTTCCTTGAGGACAGAATCTATCTTTTCTTTAGCTTGTATTTGTATTCTCAGCACTCAAAACAGAGCCTAGTTTAGAGGAAAGGCTTATTATTAAATGGTCAGTTTACTGTTAAAAAGTGCCCTCCTTCTTTTCTTCCTTCTTCATTCCTTCCTCTCTTCTTCACCCAAAGGGGCCATCTAGCCTTAATATGAGAGCCTCCAAAAAAGAAAGGTTGGGGGGAACCATTACCTCCTATGATAATCCATTCTACTTTTGGATGGCTATTCGTTAATGAACTTACAATTTATCAAGCCTATATTTCCTTCCTTGTAACTTACCCAGTGTTCCTAGCTCTGCCTGGTGGGTTCAAGTAGAATTAGTTGTATATCTTTTTCAGGAGATAACTCTTTTAAATATTTGAATAAAACAATCAAGTCCAAATGTAGACCTCAAGTCTTGCCTTCTCTAAGCTAAATATCTCCAGTCCCTTCAACTAATTATTTCACATGACATGTACCTGAGCCTCTTTATCCTCATGGTTGTTCCCCTCTGGATGTTTTCCCCCTTATCAGTGTCATTCCTAAACTGTGTCATCCAGAATAGAACATATAACACTATATATGGTCAGACTGAGATGGAATACAGCAGGACTACTGCTTCCTTATTTCTGGATGCTATGCCTCTCAAAGTGCATCTTAGAAAATATTGGCGTTGGGGTGGGGTAAGGCAGCTAGGTAGGTGGTTTAGTAAATTGAGAGCAGGCACAGAGAGGACCAGGAGGTCCTGGGTACAAATCTGGCCTCAGATACTTACTTCCTAACTGTGTTACCCAGGGCACACTTAATCCCTATTGTCTAGTCCTTATCATTCTTCTGCCTTGGAACTAATATACAGTACTGATTCTAAGATGAAAGTAATGGGTTAAAAAAAAAAGACAATGCTAGTCTCTCACTTTAATATAACTAATATTCCTTTGATCGAATGATAATAGATAATAAAAAATGTTAAGATATAACAAAAGCAATCTAAGCTTCTTTCTCGAAACCAAATCATTTTAGTGAATGGTACCAAGCTATTTAGAAATAGTATATATACATATATATATATATATGTATTTTTGTATGTATGTAATCCTTTCCTTCCATCTTGGGATCAATACCGTGTATTGGTTCCAAGGCAGAAGAATAGTAAGGGCTAGGCAATGGGTGTTAAGTGACTTGCCCAGGGTCACACAGCTAGGAAGTGTCTGAGGCCAGTGTCTGAGGCCATATTTGAACCCAGGACCTCCTGTCTCTGTACCTGGCTTTCAATGAACTGAGCCAACCAGTTGCCCCCAGTATATATTTTGTTAGGCAAGCAACAAGAATTTCTTAAGTTCATGCTATCTGCCAGGTATTTTACAAAAAAAAAAAAAAAACTGGGAAAATACAAAGGAAAATTAAAATACCACTCCTGTTCTCAAAAAATTACATTGCATTTGGGAACTTTATTTTATTTTTAATGACCTGAAAATTATTTTCTTTCCCTTCCAATTCCTAGTCATAGGGAGAAGAAGAAGAGAAATTTTCAATTCTTTCTTTCAAATATGCATAGTCAAACAAAGCAAATTATATAGATAGCATGCAAAAGAAACCAACAAAAAATAAAACTCTAAATCAGAAAAGGTCTCTTTGAAAAGGCTATATTGATTTCTGTCTCTAAAATATATAACTTAATTTGAGATACAGAGAATTCAACGTATTCATAAAATATTTTGACAGAAGATAATTCAATTTTGGTACTTCATACACATTGGCTTTTATTTCTTTTTTTAAAAAACCTTTATCTTTTTATATTATGTTATGTTTATGTTTTTATGTTATCAATTCTAAGACAGAAAAATATCAAGGACTAGATAACTACAGTTAAGTGACTTACCCAGGGCCACACAGGTAAGAAGTGTCTGAGTCCAGATATGAAGCCAGGTCCTCCCAACAACATATTTCTATTTCTTTCACATAATACAGTAGCTGGAATTATTAGGAACTTCATGATAACAGTCACCACCCTGGAACTCTTGTATGGTTGGAAGCAAAAGTATTATTACACTTACTTTACTAGACAGGAAACTAAGACAAGATATAAAGGAATGATAATCCAGTAGAAAGGCTTTGGAAGCAGAGGGCATGGTTTAAATTCTAGTTATGATGATTACTAATAAAATAACAAGAAAGAAAGAAAGAAGGAAAGAGAGAGAGAGAAAGAGAGGAAGAAAGAAAGAGAGAGAAAGAAAGAAAGAAAGAAAGAAAGAAAGAAAGAAAGAAAGAAAGAAAGAAAGAAAGAAAGAAAGAAAGAAAGAGAGAAAGAAAGAAAGAAAGAGAGAGAGAGAAAGAGAGAGAAAGAAAGAAAGAAAGAACAAAAGAGAGAGAGAGAGAAAGAGAGAAAGAAAGAGAGAGAAAGAGAGAGAGAGAGAAAGAAAGAAGAGAGAGAGAGAGAGAGAGAGAGAGAGAGAGAGAGAGAGAGAGAGAGAGAGAGAGAGAGAGAGAGAGAGAAAGAAAGAAAGAAAGAAAGAAAGAAAGGAAGGAAGGAAGGAAGGAAGGAAGGAAGGAAGGAAGGAAGGAAGGAAGGAAGGAAGGAAGGAAGGAAGGAAGGAAGGAAGGAAGGAAGGAAGGAAGGAAGGAAGGAAGGAAGGAAGGAAGGAAGGAAGGAAGAAAGAAAGAAAGAAAGGAAGACTAAAAATGAGGAACTGGGATTAGATGATCTCTAACATCAAGACCTTCTGATTAAGTTCAACTACAGTATCCATCAAATCTCAACAATATTTGAGTGTTCCATCATATATTTAAGAATCCCTAGTCCTGAATAAGAGCATTTCCAAATAGCAATCCTGTCCCACACAAGAGTTGTTTTGTAGGAGGGAAAAATCCATGTATGGTATATATGAAATAACACAGTGCTTATGGTTTGTGAACACATGCAGCATCTTGTTTTTGCAATGCAATTATTTCCCACCCAAAATGTTTAAAAATGTAGATTTGAAAAGTCTCTGCCTAGGCATATTCTGTACTTGTGGTTCAAAACAAGCCACACATACATATAAGTTTAACTATAAAGCATTTATTTAAATGGAGCATGAGAGAAAGCTGTAGTATATGCAATGCCTGGATGGGCATACTGCCTCTTCCTCTTATTGGGAGCTGATAAATGTAAAGACAGTCAACAGGGACAGATTGAACACCCACCAGGTGTGAAACCATGTAAGGCTTAGGGGCTTCTTTTATATCTCAAAGAAAGAAAGGGGAAAGCAAATAAAGCTTGACTTCTGACTGAAAACAGGATTTTAAATTTCCATTATGCAACATGAGGCAAAAAGTTCAAAATTCTATTATTCTTTCACTTCCAAAAATTATTCCTACACAACAGAAAAGCTAAGCGTTGAATATTACAGTTCATGTTTCTACCCTGAGGCTTAGTAAAGAAGCTCGATACAGGTAGCTTCCCCGCTTAGCACAATGGGCATGTTCCTGAAAACTTGCATGTAGTTCATATTCTCCTACTGGGTAACATTATAATTTTAGAGAGTATTCCATCTCCATTTCTAATTGATCTTCAATTGGCAGGGAGTTCCTAATACTACCCAGGTATCTTTCTGCCAGCCAGACTTGCTTTCAAGTAGCTAATGATCTGCAAGCCAACATGTTAATGAACTTAGTAGGGAAGGTCCTTGCTCTTAAAAAATGCCCAGATTTCTATAGCAAAGTGAGGTATTCTAGACTTTTTTTTCAATAATCACTCTGTAATTTTCTTAAGTTACTATTTTTTCATGTTATTTTTTTCTGGAAGAAAGACCCATTCCAGAAATACTTTGAAAGAATTTTAACTAGTCTTGAAGTTGCTGAATGGTCTGTTTCAGAATCCTGGAAGAGCCTAGTCAGGTCTAGCTTATAGTGATGATACTCAGTGCTAGTGCATCGCAATAACTTTTAACAAGAGTTTTGAAAACAGGAAGATGGTTATGGCAATTCTACTTAATTCTAGACTAAACTATCTCATGGCCCCATCCTATGAGGATGACCTCATCATTCTTCCTCTAAGAATGATCTCACCCTCACACTAGCCAGTAACAGATCAGAGGTCCTTTCAAGGCAGGGAAATAAGATGACACCACGTGGTATACAATATGGAAGGTTACAGGTTGCAATGCTGGGGTTGATCTGAAAGCATTAGGTACCTGAAAAGGGGGTAAAAGGGAAAAATGAGAAGAAATAGGCAACCAATAAGGAGTAGAGGGAAGAATGTAGGAGAATTTTATAAAGAACTTTTGAGGATAATCAGAAAATACTTATACACAGACACACACACATTCACCCACATATACTCTTTTGGCATACTTTTACTACAAACCAACTAACTTGTGACCTCTTATCCAACCAATATTAGCTAACCATTATCCACCCATTACTTTCTAATAGCTCCCAAAGGAGGCTCTTTCAGCATCTTATTGTCATTAAGTGCTTCCTCAGTCTTGTATAGTATGACACAAACTCCCCTACCCCCTTTTTAAAAGACATTCACATATTTCAGGATAAGATCAAATGTGAAATCCTCATCTTTGGGAAATTATAGAATTTATTTTCCAAATATTCTTGGTTATTTCCATTTGGGGCTATAGGGGGAAAAAACTAAATGGTTTACTGTTCACTGAGGCCTAAGAACTTACAAAAGGTGCTCAGAACAATTTGGGCAAGCACATTAACTCTTTTTAAACCACACACAGTGAATGGGATGCTAGCAAGATAAATTTTCAACCCCTCCTGACCTGAAATGTCAAAGTGCCTCCCAAAGATAGGAACTTAATATCAGGGAAACAGAAAACAATTATGCCAATAACAAGAATTGAGTTAGATACGTAGACAGTTGAATGTGTGCATAGCTCTTTCTATTCAATAAAATCTACATATATTGGTGTGAATAGGCCTATAAATCGCAATAACCCAATATCTAAATGAAAAGAGATATAAGCAAGTCTCTGTGCGCCCAATGGCATTTAAAAAATAAAACTCACTGCATACTCATTAATAGCTACAGAAATCATGACACCTTCATGAGAAATGTGATGCCAACCCCAACTTATCTAATATTTCAGAGATAACAACACCCTGTAATGTTGTACAATAATTTTAAAACAGATTGAATGTAGTATTGCAATTTTCATAGAGGAAAAAAGTCTGAACATTTTGTGATTTTTCTTTTTTGACACATTAATTGCTCTCCCATACACAAGGAGAACAAAAGCAGCAGCATGCCATATTTATTCAATGAAAGTTGAGCCACAGGGGTTGTGGTACATTCTTCCTCCAACACTAGCCAAATTATCTCAGTGCCCAACTTGTAAGAGGCTGCAATAATACTCCATCATTTCAGAACGCTGGTCGGGTTATGCATCATTTTAACAGCACGGTGGCAGATTGTGATCATCTTCATGTTATAGGAATCTAGAGATAAGTGGCAGGCATGGTGAGTCATTTTCATACATTCGCATTCTGAACGGAAACCTTAAAGAGATAGTCAGAGATTGTTCAGCTCTGATGTAGAATGCTCATTAGCTCAGGTAGCTCAGGGGGGCATTTATGGCTGTTGGTGAAGTCATCCGATTTTTATTTTTACTTTCAATGGTCCACGGGATAAATATATGTATAGATAAAAAGAAGAATGATCTCAAAATGAAAAGCAGAATAAGCAAACTTTAAGTGCACACACTTTTAAAAAATAATGATTGTATATTTTGATTTATTTTGTTCATATCGTATATTCACCATCAGAGAAGTTGGTTAAGTTTTGCTATTAAAATGCATCTGGAAAAATAAGTTGTAGCTGATTTATTTCAACATAATGTATTTGTATGCGCTAAACATCTATTGCTTAGCTACTTGAATAGAAAAGACATTCAGCGTGTTTATGCCAATTCAACTGCCATCAACATCCGAATACCCACAAAAAATCATCATCAGAGATAATCAGTCCTTTTGGTAAAGGCACAAAGCACTTTGGAAAAACTTAATTGAAAACTGGACACAACTGGGTGATGATTGATGATGAATAAGATGATGATGAATTAATTTATTTCTTAATGAGCAGCCTCAGATACTTCATTTCCTCTTGGAGATTAGCATATTTAAATACAATATGTTATGTTTCTCTATAAGATCTAATCTTTTAAGCACTATGCTGATTTCAAAGACTATTTTAATAAGAGGGAAAGAGACAAAAATAATTTTGCATACAGCTAAGCTTGTGAGAACACACAGTTTGTGAGAAGGTGTGTTTGTGGGTACTTGCACAGAGCACTGAATTTAAAACACTAATTGGATTCAGATTTTGTCAATTCAGTACGCCATATTAAGTATAAATGAAATGTTATCATTGACAGCGGGTTCTTCCATTCCTTGTGATGTCAGAAGAACAAAATTTAGTTTCTAAAAATAAAGTTTCATAAGTTAAATCATGATTTCTTTTTTTCTGTTCATTTCCTTCTAGTGCATTTTTTAAAAGAATTTAATTTCTTTTAGGTTTAATTAGTTTCCTTTCTTTTCAGTGTTCTCCTGAGGTATCTTCAAATAAGAGGAGAGGCAAGGGATTTAGTCTAAAAGCAGCATTACACAAGGGTTAGCAAAGGATATCAAAGAAATAAAAGAATTATAGGGATTTAATAGACCTTGAGTCCAGCTTGGGGGAACAAGGAAGTATGGATATATTTGGATGTAAATTTGTATCTGCGGCCGTCATGTTTATTCTTTCCATCTTCTTCCAATTGTAATTACTCTAAGGGGAAAAGCCGTTTTGTCCATTTTATTCCTATTCACTAGTATCTAGCAAACTTCTCTAGAGACGAAGGATACATGAGGAGTACTGTTTTCTAAGTGAAGAGACAAGATCCATATTTAATAGAAGTTAAAGAAAACAACTTTATCTTTTTATCTCTACCCTTTAACCACCCCCATGCTCTCCACACTAATCCCCCATAAAGGACTAGGAAAGATGATTCAAATGGTAGATTTTCTCAATGGATATCATCATTGATTTGCCTGAAACAAAATGATCAACTTAATTAATGCTGCATTTGTCTCTGTATCACCATCACCTTAACTACAGTGCCTGGCACATAGTAGGTGTCTCATAAAAGCTTGTTGGACTGAATGGCACTGAATTGAATATTTGGCCAGTTGTAGCCCTCATTTCCCTAACCTTTCTGATAACAAAGCTTTTATTGTAATAGTATGGCTCTTAACAATTGAAGTTGCCCCATATTGTCAGTTTGATAAATAATTGGGTCCCAGAAGGACTGGCAAAGAGCCCTGATGATCTATAGCTACAGAGAACATTGACAAATTGTGATCAGACGGCCTTTGTTCCAAACACAGCCAGTCTCAATATAAACTCAAAATGGCACAGAAATTGTGTAGCATATAGCAGTCCAATAAATGAAGCCCCCACCTGTCACTTGGAGACCTACCCCAATACAGAGGTCAACGCTAATGATAATAATAATGATGAAAATAATGATAATCATGACATAATAATAATAATAGGTGAATAAACTGGAAAGTATACAACTTCAGCCCATTGTCATCCTAGTGTTTGCCTTTGTCCCTAAGGCAATGAAGGAGAACTTTGACTATCTTCCCAGAAGAGGGACAAATAAAATTCATACAGCTATTATTTGAAACCAGGGGACAAAATCACTTGAGGATTTTAAGCACTGCCAGTATTGTATAGCTCAGGGCAGCTGGTTGGCTGAAAGTGTATGTCAGCTGTCAATGGCTTGCATGACCCAGTATCAGGATAAAAATGATGAAAACAACAATGACAACAAAATTGTCCAAATCCCTGGCTACTTGATGATAACTCTTGTGGAAAAGTCTTCTAAGAAAACGCAGTTTTTCAACTTGGTCTAAATTTATGAAATGTTGGCTTAGTGGCAGGAACTGCACTAGGGCTTTGGGGCAACAAATGAAAAAGGGAAACAGCCCTCACCCTTTGGTGGCTTGCTTTTCTTTGGCTGCTCTTTGAGAATTTTAAGTTCTACTTGGGCACCACAATTGATGTGACACTTATGATCTTAACAGTTATTATAGAGATTGCCTTGATCACATTTCTAAGCACAAGAATTATTGCAAGAATGAGTGTTGCAAGAATGAGTGAATGGAGAGAATATGCATAGACTCCTTGACCTGTTCCAGAATGAATTTTGCCAGCAAAAGAGTTAGTTTTGTTGCTAAAGAGATGTATGCCTAAACATTTCTCTGAGCAAGAGAATACATTGAGGAATTATTTGAACTCAATTCCTCTCTTGATCTTAGGGGCACAGTTGTTGTGGCAAAGTTTGGCCCTCAGATAATTTTAACTAAATATGAGAAAGAAATAAAAACAAAGAGTCTAAGAAAATGAAACAGACACTTCTTAACATTATTTCCTAAGTCCAGAGACTTATAGATATCTGCATAAGGCTCTCTTCACTGGGAGAGAATGACTATTTGATTACCTTGTGGTAAGTATGGGAGAAAAGAGAAATAAATAGAAGCAATGAATAGAGCACTAGGCCTTGAGTCAAAAAGATCTCACTTCAAATCCAGATTCAGAGACTGTGCAACTCTGAGTAAGTCACTTAACCCTGTTTATCTCAGTTTCCTTATCTCTAAAATGAGCTGGAGCAGAAAATGGCAAACCATTAAAACCCCAAATAGGGTCATGAAAAGTTGGACACAACTGAACAAAATGGAAGAGTTAAGATACTAATTTCTCTGACTATGGACTTCTAGAGAAGACACCTTCTGTTCCAGGTTATCTTCAGAAAGAGGTCCCTGGAAGAAAGAAAAAGCAGGCACTAAGTTCCTCTATTTGCCACCTTCTTCTTGGAATCTATTTTTCTACAGGGACCTTTTCCTGAAGAGAACCTGTCCTCATGTATATCCTCTTTTGAAGCTGGAACTCAAAGAACAAGGGGAGAGAAGGTGCATTAAAACTCTACCTTGTTCTGAGCCCCCCCACACACACACATACATATCTCTTCTAGTCAGTATAGTAAGTTTATGAGTAGCCAGTTTTAAGAAGCAATGTGAGGGGGCAATTGGATAGCTCAGTGGCTTGAAAGCCAGGCCTAGAGATGGGAGGTCCTAGGTTCAAATTTGAACTCAGATACTTCCTAACTGTGTGACCCTGGGCAAGTCACTTAACCCCCATTGCCTAGCCCTTACCACTCTTCTGCCTTGGAACCAATGCATAGCATTGATTCCAAGATGGAAGGTAAGGGTTTAAAAAAAAGAAGCAATGGGGCAGCTAGATGGTACAGTGGGATAGAGCCTCTAGTCTGCAGTCAGGAACACCTAGATACCTTAGATATATAAATTAGCTATGTGACCCTGAGCAAGTCACTTAACTCTTATTTTCCTCAGTTTCTCATCTATAAAATAAGCTGGAGAAGGGAATGGTAAACCACTCTAGTATCTATGCCAAAAAAAAAAACCAAAATGGAGGTTGGGAAGAGTTGGGCATGCCTGAACAATACCAATAACCCTCTGCCTTTAAATAAAGTGTGATTGCCACCACGTTTCCTGCTGCTAATAGTGGTCTTTCTTGGCAAGTACTCAAAAAAGCTGAGTGTGCCTGCCCCCTGTTTCATAATTTCATAAATTAGTTATCAATTCAGATGGAAAGGGAAGGGAATAAGCATTTCTATAGCTCTCACTTTAAGCCAGGCTGTATGCTAAGCACTTTCTAATTATCTTATCATCTTCACAACAATGCAGTAAGGTAAGTTTTTCTCTCCATTTTACAGTTAAAGAAATTCAATCAAACAGAGGTTAAGTGGTGACTGACTACCCAGTGTGATAGGGTAGTAAGTATTTGAAGCTAAATTTGAGCTAAGGTCTTTCTTGACTCTAGGCCCTGTGCTCTATCCAATGCACCACCTAGCCTCTTGCACAAGGAGGAATTCTCCACTACACTCCCCTCAACTCTAACCATCATATAAGCATAGAGCATCAAGTATCCTTTTACACCAATGAGAAGAGCTATTTGTACCTAGAAATTATAACTAAAAAGAATTATAAAAGAAAATGCCAACTAAATAAAGGCATGATCTTTGTTTTGATAATAGTAAAGCCAGCAGAAATTTATCCAAGATTTTAAATTTGCAAGCTGTATTTCTCTTCCACTTGTTGGAGCAGAGATTTACTCTATGTATATATTTTGGTAAGAGGACACAATCTAATGTGACAAAATAATGAAGCCACATTGTCCCCTACAATTCAACATACAATTCTGAACTTCTGCCTTGAGCATAAGCACTGCCATTTAAATTTTTTTTGAAAATTAAAAATATTTAATTAGATGTTTACGTCACAACCATTTGGGGAAACTACGCTTTTATTTTAAGTCTGAATAATACAGCTGGTTCATTTTTTAAAATCCCCTCATTTCAATTTGAATACAGCACAGCTGCCTTGATGCTAGTTCTCTGAGAAGTGACAATATGATTGGTCAAAAGTTATAATATGCAATGATAGTCGCTAAGGAGCCTGTTCTTTTTGAAGATAGAAAGGACATTACCCTGTGCTTTATTGGTCAAAGGAGTTGTCAGTCAAAAGTGTCTCATTATGTATGCAGTCCAGGCAAAGCAAAATACTGAAAGCATATAAGAGAATTGAAGACATGCATGGATATATTTAGTTCTTTTAAAAGAGCAATGGTCATCCCCACATGACTTTATAAGAATTGGCTTAGTTAGCATCAGCTGCACAAGTTAGTCTTGCATGATGTAAAGCTCCCATCATCTGACATTTTGTTCTAAAAACTATTTTCAAAATGTCAGCAAGTCTCCAGACTTCAGCTCAGTGGTTAAAGCCTACTCAAAATCTGCTACTAGCAACCATTCCACTCCTTCTCCTCCCTGCCCCCAACCTCCACAATACAAGAATATTCATAAAGAGCTGAGCACAACATTTAGCATTCGGAGAAGAAAATAGGAAATTCTATTCCTTGCTGTATTCCCAGAGTAAATAATAAGCAACATCTATGTTGCTCCTGGGAGTAGCATTGTTGCTGTTCAGTCATTCAGTCATGTCCAACTCTCCATGACCCCCATGGACCATAGTTATCTCTGGGGTTTTCTCGGCTAGGACACTAAAGTGGTTTGGCTTCTCCTTCTCCAGTGGATCCAGTGGAGCCTTTGTAAGTAGCACACCCTGAGAGAAAATCATGATTTTTTAAATAAAACGGAAAGAAAAGCTGTATGCTAAAAGATAACTGATGGTTGCAAGCAAATTAATTTAAATAATAATATCTATTATGTACCTGATATGTGCAAAGCATTGTACTGGACACTGACAATACAAAGCGAAAAGAAATCAAACAGCAGCAATAATAACAAAAAGTTATACTTGACCTCAAGGAACTTACATTTGTCGACATGGAATCTAGAAACCCCAAACTTGTGGCCTCGTGGGATCTGGTGAACCCCAGGTTTCAGGACTAGCTTGTAGGTTGGAGACCCCAAAGAGTGTACTTGTTCCCTGTTTCCATAAGAGTCCACGCTGGGGGGAATCCCAGGCTGGCAGTTTCGGATTGAGTGGCGGACCCTCAGGTGAATGAATGATAATCCTAATTGGGTGGGACTAAACACAAGCTAAGTGACTCTTTAGCAAGTGGGCAGCAGCCTTGTAAACTGAAGGTCCTGAGTTTGAACCCGGAAAGGGGAATGTGGTTCTGTGGGGAAGCTTCTAAGGCAAAAAGAGTCACTTAACACATGCTTAGTCCTACTCAACTAGGATTGTCATTCACCTGAGGGTCCTCCACTCAGTCTGAAACTGCCAGCCTGGGATTCCCCCCAGGGTAGACTCTCATGGGAACAGGGAACAAGTACAAACTTTGGGGTCTCCAACCTACAAGCTAGTCCTGAAACCTGGGGTTCACTAGATCCCACGAGGCCACAAGTTTGGGGTTTCTAGATTCCATGTTGACACATTCAAAGAGTCAGGATAAAATATGTACAAAGAAACAGAGGGTAGGGACTGACAGGACAAAGCTATTCAGACAAAATAATCTAGGGAAAATAAGAAAGAGGTTGCTATAAATATTTTACCACAAAAAAGGTCTTTTCCTCTGTCCTTTATCTCTTTTAGGTTCAGGTTTTGTAGCGATAATGCTGTGTAAAAGGATACACAATGTTTAGTAACTTTTGGAGACAGCTAAGTAGCCCAGTGGAAAGAGTGTTGGGTCTGGGCTCAGGAAGACTTGAGTTCATATCCAGCCTCAGACACTTACTAGCTGTCTGGGCAAGTCACTTAACTTCTGTTTGCCTCAGTTTCCTTATCTATAAAATGTGAATTATAATAGCACCAACCTCCCAGTTGGGAAGAGCAAATTGAGATAATAATTGTATAGTGCTTAGAATTGGAACACAGTAACAATGACATACATTTTGTTATTGTTGTTGTTATTTATAATTTCAAATTGCTTTCCAGAATAGTTGTATCCTTTCCCATGTCCCTCAACAATGCTCAAATGTGCCTGTTTTTCAACAGTTCCTCCAACATTTCTTTCCCTTTTTTGTCACCTTTGTCACACTCTGATGGGTAGGAAGTGAATTCTCAAAATTGTTTTAATTTGCATTTCTCTAATTAGTTATGATTTGGATCAATGATGCATGCAGTTCATTACAGAGACATGACAGATTTGAGGTGTGGAATGAGACATATATATTTTTGTATACAACTACTGGGGGAATTTGTTTGGCTTTGCCATACATATTTGTTCCAAAATTTGTTTTTCTTTTCTTTTTTCCTAATGGGGTAGATGGTGGGAGAGAGAGAAAAGAAGATTGGTGTTAATTAAAAAAAAAAGAGAGAGAGAGAGAGAGACCAAGAGATAGGTACAACTGATATGAAATATTTATGAAATAAGTTAAGGGTTTTTTTTTTTTCAAACCCTTACCCACTGTCTTAGAATCAATACTATGTATTGGTTCCAAGGCAGAAGAATGGTAAGGGCTTGGCAATGTGGGGAAAGTGATTTGCCCAAGGTCACATAGCTAGGAAGTATCTAAAGTCAAATTTGAACCCAGGACTTCCAGTCTCAACCTGATTCTCAATCTACTGAGTCACATTACTGCTCCCTATAGTTTTACTTGAATATTTTATACTTTGTTATAAGAAAACTTTCACAAAGTGGGAATAATCTATAAATATACATAATAAAAAAATCAATAAAATTTTCAAAATAGTTTTTAACAGAAAAAATAAGAGGTCACTTTCATTTGGGTGGATCAGAGATAGTAACATAAAAGAAGTGGCAGTGGAACTGACCTTTGAACAAAAAGTAAAGACAGAAAATATATTCCATGTGTTGGGATTGGGCTATGCAAAAAATGTAAAGGCCAAAGGATATTGACTTTGAGGAATCGGGTGATGAAGATTTATAGTTATTAAAAGGTAATAAAGTGAAACATGGCACAGCATAGATTTAGGGAAAATATAGAAACATTTTTCCAGGAACAGAGAAATTTTGGTGTCCCTGATAACTTACAAAAACTATGGGGAAACCATTATTGTTCACATAGCATTCTTAATTCAGAATTTTGAGCAGAAGGGAAGCACAGTTCTCAAATGCATTAATATTCCTGTTTACATGTCTCTTCCCAAGCAAATTTTTTTAAAAGTTCTGTCTTGAATAGCACCATTATTGGCTACCATGCTATTAGACCATTTAAGGACAATGTTCAACTTGAACTGGGCTATGATTTACTTTTTTCCATCTTCATAAAGAGATTTCTTGAATGAAAAGCATTTATTAAGGGCTTAACATGTGCAAGGCAAGTTAATAATGTAAACAATATTCAGTAGCTAGCTCTAATATTCATATTTAATCTACTTGGGAAGAAGCCCTCAGTCTTAAGGACTTTAATATATTGTTTGCATGCAAATCTGCTATTTACAAATACAATTTCAAATTCTTAAAGCAAGCCTGTTAGGCCCTTTACTTGAAGGTATTTTGTTCAACAGTTAGTTCTAGTTACTGGATGTTTAAAGTAATAAAACGCTTCTTTTAAAATATTCTAAAGTCATAACTAAACCAGACAGGTTGCATAAATAATTAGATTTGAGAATAATCTGTACATAAAACCAAAGAGTCTGAATTTATTTCTTATTTTTCTCTGCTGCTGCATCTTAAGCTTTCATGTCAATAGCCTTAATCAATGAGCTTGATAATTTGATGATGAAAGGTCTAATCTCCAAGCCTGGTTCCCTAAGAGTTCCCAAAAGGTAACTTGACTGGTGATAACACATCTTAGATATAAAAAGTGCATTTTAGATCATACATCATATAGGAGGATTTTAGTACTCTAGGATAGTAAGTAATGCTTTCATTTTTGTAGTTGGACTTGGATAAGTCACTACCAGTCCTCTTTATCACTGCTTTTAGCACCTCATAGCATCCAAATTTGATGCGGGAGTGCCCAGTGCTGCCTAAAGGATGGCAGAATGTCAAGGTGAAGTATAGCAACTACCCTCAGGGCAGGTGAGAGACATACTCTAATGACATGAGGAACCACATCTGTAGAAACCTGGGAAACAGTAGAAGATGATTATCTTGGCATGGAGCAATAAGTAATCCAGCAGCTACCTGAGCAAAAGTGTCAGGTCAGAATGCAATTCACATGAATAGGTCCTGTAAAAATGGGCAAGATTGAACTCCAAACTGAAGGACAAATGGCACATGCATCTAGCATGGGAAAGAATTATTGACAGTGACAGCATCGGTAATGTCATCTTTGAATATGGACAGCACTGTTACCGTACTCCAGATGTGCCACTATGGAAAGAACTGTATGAGATGCTAAGAGTGTTTTATTTCTTTCCACAGTTTGCCACTTCATGAAGATATTTTAACTACTCGTCATTGATAATGATTATACACAAGTGACTGCTCCTCATTAAGAATTTGGCACAAATACACAAATAATTATTGACACAATTAAGCTTTGACACTGTGCCTGTCAGATTTCTTTTGTCCCCACTATTTATCAGTTCCATATTATTATTCTTTAAAAAAAAGAAGGAAAATTCTGTTTTAATCAGTGCTAAACCCTCTCAAGTTTGTTTCCAGTAAAAAATATAAGGAAATGCTGGATTGCTAAAAATAACCAATGTTCAACTCGGTATATTATTAGCATTCATAAAGAGAAAATGGAAAGCTACAGTTCAGACATTGAAGGACAGATGTCTAAAGCAATAAAAAAGAATAATTCAACATGAGACTACAAAAATAAAGAGTAGTCTGTCAATGCCAGTACCAACAAAGGAAATGTGTTGATGGTTGTTTAAACAATCTATATGGCTACACGAGCATATAACTGACTATATCATCAACATCCATTTAAATTCTTTGCTAACTTGTTAAAGTTGAAAGACTTACATGTTTGCTGATATCTATTTAGGATAGTATGGTGGGATTTAAGTACTATAGCCAGACGGTGCTAAGCACATAGTGGGAACATTAAAATGGCTGTTGATGAAGGAAAGTCATCAATGAAAGGAAAGAGAAGTCACAGAAGGTATAAACCCAGTTTGATCTATTTTTGAAACTGGGGATGAGGGGTGGGTGGAGAATATTTTAGGAAGGCATAGATGTACATGGGTGGAAAGAGTTGCAGAAGAAAGGTGAAATTTATGGGTTAAATGAACAATCTGTGTTGTTTAGCAAGTATTGCCACATACATGGCACACCTATTCTCCTCTTCTTTCTCTCTCTTTTAAAAATAAATGTTTACATGTCAATACAATTTTAATAATATTTTTCTGACATTTTACCATCCAGGTATTCTCCCGCCTTCCCTCTCTTCTCCCCTCCCTGAGACAGTAGGTAGGCTGTACATGTGCTATCATGCAATATATCCTTCCATGTCCATCATGTTGTGGAAGAAGATATATATCAATCTTGGAAGAAAAAAACTCATGAGGGAGACAAAGTGGAAGATGGTATGCCTCCCTCTCTTTTTCACCATTACTAGAAGTGTACTGGACCCAGGTCTAACCTTGGGAGAACCAACTGTTAAAAATTCATTGTGAGCATTTACATCTTAAGAGTCATTTGAGACAAATCAAAGCTTGACTGATTGTTTTGTTGATTCTCAACTATTAAGAAAATGTTAATAATGCAGATTAAGCTTTAAAATATTTATGTACATTCATTTTTTCCTCCTAGAGCTCAATTGTTAAATATTTACCAGCACACCTCTATATTGCTCAAGAAATATTGCTTGGGTTCAGCAGGAGTATAGTAGAAGTTTCAAGTAATGAAGTTATCACCAGCCTAGAGGCCTGACAAGTCTAGGACAATAAATAATAATAGATTTCCTGTATATAGCACTTTTTTATATAAAAACCCTTACTTTCCATCTTGTAATCAATACCATGCATTGGTTCCAAGGCAGAAGAGTGGTAAGGGCTGGGCAATGGGGGTTAAGTGACTTGCCCAGGGTCACACAGCTGGGAAGTATCTGAGACAAGATTTGAACCTAGGACCTCCCATCTCAAGGGCTGGCTCCACTGAGCTACCCAGCTGCTCTCATATAGAGCACTTTAAAGTTTACAAAGTACTTTACATCTCGTTTGAGCCTTACAATATATCTGACCCCTTCCTATGGTACTGCCCCAACCACCCCTCACCTTGCAAATGCAGTAGTTCAGGAAATCCAAAATTCAGGGTGTGTTGGGGGTGGGGAGAGGGAGGTAATGATTGCACGTGGTTTGAATATAGTAAAATCACCTAAGCCCCTATTCCACCAAAATATGCAGTGACTTTATAAGGATTTTACTTCATCATAGAGGCAGCTAGATGGTACAGTGAGTTGAGCCCTGTTTGGGGAGCTTATAAGACCTGAGTTTAAATCTTGACTCAGGAACTTTATAGTTGTGTACTCTAAGGCAAGTCACTTAATCTCTCTCAGCCTCAGTTTTCTCCTCTGGACTCAGTAGCTTCTAAAATTCCATTCAGCTCTAAATGCATGATCCTATCTATGGTCCTAGGTAAGCTCCGAGGTTATAGTGGCAACAGAGAATAGTGAATACTACATGAAGAGAGATATAGTTTGGTACTATAAAGAAAGGAGAACTGCGTTTGTAGTTAGGGAACCTGGGTTTAAACTACAGCTCTGTCAAGTATTATCTGTGTTTTCTTCAACAAGATAGTAGAATTCTAAGATCTTCAGTTTCCTTATCTGTAAGGATTCTCATGAAACCTTGCCTATATCCTACCATCCTCTCAAGCCTATAATATTCATATATCCCTCCTCTCTTTCTGAGCTACACTCCTAGAAAACACTCTACATTCAAAGCTTCCACTTTGTTTCCTCTTACTTACCCTTTAATCCTTTTTGATATAGTTTCTGGTTTCATTATTCAAACTGCTTGCTCCAAAGTTACAAGTGATCTGTTAATTGCTAAATCTGATTGAATTTTCTCAGTCCCTATCATTCTTAATCTACTCTATTTGACACTGCTAATCATCTTCTCCTGTAGATTCTTTCCTCTCTCTCAATTTTTGTGACATCATTCTCTCCATATTCTCCTCTGAGCTCTTTGGTCCTTACTTCTCAGTCTCTTTTGTGGGTTCCTCATTCAGATCGCATTCTCCATACTGTGGGTGTTCCCCAGGGATCTGTCCTAGGCACTCTTTTTCTTTACTCTTTATAACTTCATCAGCTTCCATGGATTTAACTCTAATCCCTAAGCTGTTCATTCTAGATTTATGTATACAGCCCTGATCTCTCTCAATTTTCAGTCCCCCAATTCCAGTTATTTATTGGTGCTTGAAAAGTCCCAAACACATCTTAAATTCATCAGCTCTAAAAATGAACATATCTTCCCCCCACCCCCCAAGCTCTTGCCTCTCCCTGTTTTCTAGGAGTGTGGCTCAGAAAGAGAGGAGGGATATATGAATATTATAGGCTTGAGAGGATGGTAGGATATAGGCAAGGTTTCATGAGAATCCTTACAGATAAGGAAACTGAAGATCATTGAATTCTACTATTTTGTTGAAGAAAGCACAGATATTACTTGACAGAGCTGTAGTTTAAACCCAGGTTCTCCAACTACAAACCCATGTCAGATATCACTGTCCCCCCAATGTTTAAAGTTCATTATCTCTGCATTAATCACTTCTCCACCCACACATATCCAATCATTTGCCAAGTATTGCCATTTCTACTACTTTAACTTTTCTACTACTTTAACCTTTCTTGTATATGATGCTTCTTTCTCTGATCACACAACTAGAGCAGCCTACTTCAGGTTCTCATGATCTCTCACCTAGATTATTTATTGCAACAGCCTCTTAAATTCTCTCCCTGCCTCAAGTCTCTCACCAATCAAATCCATCCAACCTTCTGCTGCCAAAGTAACAATATTGGATCCTGTGATTCCCCTATTCAAGTAATTCCAGTGGCTTCCTACTCTTTTTAGTTTTTAGAGTCCTTTCCCACTTCCCCCCAACCTATATTTCTAATATCATTGAATATTGCTCCTTCCTTAAGAAAATACTATGTGCTGATACACTGTGGTACAATCGAAGGTGATGACTTCTCCATTAGTGTCAATGCAATGTCCCTGAACAATTTGCAGGGATCTAAAAAACACTATCCACAAGCAGAGAATAAACTATGGGAAGTAAAAACACCGAGGAAAAGCAATTGCTTGACTACAGGGGGGAAGGGGATATGACTGAGGAGAGACTCTAAATGAACACTCTAATGCAAATACCCACAACATGGAAATGGGTTAGAAACAGGAACACATGTGATAACCAGTGGAATTGTGCGTTGGCTATGGGAGAGGTGGTAGAAGGGGGGGGAGGAAAAGAAAATGATCTTTGTTTCCAATGAATAATATTTGGAAATGACCAAATAAAATAATGTTTAAAGTGAAAAAAAATACTATGTGATCCAGCCAAAATGACCTTCCCTCTGTTTGCCACACACCGTGTCTCTTCATTAGTTGCTGCACAAGCCTAGGATGTACCTATCTCCTTATATACTTTTGACAGAATTCCACTCTCCCTTTAAAATATTGCTGAAGCATGGAGCCTTTCCTCCTCTCCACTAATTACCTCATGTTTAACTACTTTGTACTTATTTGCATTTCCTCACTTTATATTTGTTATATATATACACATATATATATACATAAATGTTTTGTATAAAATAGATACACATATATGTACTTATGTCCATGTCTCCTCTCTATTACAATACAATTATATAATACTTTACAATGTAACATATTATCTCTTTTCTTACAATGTAAACTACTTCAGGTAAGGATATCTAACCTAACACAGATTTGTACTTAATAAATGCTTATTGATTGGCTGAAAATTAACAATATTTCCAGGGGCAGCTAGATGGCTCAATGGATAGAACATTAGAGCTGTAGTCAAATCTGACCCCAGACACTGTCCAGCTGTGTGACCCTGGGCAAATCCTTACTGCTCTTCTGCCTTAGAATCCATACTTAGCACTGATTCCAAGACAGAAAATAAGGTCTTAAAAAGAACCAATACTTCCAGTTCTACATCTGTAATCCACTTGTACTAAGTAAGCACTCAGAATGAAAGTAGTGGCTGCTGGAAGAGTGAGGGAAGGTTAGTAATAATCAGTTGCTGCCCGACAGTTTCATAGCAGTAGTTCATTTATGTAGGCACCATAAATCACTCCTCATAAGATTACAATGAGAAAATTTGTATAGTGAAAACAGGCAAGTTTAAGCTATTGACTTACATTCCTCACTGTGGACTGTCGGTTTCCCTCATCACCTTGAAGCTAACATGAGATAGCACTTCAGTTAAGAACGTGACTACCTTGTGCCTATCTCAGTGATATAGTTCTCCTGGTGAATTGGCATCATTTTTAAGAGCTAGAATCAATTTCATTCATTTCTACTAGTACCTACCTAGCCCATTGATCTGCCCAAAGTAGTCATTTAGTAAATGTTTGTTAAATTGCTGAAATCTGTGCTCAGATTATTCTCAATTTTCTTTATTAAGGAACCATGGCTTGTTCTCAATTACATTAATCAGTATTATGGAAGTTTTCTATATAGGTAGTTTTCAAAATGATATTAGTGTCTTGCACATACCAGGTGCAACAAATAATGTCTGTTTTACCCAACTGAATCAAAGGACATTAATCATCACATTTTGCTGGGGAATGTATTACACTTAAATATAGGTTGTAAAGTTTGATCTAGTAAGGAGGTGTCTACTTTCTATGACCCAGGCTAGCTAAGTATAGAAAGGATCTATAAACATAGATCTTGAACAATAAGGCGAGCCAAGTATATAAAGGATCTATTTAGCAAGCAGACCACTTGAGGATGAGTCCTTTGGTCACAGTCATCCATGAAACAAAGGAACTACAAGATGTTCTGCAGCCCTATAAGCCACCCCCTTTCCCTGCAGGAACAGCAAAGTGGTAGAAAAGGAAGCAGAAGGTGCTTCCTATGTGATTCTTAGTGATATGTCATCTATCAACACCATCCCAGCTGTTAGTACTCTAAATGTGAGTTCCTTGCCTGATCAAGTCAATGTCCTGCTGGAGGAACTAAAACATATCTATCTCGACATTCTCACTGTAAACCAAGTCAAAAGATGGAAAGAAGATGTAGCTAAAAAATTGAAGGCTGTCTCACAAACTCTCTTCCCAAAGGAAAATCAAGAAGATGTTAGATTTATTTTAAACCGGGTGTCTAAAGGAAAGTAGCATCATTTCATTGACTATTTAAGTAATCTTGTATTTAATGACTAGAGACAAGTATTTTTAAGAAGCTCACCATGAAAATATTTGCAGTTTATATATCAACATCTACTCCTGAAAACTGAGTAGAGAAAGGCTACATGGAACTCAAAAACACACCCCAAAATAAAATTAACACATATTTTGCTACTCACTATTATCCTTTCAAAGATAGAAACAGATTTGGAAATAATAAAAAATGATAAAATAATGGCTAAACTGGAAATGGTATATAATTGTGATGGAAGACAACTTCATCATAAGAAATGATGAGCAGGTCAATTTAGGAAAAACATGAAAAAATCGACATGAAATTATGAAAAGTGAAAGGAGCAGAACCAAGAGAACAAGACATAGCAAAAGACATATTGTTTGAAGAATGACTTTTGTATGCCCATCTCCAGAAAAAGAACTGATGAACAGAAATAAGCAAGACTTAGTTCTATATATAGATATGTCACTTTGTCAATGATACCTTCTCTAAAACAGGAATAAGAAGGATGGATATATCTGGATATTTTAATATAACAAAGAAAGAAATACATTTAAATTTTTAAAAGAAATAAGACTTGAAAGACATCAAAGATTTTTAGACAACACAGAAAGTTCCTCCCTTTACAAAGATTCTCAAAAATCTTTGTGCAGTTTTAAGCTTTGGCGGCTTAAGCCTATACATCACAAAAGCACCAAAAGGGGAAAAGTTCCAATAGTTTGAATAGTTTTTAAAGAATGAAACTGAGATAATCATAACACCAAAAACTATTGACCTGGATGCTTACTTTGTCATCTTTGTAAAATTGTATGTGGATAATCTACATATACAGTGAAGGTATATGGATAAACTTTTAAAGGGAAAGAACAGGTCTTTACAAGCAATATCCCACTGTAGAATACATCTTTACCTTTATGTAACTGACCAAAAGATATAGAGAATACACAATCCCACTTAGCTTATTGTTTGTTGAGTATAAAAAATTTTTTTTCTCTTGGAAAAGTAAAGCATTGTTTTATAAGAACTCTTCCAACAAGTCGTTTTCCACATATATGTCAAAATTATAAATGATTCCTTGAAAAATATGTAACCTTTCATTTAAAAGCATCTCCTACAGAAGCTATATAAACTACAGAAGCTATATAAATGTTACTGTCTCTTTAAAAAAGAAGAGAAGCTAAGAGAGTTATAGTTGTAATTGTCATTCTATGTGGTGCTTCTCCCTGTGGAGTCTGGTAGAATATAGGGAAGTTAAACTTTGATCTATAAGGATCTCTGAGATGTACTATGGAGAAGACAGAGGGAAAGAAGATGAGAAGGAACTTTTTTTCCTTGTGAGAACTGTCTTAACTGTTATTTTATGAAGAAACATTATAAAGAAAATTTTATGAGAAGTGAATCTGGAGAGAGACTATTAAGAGTGATAGCTTGAGAGAAGTGGAAGGGATTGTTTTCCTGTCATATCTGGATATAATCTGAAGAAGGAATATAGAAATATCTTCTGTCTTTAGGAAACTATTATAACCTTTACCTTGCAAGTGAATGAAGAGGACTCTTATTAAAAAGAAAATATTCTCCTCAGTGAACAAAGTAGTCTGGGATTGTATTCTCAAAAGGAAGTGGAATCATCTGCTCTTACAAAGAGAATTTGAGGTAACATTAGCTATGATCCTTTTCATAGTTAAAATATCATAAATAATTTTCTAGTCTATTTTATTGATTGCCTTGCAAAAATGCATATTCATTAACTAGAATGTTTATTTCATCTTAAGCTATTAAGGGATATATATATATGTGTGTGTGCATGTGTGCATAATATATATACACATATGGAGAGAGAACATCGAATTATATGTATAGAGATATGTTATGTATATCTTTATATATACATATATAATGATAGAGATAGATAGATAGATAGATAGATAGATAGATAGATAGATAGATAGATAGATAGATAGATAGATAAGATTTGTTTAACAGAAAGTGGGATCTCTGAAATTTGTTGATTACTTGAGAGACATGTTAACATTTTATTCATAATAATGATATGCAAGTCAATTTCTGTATTTTCCTGGAATCATGAATGATAAGATTAATTATAGAAAGGGTCAAGCAGCAGGGTGAGAAATGAGGTTGACAGATTCCATATCTTCTTACTGATATAATAGGGAAATTCTTTTCCAGCGACCCATGAAAGAGAATCACATATATTTGGCATAGTCTACACTGAAAGTGATTTGCAATCATTGGTGAAGTCCTCCAGATGTTCCTATTTATAAATGACATTGGGTTGATCGCATCTGCTGTACATTGCAGAACCATAATCTTTCTAAAGAGAGTTCAACCAAACTTTGCAGCGGAAAAACCAAGTAGATAAGGAATGCCTATTGCCTACATGAATCAATCAAACAATCAGCAACCTTTTTTTTCAAGTTTACCATGTGTCAGATGCCATTTAGAAACCATCTCTAAGAAGTAGAGATACAAAGTTGAAATTGAAATAGTATTTGCCCTCAAAATAGGAGTTTTAAAATGTATACATATATGTATCTACACACACATACATATACATATATGTATATATTTATTGAATATATACAAAATAAACACTATGTTGCTAAGGAAGGAAGTACATTGGCAACTCATGAAAGACTTCCTGAAGAAGGTGATATTTGAGCTGATTATTGAAGAAAACCAAGGAGACAGAGGTGAAGAGGAAACATGGGTGATAGCTCTCAAAAAGGCATGAAAACAGGAGATAGAATGCTTACTGTATGGGAAAGACTAAGTAGGTCAAAATGGCTGGAACATATAGTATGAGAAGGAGAATATAAGAAGACTAAAAAGGTAAAGTAAAAGGCCAGGTTTTAAAGAACTTTAAATGCCAAAGAAGGGAGCTTGTATTTGATTTTACAGTTACAGAGATCCAACGAAATTTATTGAGAAGGCGGTGTCATGGTCAGCCTTAGATTTTGGAAAAATCATTTTGTCAACTGTTCAGGAATGGATGAGTAGAGACTTAAGGTTGAGAGACTACTGTAATGATCTAGATATCTCTAATAATCTAGATCATGGACCAAACTGTGGTGGTGGATATGTGAATAAAGAGAAGGTGCAAGGTGGTGTAACAGATATGAATATGAAGTCACAAAGTTTAGCAAATGGTTGGATATGTAGGTGAAGGAAAATGGGGTTCAGCTTGACAACCCTAAAGCTCATCTGTCAGCAAATGTTTTAGAGAGATTCAGAAAATGAACCTCCAGTTTCCATCAACAACTCTGCCTGTTTTTACACTACAGAATACCATGCCCTAATGCTATTTCCCCCTTATCTGCCTCCAAAAGACATTCAATTTCCTTTTATGGATTATCTTCCCCCCATTAGATTGTAAGCCCATGAGAGCAAGGACTATTTTCTTTCTTTTTTTTTGTATCCCCAGTACTTGGCATAGGGCCTGACCCATAGTAAGCATTTAATAAATGTTTGCTGAATTAAATTGAATTGCATCCATAACTGAATGTAATGGGAAATAATAAGGTTCTTTAAAAGAGTTAAACCTTTTCTCTGAAAAAAAAGTTCTTTTTTTTTGTAAAAACTGATATTCTTCTGGTGTTACTCTATGACTATGAGTCAAAGAGCACCATAGTCTTTGAAAAAATGAAATTGATTCTCATACAAAAGGCAATGGAAAGAGATATGGTAGGCTTGAACAGAATATAACACTTCACCAGGAAGGGATAATAAAGGTAAAGTGATATAAAGGATGTCATCCAAAAAGAAAAAATGCCTGAGTGAAAATGGTGAACTGGTTGTACAGAGTAAAGGAAAGACAATAGATAATCCAATTTGCACACTTCCCTGGTAGCTTTTTCAAAGCCTGGTCAGTTTCTGTGATCAGTTTATGAGTTGGAATGGACAAAGGTTACTTAAGCACACCAAAAAATGGAATACTATCTAACATTAGAGAGAATGATTACATAAATGATAAAAAAACAAATTAAATTGATTATTTGAGCTCTTTTAAATCCATGTTTGGTTTAAGTCCTGTTTAAATCTATTCTAAATATTTGAAAGCAGACTAGAATTCCAAAAAGGCTCCTTAGGATAGAAGGGATAGATCTCTTTCCTGTTGCTTAACTTTCAAGGAACATTGGCTAAATCACTTCATAATGGTACTCCTTCCAGTTATGCTAAAATTCATAATACAAATATTTTAAGCTGCTAATATGGATGAATTTTTATTTTCTTGACTCTCTTAGAAAATGGATTATATGAATTTTCTGGTCAGTTTACTATCATATCAAGAAACCAATGGCATCAAATTTCCAAATGTGAAAATGGCTGATTGGCCTTTAATGAAAGATCCTAATTTATTCCAGTTTCTTTGACAACACATGACTAGTTCCTGTTAATAACCTAAATGATCACGGTTCCACCAATTAAAGTTAACAAGCTCAGTACCCAGCACTGCTCACATCTAGAAACAAATAGATATTACTCAAAACTGTTAATCTGTGCCCAGAAAAGAAACTCAATGGAATGAATTTCAGTAACAATTCTCATTTTCCCAGCTAGTGATGTGTTTTGAACTAGATTAAAGACCTCTACATAGCTATGCTGAGAAGCTTATCTTCAGTGCCAACAAGTTTTAACTTTTGCCTAGGAAGAAAGGAAGAAACACTGGAAGGAAAGGTTTATTAAAAACCTATTTTGAGCCAGACTAAGTGGACTAATGTTATCCCATTTGATCTTCACAACATCCTCAGGGGACTAGGAGATTAATGTTATTATTATTCCAATTTTACAATTGAGAAAATTGAGGCAAACAGATGTTAAGTGACTGCATCATAGTCACACAGCTAATAAGTATCTCAGGCTGAATTTGAACTCAGGTCTCCATGACTCTGGGCCCAGCACTCTAAAACTCAGAGCCATAAGAGTTGATACTATCATCTAGTTGATTCAACAGATGTTTAACACTTCGACTTATCCATAAATTAAAAAAAATTAAATTTGGGACCTACCGAAACCTAGTAATAAAAACAATTACACATTTAAATGGGGTTTATACATTGTTCACACTTGTATAAAATCCTTTATAGATGGTAAAATAAAAAAAAGAGAAAATATCCTATATAATTTTGATTTCTAATCTTTAAAGTAAAAAGGGCATTGAACAGTAAATGCACTCTGAAGAAAAATCCTATTCTGACTTTGTTGATAAAACTTTCTTTCCATTGCTCTTTTAATTAAGCAGAAAGGATACAAAAATAATAATTTCCAAGAATGATCAAAATAGACATTTTTCCTTTAAAATTTTATATGAATGAACTTGAATTAATTTAGTATTTAATGATTTGCAAAGTGCTTTCAACACAACTCTTTAAGGTTAACAATAAATGTATGTGTACAACAATTCTGTAAATATATGTAAGGGAAACTGGATAATAGTGATGAATTCTGTTCTGAGGCCTAGGTTTAAATACCACATACCACTTAATAAGTTGTGTAACCTTGGTTACATCATTAAACCATTCTGTCTCAATTTCCTCATATTTAAAATACATATTAAAAAGATTAGATTAGATGTTTTCACCCCAAAAAGAGTTTTTCATTAGCAGTGTATAATAAAACAGGCAGTGGAGAGAAATATTTAAAATAAAAGTAACCAAAAGGGAGCTAGAATTTCAAAATTCAAAAAAGAAAAAAAATAATGACAAATTGCACCACAGGTTCATGACAGTTAAACAATTCCACATGCCGCACAGAGATGAAGATCAGGAGATAATGTACATTAAGTGCTTTGCAACCTCCAAATGCTAAAGAAAAGTAAGATTTTTTTGTAATGTTAGTTCCTACCCTCATGGGTTCAGAGTTTCCAGTGAGATAATACATGCAAAGGACTCTGCAAATTTGAAAATGCTATATAAATATTTTAGTTATAGCCATTTTGTAGATCATGTAATAACCAAGAACCTGAAATTTGAAGTAATTTGCTCATTGTCACTAAGCTGACAAGTTGTGAACTTGAGATTTTAAGTTTCCTGACATAAAATTTTGCTCTTTTCACTACAATATGATACCTCTGATTCAGTTTTAGAGATCACAAGTGGTTCCATTTACAGTACAGTCAAAGAACTTTGAAAATTAAATCTAGAAATGAATTTTCTCTTTATAATGACCCTTCACATAGCCATCCTGATTGCAAAATTATACCCATCTGTATGATATAGTAGCTGACTTCTATAGTTCAAGTTTAGTTACTCTCAGTGAAGTTATATAAAGAAATCAACAAACCAATAAGTTTTGAGATTAGTGTCCATTCTATTTAAAATAAAAATGCTGGAAGGTCATTCTCAAAGCATATCCTTCATTGGAGGGAGAATAATGAAAGTGCTTGATAAGAGAAGTGATTTTATTTTTAACCCAGTGGCTAATCTATAAATTGTGACAGCCATACAATGAGATTAATAAATAACAACAATAACAAAAACAGAGCTCTAAACCCCAGAAAACCAATTCTGAAACAATTACAAGCAACTATTATGGGGCGCCTCTAAACAGTTTTAGCAAAATTCCCTCAGCACAGTTCTGATGCCAATAATGTGAACTGTGCATGCAATTCACTGCACACACTTGAAAATGTACTCTGATGTAGTTTGTCCTAATGAACAAGGCCACCAGCTTAATCTACCATCATTAGCAGCAGTTCTGTTCAAAAATGAGAAGCCACAACAGTTTTCTCTCTTCTGTTACTTCATAGTTAGAAGAGTCGTTGCAGAGCGAGTGTGTATGTGTGTCTATATGTGTGTTGGGTGGGAGGGGAGGAGGACCATCAGAGAGACAGAGACAGAGAAAGAGAAACAGAGGCAGAGAGACAGACGGAGAGGAGAGAGGGGGAGAGAAAGAGAGAGAATGAGAAGGAGACAGAAAGTGAAGAGTGACAGAGAGACAAAGAGTGACAGAGACAGGAGTTGGGGGGAGGGAGGGAGGAGAGTGATACATATCTGTTTACACTGAGATCTGTGTGGTAGCTAAATATATATATATGAAAAAATATATATATATATACCACACCACACCAACTATTGTAAGCTTGAGACAGAGTCCTTTGAAAATAATGTAGTGAAGTGGTGATTATTTCTTAAAACATGATGGCAGTTTATCTTCCACAAAAGGCATGTTTGCACAATAAGATTGGGGTGGGAGGTGGGAGAGGGTCATGGAAATATGAATTATTGACAGGTCTCAAACTTCAAAGAAAAGGCTCTATGTAACAAATGAGTTTCTCATAGGCCAAATTGTAGAACTGCTTTTTTAAAGAATGAAAAATTTAAATTGCACACATTTTCTAAAGGTCCTCTGAAATACTGCTGCTAATAATGACTCCTAGGAATAATCACCTAGTTTTATAAGCCATTCATCTCCACTAATTTTTGTCTCTCTTCCTTTCTCTTTTTTATTGGATTTTACAAAAATCAAGTTCCATTAGTAAGATGATGTCACCCAGTTAATAGTCAGTCCAATAGCTGGCTATTTAATGAGTCTTTGACCACATCAATTGTCAGTTTCTTTGTAACACTCAAATTAAAATGTTTACTGTTGATGAACCATTTTTTTCAAATCAATAACCATTTCGTGTTTCTGGCTTTCAAGATGAAATATGTTACCGCTATTTTCTTTCTTGAAATACGGCATTTAAAGCCTCAATATTGTCATTTATATTTAGTTAAGTAGAGGGGTGGTATCTGATAATATATAGCAATTCTTCAAGCAGCCTGCTAAACATACTGAGGCTTTTGTCTCTTCTTAGTTTTGAGCCAAGATAATAGTTCTACTATGAAACTTTTGAAGTGAGTTTTTACCTTATTTGGGATAGTGAAAACTCGTTATAGAAATGATAGTTCTTTCTAATAAAGTGATAGTTTTGAGATGCATTACCAATACTTCTCATTTCAGTATCTCTAGCCTATTACCATAGATTGTTAGTCTAACTCTGTAGTGACATACTTTTATATGAGACCACAGCCCCCTTTCACACAGTAGTCATTTTGCCAGTATCATAATGGCCACAAAACAATTTGGTCAAATGTGCTGTGATGCCAGGTCAAGATAAGGATCAAAAATGATAAATTGCGCACTGTAACTTGTTGGAAAATTCAAAAACTGAGTTACCATTAAAATATACATTTTATAATAAATAGCTATTTCATTTGCCTATGAGAGAAAATATCTATCCTCCTTTTTCTTTTTCCTCCATCTTCCCTGTTTTCTGATGAATTATCTACAATTTGAACAGATCATGGAATGAGATGAACATCAATAATGTATGGTAGACCCAAGAAGGATAATGTTTTTTGAGAAATTAAAAGAAACTTATCCAAAAGTGCCAAAAGGGTTATCTGAACCATAGCAACCTCCCTGTCAATGGTTGTGAAAGGACAGAGTCACAAACCTTAGGTCTGACTGAGACAATCAGACATTAGGGAATCTGTGTGGTTGGCTGTGATGCTCCTGGCTGGAGGAGCCTGCTGGCAAAGAGCAATGATAGCTAGTCAGACTGTAAGCATAAGCAGGGAAAACATGGATAGGCCTGCCTTTTGTGTCAAATTGAAATGCTTACAAGATGTTGCTAGTAGCAACACCATCTTTAGATAGGGAACATAATTTCAAAAATTAGTCATGTGGGGGAAAAATGAATGAGCACTATATACTTCATAGGCCATCACATGGAGCTAGATATTTAGCTAGTCCATCAGTACACATTCCGGATAGAGATGACAGCTATAGAATGAAATATACCCAAAACTGAATAGAAGGAGAGGAGGTTATATCACATTTGGGAACTTGTGTGGTATGTTCAATGGTTCCAAACGGTTGCCTACTGTGGAAAACCACTTTTTAACATCCCATTATTGTCTTTAAATCATGGAAAACTATGAAATCACAAGAGACAAAACTAAAGCTGACCCAAAAAACAATGGAAAGGGTGGTTAGGGGATGTAAGGAGCCTGTAGCACATTCCCAAGGATTACTTGTATGCAAGAAGTCAAATAAAAAGAAATCATAAGGGGCATATAAAGAAAATGAAGTGGGCTAGTCATGCAGTGAAACAAGAAATAACAAAGAGAGAAGTTATCTATGAAACATTAAAAGACCAAGTAAGAAGAAGGACCCCAGCAACATCAGCAAATCTTCCATTGAAGGTTAAGAGGCAAGAACCACACAATATGTAAGAAGGTACAAATAGTTACAATCTGTATCAGTGAAGGGAGCCCACAGAAGTGAGATCATAAATCTACACATCAAAATACTAAGCCACTGAAATTGTTTTCATTTTTCACATAGCGATACCACAACTGATCGATCACTGAATTCTTTAAAACTGTCTCCCTGATTCCTTCATTGATAATCAATCTTTGTAACTAAATATACACATATATGCATATACACAAGTAGGCACATCTATGCTACTATTAGCTGGCAAATTTACTCCTTGTCATCAATGGATTAAAATCCTTTTCAGCTTTTTTATCCTGTGTGATTTCTGTTCCAGTTTTTCCTTAAGTCCTTCACAAAAATTATGACAGATAATATTTTATTATCATACTTTGCTTATGCTGGGAAGTATCTTTCACATCTAACTGTATAATCTAGTTCTCATATAGTTCCTATTTTTATTTATTTTCTAGAATAAATACACAAAACACATAATTTTCCCTAACATCTCCAAAATTTTAAATAATTTGTCTCTGTGTTCTTGATAATACTAATGAAGGCTTTTCCATTTCAATTCCACTATTGGTTTGACCAATCAATTAACAGGTATCTATTCATTGTAATTAACATAATTATTGTAATATAATGTAATTAATTATAATTTATAATTATTAATAGGTAATTATTAATTTTCCATGCTTTGGGGTAAGCAATGGAGATTCAAACATAAAACCAAAACTGTTCCTGTCCTCAAGAAGCATAAATTCTAATGGGTAGACTATATATGTGTGTGTGTGTATTTGTATATACACATATTATATGCTTGTCTACACATATACTCACTATACACGTGTACATACATATATATAAATATGCACACATATGTGTGCCTGTATGCATTATACAGATACATATATGAATGTACAAGATATATACCAATCCAATATAAGGTAATCTTGGAGATAGGGGAACTGCTTTGAGTTCTAAAGGAAACCAGTTTCTAGGAGGCATACATGGGGCAGCAGAAGAGCATTCCAGGCAGGAAAAAGAATCAGTGGAAAGAGATCAAGGATTCATGGCTAGGAGAAGACAGTGTGACAGAGGCTGGCTCTAGAGGAAAAAAAAAGTGCCAGACTGAAGAGTGTATGAAACCCATCACCTAGATGGGGGAGGAGCCCGAGGAGTTTGGAATCTTGAGAGGAGGAAAAGACTCTGACAGGGGGAGAGCAGTTGGTCTCTCAGTCAGGAGAGGTGGATTAAGACTTTCTCCTGAGGGTTATCCACTTTTTTTTTTTTTGCTGGTGACTGGAAATCCTTCCCCCCAACACTTCCCAATTGAAGGGACTTCTGAAGAGAAACCTGAACAGACTTTACCTTAGCTCCTCTTGCCCAGGGGTGAGTCAATCTGACTTTCTCTCAGGGGGCTCAGGCTGCCAAGGCCTGAATTCCCCCCAAACTTGAGGAGGGAGGAAAAGGGTTTAGTTAGAGACAGGGACCCCCTTTTCCCCACTTTCCTTTTCCCATTCTTCCCTGTATGTTATTCCTTTTGTATTACCTGATTGAGTTGACATGAAAAGTTATCTGTTCCCCAAGCTGAGTGTGAGTGAATGGATCATGGGGAAACCTTTTGGTCTCGAGTAGTGGAGGCAGGACACGAAGGACAAGAGTGAATCGGGATAGCAGCTTTAGCTAAGGAGGGAAGGCAGAAGGGGGAAAATATTCAAACCTCCTCTCCTCTCTCTGAGCCAACCCTAAACATCAGCTGTATCCCCTGTACCCCGCTTTTGAGGAGGGGTTCTCCACTCTTTCACTCTCACAACTGAAAGGCTTAATCCATTTTTAATATACCAGAAAGAGCTCAGTATAATTTGATCATAGAGAATTCAGTGAAGGGAGTAAAGTTAAAGTCTACTGGAAAGGTAGAAAGTTTTTGAAGACTGAATACCAAACTGAAAAGTTCATATTCGATCTCGGAGGTTATGGGAAGTCACTGAAATGTACTGAATGTGTATATGTGAGTGAGGAGATAGGGGAAGGGGAGGTGTGTGTGATGTGATAAGGACCACTCTTTAGGAAGATCACTTTGGCAGCTGAATGAAGGATGGAATGGAATGAGGAGAGGTTTGAGGCAGGCTCTTGATCAGTCAAGTGGTATGACCAAACAAGTGCCTTAGGAAGCTTATTTTGGCAGTGACATGTAAGATGGATTAGAGAGGGGAGAATCCAGAAGCTAGAAAATGAGCTTAATATGAACTGATTTTAGGGGTGCCAGAAAGGCCTCATTTCTGGAAAGCCAGCTCTAGAGGTAGCTAAGTATCACAGTGGAAAGAGTGCTAGTTCTAGAGTCAGGAAGAACTGAGTTCAAGGCCAACTTCAGACACTAGTTATATGACCCACAGAAAATCACCTATCCTGTTGGCCTCAGTTTCCTCATGTGTAAAATGACAATGACAAACAGCACATGTTTTCCAGGGTTATTGTGAGGATTGAATGAGATAATAATTATAAAACACTTAACAGTGTCTGGCACATGGTAAGTGCTATATGATAATGTAAAAATAATAATTATTATTCTCTATCTTAGTTTCTCCAACTATAAAGTGGAGATAATAACAGCACCTAGCTAGCAGGGCTGTTGTGAAGATCAAATGTGATAATATTTGTAGAGCACTTAGCATGGTGCTTGGCAGATGGCAGATTCTATATAAATTATTATTCTCTACTTCCTTCCTGAAAGGAAAAAAGAAATCCAACTCCCTTATACTTTTTGGTATTAATATATTAGACATATCATCCTTTATAAGTTATGATTAAGGTTAAAATAGAAGTGGATCTTGGGTGGATAGCCAATACCAGTCACTGATACTTTAGTATGAATGAGAAACAAAAGCAGAAGTAGGTATGGGGAGATATAGAGGAGAGGGGAAGGGGAATGGGAAGGGAGTGAATGCAACAAAATGTAAATCTAGAAAAGGAATAAGAAGGAAAGGTGCAGGAAAAAAAAAAGAATGGGGGAGCACACAATAGACAATCTGAGAGAGCTGAAGACAAACTGTCCCTTCCTTCCCTGATTAGAGTTCTAGCTGCTGACAGCATGTCATTCTCGGTTCATCCCAGAAGAGCCAGCCACTCTTTAGTGAAGCAGTGGAGTATTATGGACTTTCTGTACCTAGGTCTGTGCCACACCACCTCTTTGCTTAATATAAAAACTCCCCAATGTGAATTTAGAATTTAATGTGTTCTCACCATCTAATATTTTGTGACTGTATTAATGCAGTTGAAAATGAACGGCTCCAAGATCAGAGTCTCATTAAAATTATTATTCATTAGTGGGCATGTTTTTAAGCTTGCTTTCTAAAGGAAGTCCTTTCCTTTTACAAGGCCATTCCTCTTTTTTTCCATTTAATGTTTCCTTGTAGGTTCACGATGTTAATTTTAAGGTTATGTTTTAATGGTTTCCTAAATGACACTTTCATTGTAGTAAGATGAATACATCAAATCACTCTTCCAGGTGCTGATGTACTATTGACTCATAGTTAGAAGGGTATGAAAGTTTCAAACCATTAATTTGGGAATGTATTAATAAAGTGAATTTTAAAAGAATCTGAACAAAAAGCAATGCTGTTTTCACTACAACCATTTAGTTTTTTAAAAAGCTTCAATATAAATTGCTTTTTGAATCCCCTATAGACAATTGCCTTTGCTCAATTTAAAACACCCTAATTCTCATTGAGGTCTTAATTTAAAAAGGCAACATTTTTATAGCAGCTACAAATTTCTGAAACATTTCTGGCTCCAGCAAAACTAAATAGATTCTTATCATTGCAAACAAACAAAAAGAGAACACTACTCTTGAATGAAAACTGTTTCGTGGTGGTCTTTGTAAATATGTTGTTTAGCAAGATGTATTTCCTAATGCAAAAGCAGCTAAATATTTACCTGCAAAATCATGTCCCAAACTGGCAAAGTTCTTTTTTCATTTTGAATGTACCAACTTTTTAAAGAAACAAATTTTGCGAAGATGCAATTAAACATAAAAATGGAGCAGTGTGAATGATTAAACATCCACTGAAGATATTCTAACCACCATCTGGAGTGACTTACACATTCTAAGAATACTCCAATGACCAATATCTTCTCTAACACTTGCTTTATAAGTGATATTCTATGGGATTTCACCTGAGGAGAACAATGTCTTGCTTATTGCTGTGGGCAAATGGAAACTATAAAATAAAGGAGATACTTCTTATTTTGATATTTCTTTTAGGAAAGAAAAAGAACTAAAGAAAATTTCACATCTTCCAAACTGTCTCCAAAAGGAAAGATACATGTTACATGGTTGAGTTTTCTTGTTTATTCCTGTAGTCTAAGTAATAATACCAAGTAAGTAGCCAAAGTTTGGAGAATTCATAACAAAACACAAATTGTGGTTTCTCACAGGACCCCATCAGGTTTATCCAGGTAAAATTCAGATAAAATTGAAGGAAAAAAGAATGAATATCTGGATGAAAAGATGAATGATGAATACTAGAAAGAGTCTATTAAGTGCTTACTGTACAAAACACTTTGCTAAATAAAAAAAAAAAAGACAGACTGTTGTCAAGGGGCTACTCTTCTAATGGGGGAACATAATCCATATGGGAGGTTTCTATTATGAGTTTTTTTTTTAAATCATGAAAGAACAACCTGAATGGATTGTCCAGGTCCAGATCTTTTAATGTCTCCTTACTCTTCAATGCCCAACTTAATATCAATATCTCTGGGAAGCTTTGGATTCCCTAACGAAAAGGTCATTTTCATTCTCTTTCTGTCTCTGACTGTGTCTCTGTCTGTCTCTTTCTCCTGAATATTTTATTCCTCAGTCTCTTTCACTGGCTTTTTAACTTTCTTTGATCCTCTAAGTATAACTGCATCCCTAATTTCACTCATTGTCATTTTTTTCCTTCTCTGCATGTTTTCATTTGTCCATCTCACCCATTCTCCCATTTCCTATGTAAATGACTATCAGAACTGTATCTTTGATTTCTGTCCTGAACATCTCTAATTATGTCATGCCTCGATCAGAATCTGTCAGTTGTTCTGTTAGTATGGAATTCAAGGTCCTTCATGATCAAGTCCCAATATACCTTGATATTTCCTTATTCATTTTATACTTCAGTCAACTTGAACTATTAGTAGTTTGGATCTACATATACATTGTATTTTTTTGGCCTTTACAACTTGCTTTATGATGATCTCTCTAATTGTTCAAATCTTACCCACTCTACAGCACAACTTTTGTACATTCTTTTATGGCAGTTATCACATTTTGCTTTGTGTCATAGTTATCATCAATCTTCTATCCTGGATTTTACACATATATATATATGGATATATATATTCTTGAATGAATTATGAATATGAAGTATTATTAAGAAGGAATGAGACTTGTTTCTATAAACTACATAAGAAAAACAACATATCATTACTCACATAGTCACAATTGAAAAGTATGGGAATTTTTTTTTAATAATGCCATCTTCCGAGGAAGAGGCTAAACCTAAGAATGCACATGAATTAGTATATCATTCCTAACCACTGGGTTTCCTTCCCTGACATTAGTAAAGGAAATATAGATACATTTTATATATACAAAGTTTCATGGACTATATATCTTTAGAAGTCTAAATACATACATCTACATAAAATTATGGCATCTTTGTGGTGAAAGAAAGTCAGAGATCATTTGGTATAACCTAGACTGGATGAAAATCCCCTCTCCATTATCCCATACAAGTTTTTGTTTGGCTATTTCCAGTGACAGGAATCTTAATTTCTCAAGGCATCCATTTAGGGGAGACTCTTCTGGGAGTTTTGTCTTTATATCAAATCAGAATCTATATATCTATTTCTTCTTCCTATTATCCCTGGATTTGACCTCCAAAAATTGTTTGTCAAGCAAAATAAATACAGGTCCTCTTCTTGAAAATCAAATACTTTTCAATATAGCTATTGTTCTTCTCCAGAGGTAATGCTGCTGATCTTCCAATCCATGTGTCCAGGTAACTCTCTTTCTGGTGTCCAGAACCTACATATACACATATAGGTGTGTACATATGTGTATATGTATTTATTCATATATGAGTATGTGAGTATATTGATATGATATAGCCATAATATAACACAGGGCATTATATCCACACATTCTTTTCCAGCTATGTATGATTCTTTATGACCCTGTGGACCATACTTTGCCAATTCTGTTCGTGCAGTTTTCTTAGCAAAGCTACTAGAATGGTTTGACAATTCCTTTTCCATTACTATATCCACATACTCAGATATATTATATATAATTATATTTATGGGGACAAAGAGAAGGAAGAGAAGAAAAATTGGGAGAAAAGTGGGGAAGCAAAGGCAGAGGCATGATAGTGTTGAGAAAAGAGCAATGAATTTGGAATCTATAAAGCTATCTTTGAATTCCAGCTCTGCTTCCTTCTCCTTGTGTAACCTTGGGTATTGTACACAATTTGGGTCTCAATTTCCTCATTTGTCAAATAAGGGATTTAGAGGTCAGGACTCTAGGGTCCTTTACAGACCTATGTTTTCATATGTGTGACTATCTATAGAAGTACGCATGTATGCTAAGAATTGTTTGAACAATTTAAAAATATATTTGAACAATATAAAAAAAGCTTTACCTGCCCCCAAATATCCTTTATCAGCTGGTCAGTGATCAAAAAGCATTTATTAAGCTCTTACTGCCTGCCAGACACTTTGCTAAGTGCTGGGAAGACAAATGTATGCAGAAATAAAGATAGTCAATGTCCTTAAGCAACTTAGGAAGGGATGAGACCACATGCTGAAGGAAGCAGAAAATGGGTTCGGAGAGATGAGAGAGTAAAAATGGGAATGGGAGAGAAAATGCAGGAGCCTGGAGAGGGATGAATACATGACTGGCTTGGGCACTTTACTTAAAAAAAGGACTTCTGGGGGTAATCAGCCAATTGAGGAAGATGCTCCAAAGGGAGAGTGTACTTCCAGTACAACAAGTCCAGGAATGGAATGAATTTTCAGGGTGAGAAAGCTTCTATAGCATGGTAGGGTATTCAGAGAGTCATGAGTAGAGTCTAGAGAGGAATGAGAGCATAGCAGTGCTCTCCAGGCTTATTTATCTTCATATCACTTCCGTTCTTCTCCCCTTTGAGTTATAGTATTAATTCCAAAAGGTTCCTGTTAATATATTGTTATCTATATAGATATAGCATACATGAAGAAAAATGCATTTTTAATCCTAAATGAATTCACTGCTTTAAAAAAAATCTTATCAAGTCTCCATTATTTAATCAGTGCAATTCTTTGGAATCAGACAACTAAAAACTTTTGGAATAATCAATGTTAGCTTTTAAAGGTACAGTAAAGATGCAGCTAGGTGGCCCAGTGGATTAACAGCCAGGCCTAGAGATGGGAAGTCCTGGTTCAAATCTGACCTTGGACATTTCCTAGCTGTGTGACCCTAGGCAAGTCACTTGCCTGGCTCTTACCACTCTTCTGCCTTAGAACCAATAGACACTATTGATTCTTAGATGAAAGATAAGGGTTAAAAAAATAAAGCCAGAGTTAGCTGTCATAGTGGTATATAGAATTTATTTATGTTTTTTCTCCTTTCAAATAAAACTTTTCTTATTATGCCTATATAAATAGAAAGCAGCATTAAGAAGTTAATTGTCTACCTTTTAGGTAGGCAAAAAGTACTGAGACAAGAAAATTCTACAAATTTAGCTCAATTATATGTGTGCATATATATATATACCTTCATGTATATATGGACATATATATACATATGTGTGTATATTTCTATCTCTCTAGTGATGTGTATATATTTCTATCTCTATATATATGTGTGTGTATAGATATGGATATATATGTATATATATATATGTAGATTGAATTTGTGACCTTTCCCTTAAAATTGATTTTCCTCTGCACATTTGGTCCTGTTCTTATATACCAGGTAATATCCTTCTATAGAATGTCGGGCTCCATTTATTCTGGACTCTTCACAGTCTTCACTATTACTGGCTTGCTACAGCTTAAAATAGGTTTTAAAAATTATGGGTCAACAACAAAAGTAAAAGGACACACAAAGACTGAACTGCAAACAGAATGACAATGGGGCAGGAATGGGAAACAAATCCAAGCAAATGTTTTTGTTTTGTTTTGTTTCCTAGATTAGGGGTGGAGAGAACATATACGGCTCTGTGACCAGTGTGCTCTTCTTTAAATCTAGTCTTACTGGGTTTGGCTTTTCAGTGAAATATAAATGTGGTTTACCCTATTTTGTTGAGACAGAATCACAACCCAATGCATAACCCTGTAATACAGGGGAATACCTTCCCACCACTGCCAGTCTGGTAACCAGGCAGAGTTGGCAACTAGCAAGTTTTGTTAGGGCACGAACAACCTCAGCAGTTCCCAAATATCTTTCTTAATAGCCTGCCAGAGTGTGTAACTCCAGTCTATTTGGACTAAAATTTCCTTCATAGAGTTAGAACATTAACCCCAAAGTCCTTGTGAAAATGTTTATGAGTACCTGAGAGTAAATGAAGGCCATTAGGACCATTAACACAGCTACATGATTTTTTGATAGGCATTTGGACTAATGGATAGAGGGCAAACTTTGAAGTCAAAAAAAGTGAGGCTTAGCCCAGCGTCTGGCACATACTGGCTATATGATCAGAGAATTAATTGTCACTTAAACTCAGTGTCTCGAGCTATTCATGGTGCAGAGAAGGCACGTTGGAATTGGGAATTGGAGGGCTTGGATTTAAAACCCAGCTCCCCAACGAATTAGTTGGGTGACCTTAGGGAAATCTGTCCGAAACTTAATTTTCTTATTAATTAAGAATGGTTGGATGAGAGATGATCTCTGGGCCCATTTTATCTCTTGATCTATGAACTTAGGAAGAATGTATTACAGGAGAGTTAGGGATTTACATTAGAGAAAGGTGTTTCTACAGTAAGAGAACGCATATAGATGAAATCAGAAATCTGGACTACTCTTTCACACACACTTTCCCTGACTTCCACCCCAAACTCTTCTGGTTAAGTACAGAAAGGAACTAACTAGCTCTCAGAAAATTACAGGTAGAACAGGTTAAGTTTAATTTGGAGAAGTGGGTAAAATTCAAAGGATTTATAAAATTTATTGAAATACCAAAAAGACTGTGGCATAAAGGATAGGGAACTGGCCTTGAAGCCAGGAAGCCCGAAATGCAACCATTCTTCTGATATATATTGGCTTTGTGACCATGGACAAGCAATTAACCTCTTATTGTTCTAGGCAACTCTAAGATTATACTTCAGAAAAGATGCTAGCCAACTTTGGTATAAAGAGTTCCCTCAACAGGGAGTTACCTACATTAATAAAATCACAGGTACAACCCTATCCCTGTTAAAATGCCAATAACCACCCCTACCCATCCCCGCCAACACACAAAAAGCCACACTAAAAATCTTTGCAGGGAAAGTTTAAAACTACAGCTGTCAAGCTGTCAACTAAAATAAAATTCAACATGGTTCAGCAAATAAATGTTGAAAGACTGACTTAATTCATTATATTATTCATAATCAGTAAGAAAAACATATAAATTGCTATCCCAGGACTCAGTCTAAGATTATAACAATTCTCAAGCAGGTTTTTTTTCTTCTGATTTTCACAACAGCTTTATTTATTTATAAATTAGAGAATGTGAAATATCTCTAGCAGTTCAAATTGCAGGTCTCAAATTAGAAATTTGAAATTCAGTCATTTGTCTGCTGCCTCATTTTATCCATATGGAAAAAAAAATCTAAAGCTATTTCCATCAATTCTCAGAGGGATGGTAAAAGATTTAAATGAGCTTTGTAATCTTTTGTGGGATTTTCTAGAAGCTGTTTGCAATATATCAAAGTATTTAAACTATGCTCCCTGTTGCATAAATTCAAAATACTTGTCAGTACCCCATGAATGTTTTACTAAGGTCATTTGAAGGGAATACTCCTCTCTCAACACCCCTGTTGCATTGCAATACAGAGATGAACCTTTGGTCATATCAGCTCTTGGCCTCTCTTTTTATTTTAATTAGGAATATCCCTTTAGAAAACATGCCCTGGTCCAGAAAAAAGGAAATCTCTACTCCTATTGTCAATTATGCCATGTGCAGGATAGGCTCATGATACTTTATATTCCTCAATACAGGATTCTGTCAGATAGTCAACAAGCATCAACAGTATTCACTCCTGGTTATGTTCTAGGGATACTGTGCTAAGCTTTGGAGATATGGAGAAAAGCAACAACAACCCTGCCTTCAAGAAGCTAATATTCTAATAGGGCAAACACCACATAAATAACTAAGTTTAAAAGATACACAGTAGATTGATGGTGACTGGAGAGGAGAAGGTGCAGGCAACTAAGAGGACTAGAAAAGGTCTCCTGCAAAAGGCAGGATTTGAATTGAATTTTGAAGAAAGCCAAAGAAACCAAGACAGGGGCAGAAGGCAAAGCAGAGAATCAAGAGAGATGTGTTCAAATCCTCCCTCCAACACTCATTAGTTGAGTGTGTGTGTGTATATAAATACACACACACATATATATGTAATTTTAAAACTTGAAATGACAACATAAATATCAACTATTCTAGATTCCAATTCTCTTCTCTAAAGGGAAAAAGTGTTCCTTTCCTTTATTAAAATCTCACTCAAATACTTTATCATAGCAATGTGTGTGTGAAGATTAAAATTAACTCTCCCCTGATTGTGAATATTAAAATTGTAACCCCTGCCTATTTTTAGAAGACCCTACTTAAAGTTGAGTGGAAAGATCTGCCCATTTTTTAGATCTAATCACCAAAAGTGTAACATCCCACTTAATCATTAAGTGGGAGGTCTGTGACCCACGTGTGCAATAGTGGGTGACGAATCAGAATCGACTGACTGGCTTGTGGGCAGTCCTAAGCAAAGTTTTAGACTATGATTTGTCCACATAAAAAGTGGAGGAAGACATCGAAAGTGATGCAAAAGAAACATCTTTAAAAAGAGTGGTCACTTCCTGTGGGAGAGACTTCTTCATTCTTTGGAGTGGAGGCTGAAGGAGAAATCTGCTGGCTGGACCTGAGACTCTGTTCCTGATGAGACTGTTGGACTGACACATGGTGAGTGAAATAGCTGACTCCTTTCTTGGATATTTTCTGAAGAAACTAGCCTCAGGAGAGACTAGCTTCTTGAGAGAGTTTTTCCCCAGGTCCTTGGCTTTGTCGAGGCCAGCTAAGAACCAACTCTCCCTGCCTGGGTTGGGCTAGGGACCAGAAGTAAATTACTTAATGCTTAGGCTAGAGATCTTACCCTATCCTCTGATTTCCCTTACTTCACTCTTTCTACATTTTGTAAATAAATCGTAACCCCTTTTCCCCCCTTACACTAGATTCCCAAAGGGTCTGACAGGAGAACATGATCACTATCAGGACGAGTTGGAGAGGTATTGAATTGGGGTCCAGTAAAGGAGTCTCTGCCTCCTTTCCAAGCTAAGCTAAGTAAAAGGTTCACTGAAACAGATTCACCCCCTCAAGAGCTTGACCACCAGGTGCTGATTTATTTTAATCACACTAACTCATAGAGTCTATCATCTATCTAATAAGATCATAAGACTTTTAGCTTGAAGAGACTTGAGAAATCACTTAGCCGAACTGCTAGGCAGTTAAGTGGTGCAATGGATAGAGCTTTGGCTCTAGAGTCAGAAAACATAAATTCAAATCAGACCTCATTAACTAGCCCTGTGACCCCGAGGGTCACTCTACCTCTGTTTGCCCCATTTCCTAAACTATAAAATGGGGAAGGTTGGGTGAAGGTAAAGTGAAGTAATACTTGTAAAGTGCAGTTCCTGGAATGCAGTAGGTGCTATATAGGATACTTCCTTTCCCTTCTGAGAAAAATGAAGCCTCAAAAGGAAATTGACCTGGGCAAGTAGGTAGCTCGATGAATAGAGGACCTGCCTAGAGATAGGGGGGCCTGGGTTCAAATTTGACTTCAGATATTTTCTAGGTGTGTTACCTTAGGCAAGTCACTTAAGCTCAACTGCCTAGCTCTTATCTTTCTTCTGCCTTGGAACTGATTCTTAATATTGAGTCTAAGACAGAAAGTAAAGGTTAAAAAAAAGCTAGCTGACCTGCTCAAGGCCCTAAAGGCACTTAAGTAGCAGAGCAACATTTTAATTTAGGTGCTCTTATTCTAAGATTGTAATTTATAATCATGGAAGGCAGAAAAATGAAATTACAGATCTTTGACATATTGAACTATATAAATTAATGCCTTTCCCAATGTTGGCATAAGACAGTTAAAAGGTTTTGGGGTCAGAAAATCCAAATTCAAATCCTGCCTCATGCATTCTGTGTTCCTATTTCACTTATTCATTGTGTTTCCTCAACTATGAAACCAAGAGGATGGACTAACCTGCTAAGTTTCTATCTATCTCTAAATCTTTGATCTTATGATTTTTATTATAGATGTATGCCTAGGGAACAGAGGTAAAGCAATAATGGGTACTACCAAAAAAACCAACCATAAAAACCAAATAAAGTTCAAAAGGTAAGAAACCATGCAAACAACACTATAGAAAATGTTAGTTACTGATTTCCCAAACTCTGGATGTCCTGGAGTGTGACACCTGCTTCCCAACTCTCCTGAAAGGAAATTCTACCTTTCCAGTTTCCCATAAATGAAAATCTCATTCACTTAGTAGCAAAAATTTACATCTGACACCCCATACCAGCACCAACCTGCTCCCACTGATAGCCCAACATTAAGAATTATTTCCTACTTTTCAGCTTCCCAACCCAACACCACCTGCTTATGTTATCTCAATCCACTGGGACCATCACAATTAAAAGGGTGTTTTTGTTTGTAGTCCTCAACTGAATCCCATATTCACTATAAGGAAGTAAGGAGTGAGATCTCCCTGGAGAAAGTCTGAGAAAAAAAACGCAGCAGGAATGAAGCGTGAGTTCCTAATGCCTCTCCTTGGCAACACAGGCTCCCCCTCCCTCTCTCTGTACTTGTGAAATATTGGCACATAAACTGCATTGATACTCATGAGAAAAAATTACAGTCATAGAGGTTATCTCCCCAAGAAGCTACTCTCTTTCTTTATTAATATGCTTCAGATTGTTGCAACACTACAAAGCCAAAAATAAGTTTTCTTTGATCAATAAATTGTAGGCTGGGAAAGAAAATACTAATTTTCTATTTCTTTGGGACCCACTGCTAATATATAGCACAGCTTTCCAAAAGTGTTCTCAGAAACCTGATATAGAATTATCTGAAATTACACTAGAGTGTCTCTCCTGGATCACTCTGTTCTCTGTCACTTTACAAGGATGTCTCCGAAATTTGGCTGGTTTTGTTTCTTTGGGGGGTAGAATTCTCTTTCTGTGTGTGTGCATGCGTGCGTGCCTGTGTGTGTGTGTGTGTGTGTGTGTGTGTGTGTGTGTGTGTATGTGTGTGTGTGTAATTTTCTACTGCAGTTTATAACTGGTGTGCAGTTGTCAGGAAAAAAAGCATAATACATTTCTAAGTTAGATTGTCAGAGAAAAACTGTTGAACCGTCACTTCTGTCAATTCTGTACTTCAAAACATGCCCTTTAACCTCTAAGAGTAACTTCATTTTTAATCCAGTATAGAGAAAGATCCTTCACTAAAGCTTTCTTCTAATACATGGAGGTGACCCTATATTCGCCAAGGTTATGAAAGCTCAACAAGAGCTCCAACAGGTCCTACACCAAGCTGGAAAGGTTTCAAGTACAAGTCTGGAAAGAAAATGCTGCTCTGTTTTCAGAGGAATAACCCAGCTAAGTGGGTTGACTTTCAACAGAAGGGTGACCCTTAGGTGATGGATCTTTTTTAGCCTCTGCAATTGCCTATCTATTATCTACTATCTAATCTAAGGCACAGAGGTGTTTAGACAAATTTCCTTTTGGGGGGTTGCACCTACCTTGATGCTTTTCACCTATTCCTTTCTAGGCAGTTAAGTGGCAAAATGGATAGAGAGCTGGGTGTGAGGTGTAAAGATTAAAATTTAGGGGAGATGGGGAGACTGAGGCAAGGTAGAAATTAGTTTCTCTCTGCAAGGAGTATTTTATTTTTTAGAGGTTTATTAAAGGTTAAAGATTAAAGAATATACAAGTAAGAAACATGTGCCTAGGCCAGAGGCCTAGACAAAATAACCTCACATCACCCAAGAGACCGCCTGCTCCAAAACGGAAGTCCAAAAAGAGCCAAGAGACCTCAAAAGCCTTTGAATCAGCTTAAATACCTTCTCGATCTCATCCCAGGTGAGATTACAAGGCATTCTGGGGAAGTGGAGCAAAGGCTCGTGGGGATTGTAGTCCTGTATTCGAGTCTATTTTTTACATAGTTTAAATTCAGCCTCAGATACTTGCTAGATGTGTGATTCAAGGCAAGTAATTTTATCGCTGTCTGCCTCAGTTTCCTCAACTGAAAAAATGAGTTCATAATAGGACCTAACTCCCAGGGATTTGGGGAGGATCAAATTCAAATGAGACTATTTCTAAAGCACTGAATGCAATATCTAGATAAATTAGCTGTTAAATAAATACTTGTTTCCTTCCTTCTGGAGGCACTCTACATGACACTTTCTGTAGGAAAAGATGCACAAGATCCCTAGTAAGCTGCAAATAGGAATTTGTGAATAATTCAATTCAAGAAACATTTATTAAGTACCTACCCTGTCAAAGCACTGTGCTAGATGTAAAGCAAGACAAAATAATCCAATCCAACTTCTAACTAGATAAGAGAAAACAAATTACAATAGCAGGGGGAAATACAGCAGTAGAAAAAATAAGACAAGAGTCAGCTTCTATTCTGATTATTTTTAATGATCCTGGACCTTTTTGTCAATCTAGTAAAGCCTGGGAACCCTGTCTGAGAATAACATATTTAAAAGCATAAAATAAAACACACACCATTAAAATTAAAAACAATTATAGTTAATTAATAGTCAATTAAAGAATGACTGGACAAATTGTAGTATATGAATGTGATAGAATACTATTTTGCTATGAGAAAAGACAAGGGAGAAGGTTTCAGAAAACTTGGGAAGATTTATATGAATTGATGCCACATGAAGCAAGAAGAACCAGGCAAACATTGTATATAGTAACAATAATACTATAATGCTGATACAACTGTGAGAGACTTAGGTTTGCCCATTGAGACAACGAACCAAGACAATCCCAAAAGACTCATGATGAAAAAAATGCTATCTACCTTCCAAGAGAAAACTGATGAATTCTGAATGCAGACTGAATAATACTTTTTTTAAAACTTTATTTTTCTTCTCTTTTTTTCCAACATGGCTAAAATGAAAATATGCTTTGCACATTTTCACATGTATAATTGATATCATATTACTTGCCTTCTCAATGAGTAGAGGGGAGAAATTTTAGAAGTCAATATTTTAAAAATTGAATTTAAAAACTCAAATAAATCTATGGATCTCAGATAAGAATCCCTGTTCCATCTATATATTACTGCTAATGAGCTGTGTGAGCTTTGCTTATCATGATCTTCAATTTTCTCACCTGAGAAATGAGGGGATGAAATAGATGATCTCTATGTTCCCCTTCTAGCTCAAGTATTCTAGGGCTCTGCATACTTGACAACACTCTGCACATGACAGTGATACTACCTCTCTGTTTCAGACACCTTATGGAGTATCAAGGAAAGAGATGTAATCTGACATGAAAAGTCCTGAGTTCAGATCCTAATTTGGCCAAATCACTATCACTAGGAGCTTCCTTCTAGCTTTTTCCTTGTGTGGCCAAAACAATAATACCCTCACTGTCAACTTCACAGGTTTGTTACAAGGACAACACTTTAAAAGCCATAAAGTTCAATGAAAATATAATCTTAGATTTTGGGAGTATGATTAAAATGTTTAAGCCACTTCTTTTCCTTTTCAAAGAAGACACAATCAAGTCATCTCCTTCTTAGCATCATAGAGGCATCTAGGTAATGTAGTAGGTAGAGCATAGGACTAAAGTCAGAAAGATCTGAATTCAAATCCTGCCTCAGATACTTCCTAGCTGTGTGAACCTAAGCAAGTCACCTTCACCACATGTAAAAAATGAGGATAATGATAGCACCTACCTCCTAAAGTTGTTGGGAGAATCAAATTGAGATATTTGTAAAGTGCTTAGCTTAATGCCTGCTATATAACAAGAGCTTAATAAAAGCTTGTTAACTCACATAGTGATTGATGATTAATCTCAACTATATCTATCTCATGTTCTCCTGTTTTTTTTATGCCTAACACCATGTTGGCAAACCTATGGCATGTATGCTGGGTGTGGGCTACTCCCTTTCCCTTCTCCACTGCAGCTGAGGACTGTGTAATTGGAAATCTTGTGCCTTTAAACTACAATTCCCAGGAATCCACTGACTTCCCGTCATTATATGATGACATAGAAGATAAATTGGGGGGAGTTCCTTCTCTAGGCCTCTTTCCTTCCTGGGTCAGGACATTGGTGGAGTGAGCTGTTTGAGCAGGTAACTTAGCAATGGGCATGTGGTTTTATTTTGTTACCTTTTTATTTTGTTACTTCTACATGTTATTAATAAATCTCATAAAATGTATTTGAAGTTATTGTATATTAATTTTAATTTTTATAGGACATTTCTCTCCTCACTTGCTCCTCTGCCCAGCAGCTCAATGGGAGCTCTTCCTTACCTCTTTTTCTGGGGTAAGAGGATGGCTCACATGTGGTGTTAGGGTGCAGTTTGGGCATTCAGTCTCTAAAAGGTTTGCCATCACTGCCTTAGCATATAGTTGAATTTGACACAGATGTAATATAACAAATTGAATACTTATTCATTGCTTACTACATGCAAGGTATTCTGCCAGGTGCTAAAAACAAAAAAATAAAAATGAAAATACATTGCCTGCCCTTAAAGAGCTTGGAAGACTTAACATGCAAAAATATAGATATATAGGAGATAAATCTGAGTAGGGCTAGAACACTAAGCTGGGCAAGTTGGAGGAAGGTTTGTGGAATGGTTAAGAAATGGTTTCTATTGGAAATGGTCTCTGTTCTGGGTACAGAACAAAGCTGGAAGTTGTAAAAGACCTAATTTTCTAAGAGGTTGAGGTGTATGTGTTCTGAGACAGAATGGATGTCAGAAGAGTCTGGGTGAAGGCAGTGAGACAGAATGTTGAGTGCAAGGGGCAATACATAAGCCTGTTTGGCTAGAAAGTAGAGTTCAGGAAAGGGAGTAGCAGGAGATAAGTCTGGAAATGGAGAGTATAGTCAGATTGTAAAGGACTTTCAATGCCAGATGAAGGAATTTTGTATTTTATCCTACCAGCTACCAGAGAAGTATAGAAGTTTTTTGAGGAAGAAAGTGACCTGGTCAGGTCTATGCTAAGAAAAGAAAGGAAAAGAAAAGAAAAAAGAAAGAAATCTGGCCTACTAGGTGGAGAATGGAAGGAAGAAAGGAAGATACTAGAAACAAGAAGAATAATTTAGGAGGTTATTGCAAATGTCCTGGTGAAAGATGATGAGGGCCAAAAACTAGGGTGACAACTAAGTATAAAAAAGAGGATGATGATGATTTTAAAAATCTTAGGAAATCTTCAAGTGATGTGATATCCAGCACAACTCCTATGTTTGAATTTGCATTTGCTTTAAAATTCATGTCTGGGTTCAAGTTGGTGTTATAACACCTTATATTGTCATAGGCTATATAATGAATTATGGAGATTGCCTTGTTTCCACCCACACATGGGGTAGTTGACATCAACCAGAACATTCAAACACGTTTGTCAATAGCCCAGAAACTGCCAAGTAATTGCATATGTAAGAGACTCTTAGGTATACATTTCTATGAATGTGTTTTCTTGCATAATTACCCCATTATAGCACAGTAAAGTCTTACTAATTCAGACTAATTGGGAGAAAGGCCTGTCTAGTCTAATGAAAAGTCTGAAACAGAAAATATTTTAAAGTAACTGTATTTTACATTTGTATAGCTCTTTAAGCCTTGCAAAATAACTTAACATATATTATCTCATTAGATCCTCCCCTGGCAAGGTCAATATCAATATCCCCAGATGATAAAGCAATGAAGAAAAGAAGACTCCGGGAGGATGCTTAGTACAAGAAGGGAGCAGGAGTTAAAAGTCTGCAGTTTTAACTTCCAACTCAGTCACTTATTAACTTTGTGACCTTGAACACGTCACTTAGGTTTCTTCATCTGTAAAATGAGAGGGTTAGATTAGATCAGTGATTTCCACACAGTGAGTGGGCAGAGGCCCTGGAGTTATTACTGAAAGGGCCCTCTGAATCCCAATATGCAGCAAACACTGTCATTTTTTAAATCTTTATTTAGCTCTAATGAAATGTATCGGACAACTAAGTAAAACAATTAAAGCCAATATGCCTTCTGTAGCCTGAATAAATGTCTTAAATATAGATGGGTTAATATTTTTTTAAATTTATGGACATCCTTCTATAATTAATAAAATAAAAATTCAATTTAAGTGTCCTTGTTTTGTTAGTACTTTTATTGTCATCTTGTATTAATTATCTTAATCATCAGCTACTAATAATAGCAAAACTACTATCATGCTGGGGCCCAGAAAACCTTTTGAACATTAAAAACATATCCCCGTCATCCTAGAAAATGTCAGGAGGCATGGGGTTAAATGATCTTTAAGGTCCCTTGGAACTCTAACGTTAAGTGATTCTTAGTTTAGTTTTTATTAAGGTCAAGTATTTACACCTGGAACATAGTAGAAGCTCTGCTTTGATGAATAGATAAGAATATTTTCAATTAGCATATCAAAGCACCTTGCTGGCTTCTGTTTACATTGTTTATATGTAAACACATACTTCTAAAGTGTCTGAAAAGTTTGTTCTCCAGGAGATAAGATCCTCTTTTCAATTTTGTTCACATTATTTATTTGATAACAAAACTATTTTTCATATGAGGGGTCAACTGCAGCTGGGTCTCTCCTAAAATCATCACAAATTCCATTTTTAAAAGTCCAAATTCAAAGAATCATAAATTTAAAGGTAAAAAGGGCCTCAAAAGTCAAGTCCAACACCCTTCTTTTACACATTTGTAAACTGAGTCAAAGAAAAGCTAAGGTTGACTTGATCATTGTTATGAATATAGTGAGATCAAACACTGAATACACCAAACCAAAAATTCTTTCAATAAAGACTGTGATAATTTTTAGTTGATCAATTAACTTTGCCTTCAAAAAGTCTGGCTTCTAAAAGCTCTGAATTCAGTCATGGAGTATAGTGAGGGACAAACATTTTGACTGTTTTAGGAGGTTATAGGGATTATAAGTGACTATAGCTCCTGGGGGTTCCTACATTAGAGAACAGGTTTTTTTTTTTAATCATTTCAGTTTCTTCAGGTTTTTTTTTTTCCTTTAGTAGAGCTGGAACTTGTTCATTCTCATAGTGCTCATCTTTTTTTTAGAAAAAATCATTTTATAGGCTCTGATTGTACTCTTGGGTTCAGCCTCTTAAATTAGACTATCATAAGTCAGCCTGAGTAGCCATACCCCTTTATAGCCTTTTTGCTGTGATCTCTCCTTTACTGTGCAAATTCAACTTTGGTTACCTCTACATTCTTTTTTAGCTGAAGTTCCTTATTTTTAAGCTTATGATCTTGGATCACAGCTTCAAGGTCTTCATGGATCTTAGCAAAGATGACTTTGTTATTTGCAAATTTGAGTTGACTCATGTACTCTCACTTGGCACTAATGCCCTTTCTTCTCATTCAAAGTTTCAGAATATCTTCTCTAGGCAAATGGTGGAGGGACTTGGGAAGTCTGTGTTCGCTTCTCCAGTGCCACATTTCCGCTTGATCTTTTCACTCTCCCTGTCAAATTCAAATGTCATTGTACTATTCATGTGCATATGTTGGAGGATTCTTATATACAGTTCTCCTACTTCTTCCTAAATTGCTTTAATTCCTACAAAGTCAAAGGCCTTTTCAGTCCTTGAAAATTATCTATAGAATCCATTAACATGGCTTGCCCAGTCATAATATAGAACTTGTCTAGAATACAGTTGAGGCTTCATAAAAGAGAGGCAGTAAAGGAGGGGAAAAAGAAAAAAATGAATGGAAAAAGTAGAGAAGTAAATGAACAAAAATTAGAAGAAATTTACCAATCACATTTTCCCCAAGAGAAGTATAACTTGCGGGAGGATTTCAAATATTTAGCAGATTATTCATATTTTGTTGAGTCCACCTATTTTTTAAAAAACATTTATTTGAATGAATATGTCTGCTTCCACTATTCTTATCAATATTTTTAAATGCCTTTATTCTATATATATAATGTGAAACTGTCAGTATAGCACATGTGTTCTAAATCACTACATTAAATATTAAAGAAACCATTTTGATTTCCCCAAGGAAAGAAAATCCTACTCTAACATTATTATTTAATGGTGAAAATAAACAAGCTAAAATGATTGCTACTTTTTTTTCACCAAATGAATAGATTTAAGAGAGACTTCCATCTACCCTCTTTTATAGACTCAGAAGGTTATAGCTGAAATGGACCTTAGAAATTGTTTAGATAAAACCTCTCATTTTATAGATGAGAAACCTGTAGCCCAAAAAGGCATATTAACCACATGAAAGGATAATATATTAAGCCTTCTTTCAATCCCAGAAGTGAACAGAACAAATAACAAATCTGAGGAATCTCTCCATCACTCCTCTAAGAAGGTGGGTACTAGAAAAAATACATATACTGTATTAGAAGGTCAGATAATGATATTCTAGTCTCTGCTTCACCACTGGCTAGGTCATATCTCTTTCTTGCCTAAGTCTTCTCCTAGCTAAAGTGAGGGGGCTGGATTATAAGACATCTAAGATTTCTTTCATCTACAAAGTTCTATGAATATATGGAACATCTCTCTAGATTTTTTCCTGGAGAACAATGTTCACAGATACTGTTCACTGTTGTTTCCTGTGACCATTCCTCCTCCCAAGCACAATGTTACCCAACCTCCTTAAAGTTTAAACACCTTACACAGTGGGTTTGTCATCAATCTCTCTCTCTCTCTCTCTCTCTCTCTCTCTCTCTCTCTCTCTCTCTCTCTCTCTCTCTCTCTCTCTCCCTCTCTCTCTCTCTCCCTCCCCCAGGATAGAAGAATCATGGCAATTCAAAGTATACACATCTTTTTGTCCCTAAGAATTTATATCCTCCCTATGATTTATTAGGATCTGTTAATTTGACGATATGTTTGGAAATATGCCATTACCAGGATGTAATTACTATTTGGCTCAATTCAAACTTAACTCCACACCCCTGCCCTAATTTATACATTCTTACTGTGAATTTCCCATTTTACCCTTAGGGAAGCTCCCTGGAAATTCAGAAAAGCAGTATGATGCCAGATTGTATGGATTGGAGCCTTTTCAATTCGTGAGCTTCAATTGGCAATATTAAAGAATTAATTATAATGGAAATGCAAAGAAACAGAATTGTCAGTGACTCCCATCTGTGAACAGTCTTTTCTTAGGCCTCATCCAATTTTCTGGTCCAAATTTTACAGTCTCCTATTGCCTCTTTAGTTCTCATGATGGTAGATATAGACTAATATGAAATATTAGCCCTACACAGCTTGATACTGGCTATCATTAGATTTCAACTTGCTCTAAACACAATTATTACATTTTTAAAAGGTAACTAGATTTCTAGAATCCAAAAATGCAAATGGATAGTTTCTGCAAGCCCTTAACTTGTGCCTCAACTTCTTTGAGATACTACTATATGCTATAAAGTAATAAAATACTGTATCCTATAAATAAAGGACTATGATTCAATAGGAAACAGCGAAAGATCTATTCGCCCTTTATGGTGTTAAAGCAGCTATTAATCTAGGTGGTAAGAACCTATTCATATTTACCAGGGTGAAGTCAGTGAAGAGAAAGACTTGGTATTCATGCACTGCCAGACAAAATTGTTTGCTATTTACCTGAATGATTTTTAGGTGCTTTGGCTCATCTCTCATGTTTAAAAACAATGATGAAGTTGTTGCCAAGAGAACAGCTCCTGTGTGTCATATATGGATTAGCCTACTCCTTGCCAAGCAAGTTCACTGTCAATCATGTTAATGTCTCAGCCTAACATACATTTTGCTATATATGATTTTGGTGTCAATTCATAACATGGCAATGAAAAGAATTTAAAAAAGCCAACAAGAGAAATATTGTTCAAGTTCAAGTTAAACATTTGGTAAAGTAAATAAATCAATAAATCAAATGTGGAAATAAAGGAACCCACTGTGTACATTACTTATTTGCATAATATAACAGACTCAATTAAATGAGTAATAAATACAATATGGCAGAGTGGCTAATTCGATAATTCTCTTCTAATAGAGTTAAGCCATCTCATAAGAGCACCATACCTAGGCTACTGTAATCAATGAGCTATAGCTAATCAACACTGATATAGCAAAATGTCAGTGCTTCATGATTTTAATGGGGAGGGGATAGAGTTGGGGTTTTTTAAGCGTCCCAAACTCTAAGCGCTGGTTGGAGCATAGCTAAAGCAAACATTTTGGGTAAAACAACTGAAATGGGCTCTTTTTTTATGTCTTTACATGGATGTCATTACAATTTCTTTAATATTGCCTCTCAATATTGACATGGGCACTGTACCCCAGAAGCCCAGGTGAACTATTGTCAAGGGAACTCCCTTGTTGTTTTCCTGACTCTGAAACTAAAAACACCCAGTGATCCCACCTAGGGTCCTGAGATGACTATCTTCCTGTGATCCTCCTCTAGATGGTCAGCGATCCTCCTCTAGATGGTCAGAAAGATGCACCCTCAGACCACACCTCGATCCTATCGGACATCTGTTTGTCCCCAAAAACTAAGGAATCTTTATGTCCCCAGGCAGACCCCAGTATGATCACCCCACCTCATGCCTGAGTGACTAACTGTTGTGAAGAATGTATAAAGTCCCCAGAACTGATGTCGTCTGGGGGACAGCCTCTCCATCCATGCTGTCCCCATGGGGGAACAGCCTTTCCTTTCATGCTGTCCTCCCAGGGAACTGCTCCCCATCTTGCTCTTCTACCTTGCTATCCTCCTGGCCACTCTCAACATTACTTTCCAAATTAAAAAATCTCTTTTTGTTTTTAAGCTAAGTTTTGGAGTCATTGCATGCTTGCAAAAGGCATCCTTCCCGAACCCAAAAGGGTATCCTTCCATGCCCATAACAAATACGATGTGCACAATGTAAGGACTACAAGAGCTAAGCAGCTGCTGTTTATAATGCTTCCTCTAATCTGGTTTCTGTTTTCAGCAATCCTATTCTTTGTAGAGTATATATCTTGTGCTCTGAGACTCTCATTCGAGCCTGTTTTCTGGCATTTCCTTTTGCAGTCCACAATTTACCTGTTATTCCAGGTTATTCTCCAGCTATTCATTTGCCTTCAGTTTCATCTAATTCAGTAGGAATTCAGCCTCTTAATCTGAGGAGTCAAGTATAGACCATATCAAAATCCATCACGTGATAAACATCCATAATTAAGATCCCTTTGTTTGCAAACTCTTTTCAAGGACTTGCTTAAGATCAAATTGTAGCATTCTTTTTAGGCCTGCAGAAAAGGATATACATTATCCTCACATTCCCTGCTCCCTATCCCACAATGCAAAAAAAAAACAAAAAACAATCCATCTTCCTATCCCTCCACATGCCCATATCACTAAATTTAGACTGTTGTGAATACAGTTACTTACAGAATAATTTTAACAATTATAAACAATGTAAGAAATTAGTTTTTAATTCTTGAAATATTAAACAGAATAACAAAAAGGGAAGAAATCTTCTACTGGTATCTCAAGAACTGCAAAAAATAGAGGATTGACTGTCAGTATCACTACAGGAGCTAAATTCAGGCTCTGATCAAATTAAATGAATTAACAAAAAATTTTAAATTTTCATCATTTTAAATATCTAAGAAAGTAAATATCAATAGACATAATTCACATCACTCTGTTGGCCTTCAATAATTTTTAACAATGTGAAGGAATCCTAAGAACAAAAAATTCTAAGAACCGTTGAGTTATAGATGTATTGCCTATCTAAATCAGGTACTAAATGATTTAATCATAAATTCCAGATTTAAAAAAAAAAGAAAAGAAAAAGTACCATGAGTTTGGTACAAACATTTAGTGCCATAAGAATTCAGAGGAAGAGAGGTCTCTATATTTCACTATAATTTGCTGTTTTTAGAGTCCTATGCATTTGAATTTATGCCACTTATAAAGAGCACTCTGAGGAGTCCAGAGATTTCACTAGATTTCCAGAGAGGCCCAGGAGACCAAAAAGGCTAAGGACTTCATGGCTAGATGATCACTTGGTCCTTTCCAGCTCATAAATCTTCTAATCCTAAGAGGCTGCATTTCAGCTGGGCCTTGAAGGATCAAACAAAGGCATTATTACCCTACCTTGAGACTTAATTTAATATGGTTACAATTCGGCGTACTTTTCTGTTTATTTGTCCTTATGACCATTAATAATGTGTTGTATTGGGTGTGGAGTAAAAGGAATAGTCCTGCTCAGATTCTTACTTCCTTTATGACTTAATAAGAATCGCTTAACCATTCTGAATCTCAGTTTCCCCAAATGTGAAATGAAGGGGTTTCAACCTTCTGAGATTCTTTCAGCCTTAAATTCTATGATCCTATGTCTAATCATCAAATGCCACAGCTTATATGGTCCTTTTGTTTTTATTGTTTTTGCTGCTATCATAGACCTGTGATTTCTTGAGTGTAGGGATGATCAGGTGAATCCTCGCCCCCCCTCAAACTGCTAACTGAATAGTCTTAGAGAGCTGCCTGGGGCACTGGGAGATGAGCCTTGCTTCCTAGGTCACTGACATAGCCAGAATTTGCCAGAGGCAGGACTTGTTCTCAAGTTTTCCTACTCCATGTTGTTTCCCCAACATGTCAATGGTCAGATGTATGGTTAATGAGGGTGAAGCAATTTAAAATACCAGATTTTCTGAAAATATTTATTTGAATCAAAACTCTTCTTCATTAATGAAGAATCCATTTTTCCCTAGCTTCATTTTATCAGCCAAGAGCCATTCAATTATAATTAGCTTTTAGGGGTCTAGTCCTCTTTCCTTTTAAAAAAGACTTTTTAAGTGTTCTACTTGCCCATAAGGTCTCATGGTATTAAATGGATAGTGTCTTCCCACTTTCTCTTATATAGTTAAGAAAAAAAAATACCATAAAGTTTTGCAATTAGTTAGAAAGTCAAAAACTCAGCAAGAAGTCCCGCTTTTTTTTTCTCTGAATTATCTGTTAATGAAGGTTTCAACGTTAATTGCCTTTTCATTAAAAATTCTTTAAAAGCCTTCTTTCACATTCCTTACAAAATCAAATTAGCCACTAAGCTTTGGAACAATCTCAGTAATACTGTTGTGGACTCCCCTGTTCATTATTGGGATTGGTGAGATTAAGGAACATGTGCCTTTCAGATACTCCGGAAGACCTGCTTTAAATTCTTTTAGTTATTATGGGGCTCCTTTTATTCAAACCTGTTCGGGAAATAAGGTAGTGCACATTTAGGCAAAATCCCAGCACAATGAATGCCATTAAAATAAGCGTACTGTACACCAGAGTGATTTCCATGTCCCCTCAGATGGCCTATAAAAACAGTGCTTTGTTGATCTGGTTACAATGACTGCTATACAACAAATAATCCCACAAACAGGTGCTTTCTCTTGCCCCAGTCCATGTAACATTTACTCTCAGAACGGTAAGAACTTGATTGTGGGCTTTTTCTACAGAACCTAGGGAGCTGGGGGCTTAGCTCTTTTAAGTCCTTTTGTTTTGTCATCAAATAGTAATTACCCTTCAACTCACCTCCATCTTCCCCACTTCAAACATCCCAAACAAAATCCACCTAAATTCCCAAACAAAACAGCCACCTACCCCCAAAAGACCCAATCTAAAAGGAGAAAGGGTAATTTAGGATACCTCCTGGCTCCAAACACTTCCTTTCACTTGCTAATTTACCAGGGAGAAGGCTGGTCCCATAGACTAGAGCTTCTAATCATGTATTCAGAGATATTAAATTCCACTCCAACAAAGTATTATGTATGTCACCAAAGGCTAATCATGAAAGAGATTTAACTAATGCATCACCACGCTTGCTAAATATGCAAAGAAATATTGTCTCAGTGATTTTTAGGTGTCAGCCTCCTATTGCCAGTGATGTAGTATGCTGCTTGAGGGCAGATACACTGTCTTCTCTCTTGCTGAGCCCATGATACTTCCCCATTACCCTAATGAATCAAAATGAAAATTGCACAAAGTGAATTTTGTCATCTGCCAGACACTTTGAGATTATTATAAATGTGGCCCTTTTGTTTATGGGAAGGCATCGATACTGAGAATAAACATTAACTTTTGTGATTTATTGCATTTCCTGCTCCCCACAAATGCTACAAATATATTAAATTGTTCTGAAGGGGTTTATTACGAATCAATCAACATTTATAAGCCAGTTTGAGATTTGCTAGTTCTTTTTAAGTCATGTCCCAAGGACTCTTGTTCTTGTCTTCATTATATGAATGAATGAAAACAATACTATGTGCCAGATATCATGCTCTATGATACAAATACAAAACTACTGCTCCTGCCCCCGAAGAGTTAATATTCTAACAGTGTGAGGCAATTCAACCTGGTGAGTGATGGTTTGGGTGGTATGGACAAAGTTAATGCCGGGATGGGAAAGAAAAAGAATGGTAGGACCACTGAGTGATCTGAGCTCTCCAAGAAGTGTAAGTGAATATTTGATTATTGTTCCCAAATAGAGGAGAGGAGGAGAGGGAGATAAAGAAGAGGGTACAAGAGTCACAAATGTTATAGAATGAGGGGTAAAGGAGATGGATTTCCTTAGGTGATTGTGCTTCAAATACAATCTTCTGGCACGGTGGGAGGTTGAAGTCTGATGAAATGCTGAAGTATGGCCTGAAGATGATTGCACAGTACTTAGGGATCTGGGGAGTCTGAACGAGGCTAGTTATGGTCAGTGCTCAACAATTAAAAGGTAGAGGGGCGGGCGGGGGCTGTGTGAGCAGAGCAAAGAGGACAGATGTGAGAAGTACAGCAGAGTTCACTGAAAGACAAGTTGTTTAGACTATGGGAAGGTGAGGGGTTGAGGATAGCCCTGTGAATCTGGGTGACTGGGAGGAGAGCAGTGTCCTGCACAGAAACACGAATGTCCCCATTTCCAGACAACAGTGCTTTACACAAAATGCTCATTAAATTGTCTTTGTTGCTCGATTTTAGCCACATATCCGTGATTTCATCAATGTGGGGAACTTGTCTATAACTTAAGGAGTTGCCAAATTAGGGCCCCAAGGATAAAAAAGGACTTGCCCTGGAGTCAGAGGATCTGTTTTCAGAACCACTTTTGAGGCTTAGCCTCTGTGTGAATTTAGCTTCCTTGAGCCTCAATTTCTTCAATGGTCAAATGAGGGAAGTGGACTAGCTGCTCTCTAAAGCACCTTCCAGACCAATCAATGATGTTATGATTTTCCCAACGTCACAAAACGATTGTATGTCAGAAGCAAATGATGAAGTCTTCCTACCTTCCAAAGCTGGCCCTCTATTCACTATGGCACAGCTGGCTTTTTCCATCCAATTCTGGATAGGAAGGGTAGAACACTGAAGAATATGCAGGGGCAAAGGTTGCATAGACTATTCCACAGTCTGTGCCTGAGCTGTCTAAGCAACTTCCTGACAAATTTGTACCTAAATTTTCACTTATTAGACGTGAAATCTTGGGCAAGTCACTTCATTTTTATGGGCTTCGCCTTTATAAGTGGGCTTGAGAATGGGAAAGGACCTGAGAAATGCTATAGTTCAGTTCCTTCATTTTACAGATGAAGAAACTGAGTGAAAGGAAAGAACCAGTTCCTCCCATTGCAAATCTAGTTTTCATCTGTAATATTCAAGAGTCTGGATCATATATCTCTCAAGACCTCTTCGTCTATATGAAATTATTTTTTAAAGTGACTAAAAACTCATCAGAACTTGAATTTGGTATAAGACTTTAGGTTGTTAATTGGCAGGTCTAAAATAATGGTAAAATGAACATGCTATCAGCGCACATTTAAATGGTTAAATTCTTACGCAATTAAAAATTAATGCTTAAGAGACTTAAGTCTAAGGCTCGCCTCACTTTCTAAGCAAATAAGAAATTTTAAAAGAATCTTATTGGCATTTTATTAGATCTCTCAGTGATGTGCATGAAGTGGAAACCTAGTAACATACATAAAATATATCTTCCTAAGGCAAATAAATGGATTAGTGGATGGAGCTCAGGGCCTGGAATCAGGAAGACCTGAGTTCAAATTGGACCTCAAACACTCATTAGCTGTGTGATCCTGGGCAAGACATTTAATTTCTGTCTTAATCCACTGGAAAAGCAAATGGCAAACCACTCAAAAATCCTTATCAAAGAAATCCCATAGACAACTTGGTCCACAGGGTCATAGATACTTAGCCTCAAATGAACAACAAAAATTCAATGGAAACTGGACCTTAGAAAGAATACCCGCAATACAGATGCACAGAGTCAAATTTTAAACTGCTAAAAATTTACCTCTACATATTGTTCCCCCATATAGGCTATAAAAATACTAACTTTTAGGAAACCTCTAAAACAGATTTTCCTTTTTCCAAATTAAATGCATTTTATCTATAGACTATGAAATACAGTATCTGACAGAACGCATTTCCTCTATAGGTTTTGATAGACAGCAAATCTAAAATAATTCAAAGAACAAAATGCACTTTGTGGAAGTAGCTTATTTCATTCTAGGGACTAAATGCATTTGCAGAAAGGATTACATTTTGTTTGGCAATTTATTTTATTGACAAAACATATTTCATCACATATTCCATCACATTCAGCAGACAAATGCATGTTGTCAAATACCCTATTTCCTTCTTTTGATGAAAAGCACCTATTTTTTAGATTTCATATTTCTTTTTTAAAATAGTAGAGCTCCATGGATAAACTCCATTTATTATAATTTAGTAAGAGGTGTCTAAATTTGGAATACATCCAATATATATGGCTTCTTTTGTATGAAATGTAAATTAACCTAGCAGGAAAATATTAACACTCATCTCTACCTTCCACACCCAATAAAGGTTTTATCTACACACAAATCATTATAATGGAATACATTTGTCTAAGCATTTAACTCAAGTGAAAGAATATCTCCCCAGAGTAGAAAGACCTATGTTCAAAAATGTGTTCCAACGCTGACTAGTTATGTGACCACAGATAAGGTAATTAACCTCTTGGTTGCTTAGTTTCTTCTTATATAAAATGGGGATAATACCTATCCTATACATTTCACCTTGTGGGGAAAAGTGTTTATAAATCATAAAGTACTTTGTAAATCTAAGCTATTTTTGTTATGAGAGAAATATTACTCTGGGTTCATGTGGTAGGTAACTGCTTTCAAAAATGTATTTACCACAATAGGGACATCATAGAGGTAAAAACCTAGGTTTTACTATTGTGCTTCAGTATAGTTTCAGGTGTAAGAAAAAAACGTTTTTGCAAGCAAAATTATGTCGGAGTAACAGGGAAACAATTCTTTTACATACTGCAATCTTGTACATTCCTTTTAGGTCATAAAAATTAAAAAGAAAATAGATTCATAATTTTATACTTCCTTCAATGTCAAAAAAAGTTGAAAAAATTTAGTCACAATCTCATACAAAGAGAAGGAACTTCATCAAATAAAGTCAATGTATAAATTAAGTCAGGCTATAGATTAAACTACATTTAGAGGCTGTTTTCACAAATGGGCAGACTGAGAGGTGTCAGGGAAATCTTTTCTTCAATGGTTATCTGGTTAACAAATAACGAAGTCATTTTGACTCTCCTTTGGCTTCTATTTGAGGAAAGTCAGTCTTCCTTCATTTCATGAGTCAGACTTTGGAACAGCAAGGTTCATATTAATAGAAGAGGAAAAACTTTTAGCTAACTAAAATTTGCAGGAGAAATAAGTGATCTTGAGTCCCAAATAATATGAAAAAATAAAAGGAAACCCCAAATCTCCCATAATGTAATTCTCTCACAAAATCATTAGCATTTGGAACATAATTATGCTTTACAAGATAAAGGATGCTTATTTGTCTACTTGCTTAAAGTAGGTAATTAAATTAATCATGTCTTTTACCTATTTATTATCAGTTCTAGGTTAAAAAATAAGGGTCTAAGAGTCTGAGAAAGGGTCTAATTTTCATCCAGATGACCTAGGTTCAAGTATGGGCGCCTCCATGTAGAAGCTATGTGACACTGAGCATTATAAAAATAATTATAATATAATAATATTATTTTAAAACTGGCAAAAATATTTTATGTATCTTATCTCATTTGATCTTTACAAACTTGTGAAGTAAGTGTAATTTTTATGCCTATTTTATAGATAAGGAAACTTGGACAGGTTCAGTGAATTACCCAGGGTCACATAACTGGTAGGTGTCTGTGACAGGATCTGATCTTACATCTTCCTTACTCCAGCCAGTGAGCTGCAACTATCATAACACCATGTTTGCTTCAAGTTGCTCCTTCTCTTTGGGTTTTTGATGTTTCCTCATGTATAAAATGAGAGTATTAGACTGAACCACCTTTGTCTTTGTTCATAGTCCATTAATGGATGGTTTCTAAGATTTCTTTAAACTCTCCTTTCTATGATATATAGAATATGGTTCATACTACTTGCCCTGTCTACCTCACAGGATTATTGTGAAAATGAAATGAGAATTTTATGAAGCAGTTTCTAACCAAACATTAGTTACTGTAAAAGTAAGTTATTATGCTTTATTATTAGTATTGACATATCTCTATTCCAAAACCTATGGCATGTCTCTATATTTCTTTGAATGGCTTTTACTGACCACTGCAATTTGGTTTCTACCCAAACCCACTACTCCTCTACAAAGACCCTCTTCATCACATTCAGAAAGGTTTCCTTATGGTCTCATACAGTTCATTTCTTATTGCATATTCATTCATACATATCATTGCTTGGTCTTCAGATTTTCTTCATTTGAAGGTTCCTCTATTCTTTTCTTCTTCATTTTCAAACCCTATATAGCCTTTCAGACATGAATCAAATCTACCCAAAGATTTCCATTTCTAATTAAGACTCTACAGATTTGTATTTGTGGGGAAAATATTTTATTTTTGTTTATTTTGTTTGAACCTAGTTCTATGTTACTAGAAAATGGTCTAAAGAGGTCAGGCTGATCTCAGAGATGTTCATTAAGGTCTTATTTTGGGTCCATCCAAATCTTGTGCTTTGGGTTCCTCAGTGATTTGTGTTTTGATTATATCTTAATTTTACTGAATGTTTAATATTTTCCTATTGAAATATATCTCAAGATAACTGTCTATGTACAACTATTATTGTGTTCATACCCCTTTTTTGAATTCTACATAATGTGAGACAACAGAGAACTGAGAAAAACACATCTTTATTCTGAACCAATATAATAAAATTATTTCTAAAACTCTTTCAGGTCTTGAAGTTTACTCTGGACCAATATTTTCTAATCTCCCATGACACTTAGAGTTAGTACCATAGAATCTGGGACTTGCTAAAATCTTGGGATCATAAATTGAGAACTTGAAGGAACCTTTGAGATCACCTCTTCCAGGGATTCTTAACCTTTTTATGTATCACAACTCCCCTTGGCAGTTCTGTGAAGTCTATGGATCCCCTCTCAGAATAATGAGACTTTTTGAAAAACAATTCATAGTTTAGTAAGTGCCAAGTTTCAATCAGAAGTAACAGGAGATTCATTTTCTTCTTCAACTCAAGTTCACAGAACCTCTGAAATGTAGACCTCAGATTAAGAATCCTAGATCTAGTCTAATCTCTTCATTTTATAGAATAGAAAGCTAAGACCCAGAGAGACTATATGACACTTTTTTTACTTTTTTAATGCTTCATATTAATCTTATCTTCAAAGTCAGGATAAAAGCCTTTAGATGGAAGAGTTACAGGCTTATCCTTCTGTTTACCTTTTCTCCTCCACATACCTAACTCTATTATGAACCCATCAAAGGTGCTTTGGAAATACTAGCCACTCCATTCTAGAATCACATAGCTAGTTAGTGTCTGAGATCACATTTGAACCCAGTTCTTCCTAACTGGAGATCTAATATCCTTTCCACTAAGCCTACTTAGCTGCCCCAATTGTTGTTCACATGGTAATATACATGAAATTATTACAATGACAATATGAAAGCAATGGCTTCTAAAATGCATTGTTTATAAACTCATATCAAAGATGTGAGATATTCATATTCTAAATACTGATCCCATAAATTATTGCTATTATTCCATCTATACATTGGAGGGAGTATGGTACAGGGAAGAGAGTGCTAAATTCCAACCTGTATTTGAAACTTGCCTCTGCTGTGTAATACCTGCCACCTTGAGTCAGTCAATTCCCACCTTTGGGCAAGAGTTTCCTTACCTATGTAATAAAGAGATGAGGCTAACTGGCTTCTCTGATTCCTTCCAGCTCTCAGTCTAGATGCTAAGATAATCCGAACACTATATATTTGCAAGTGATACAAGTGATACCTAAACATATATCCACTGTACCACAGAATTACTTCTCTCAATATGAACTAATTAAAGATAAATAACTGCAATTACTGCCTTTTTAATCCTTTCCTTCTTCTGTTGAATTTGGTGTCACCTTGTAGTATTTAGATCCTGTTCAATTTGCTCTGATTCTGATTCTGACTCATCAAAATGTTTGAAATAGGTCCGAAAATAGCCTGAATTAATTCCCTGGATTGCTGCTCATAACAGATATACAAGGAAAGCATTTTATCACTTTAAAAGAAAGTTCGGCATGTGACAAAAGTGGATATTTTATACTCAAATACTAAGTCATTTCATTAATAAGTTTTTAAAAGATGCTACATATATGGGGGGAAGCAAACGAATATTCAACTCGTAACTAAAAATTCTCCTCCTTCTGCCTTTAGTTAAACAATGTCAATTGCCAAAGACCCTGCGCTCTAAAAGGTTGCATTTAGAAGATTCAAAAGTGGCCTCTCAGCCCAGGAGAACAATGTTGCTGAACCAGGAAAAATTGTGCCTCCCGAAGCTGTCATGTAGGAGTAACTGGTGACAACACGGACAGGCAGAATCCATTGAATTCAGGTTGACAATTGTGTGTCCAATGTTTGGGGCCAGGAAAGAAATTCATCGCTTCATCACATTACTGAGCTTGGCAAAGTCACTGAAATGATGCCTTTGGTGTGTGAGCAGCAGGGCTCATTCACCCCCTTTCAAGTTAGCTGCTCGATGACCAAGGGAACAGCACTGTCATTAGGCTAGAATGCCTGCTCTAATAGCTGTAATTAAAGCACTCTAATGGCCAAAAACACAGTATGTGTTTGGCTGAAGAGCACAATGGAAGAGTAGGGCCCTTTCTAAGCAGGTAGAGTGAAGGATATATTTAAAATAGCCTAAAAAATGAAAGTTCATGTATTTAGTGTATGAAGGGGTTAGAGAATCCCGTTGGATTTTTTTGACTGCTTTGTTCAATGCTGTTGATCTGTACACTCTGAGATAAGCAGAGTAAGAGGAGCTTTTCATGCAGGTGTAGACTCCAAAGACAGTAATGACAATGAAGAATACACACAGGCTCTCTCTCCCAGAACAAGATGAATAGACCATGTGGCAAGCCCAATCTGTCCATTTTGGATGTTAGAGCAATTGATGTGGATCACCGCACAATCAATTCTGGCTGAGGATTATGGTATCTTTCATAAATATGGGTGAAATGGACTGTTCAGTCCCATTTATGAATAGAGAAACACATCGACTATAATGCATTGGGTGGTTTATACTGATTTTTTTTGTATTTTTATATCAATTACCGAGAGTGTAACAAATGACAGACATGAGGAAATCAGAGAAACATGAGAAGACTTAAATGAATCAATGCATAGTGAAGCAAGCAGAACAAAGAAAACAAGACAGACTATGACAACAAAAAACAGGAACAGATTATAATGATACATCCTTGCCCTGAAAATCATTGAGCAAATGCACCTTCCACCATTCTTTAGGGAGGCAGGGAACGAGGGGGTAGAACGTTTTGCATAATGTGTCAGATGTGCTCCAGATGGCTTTGGTTTTTGCTTCACTGATTTTCTTTCTTCACTGTGATGGAGGAAGGATAAGAAGGGAGGGAGAAATACCCAGAAATAACTGATATGAAGGGGGGGAAAGGCAATGACTAAGCAACACTGGAGCTGGTAATGTGGTCTCAGAGTTGGGGTAGATCAATCCAAAGATATTTATGCAACCCCTGCTTTGTTTCAGACCCTCTGCTAAGTGAGGGAATACAGATACACACTGAAACAGTCCCTGATCTCAAGGAACTTACAATCTATCATTGATCTTAGAGATAATATAGGACAAAACTATACATTATCTATGAATAACTTTTATAAAATCCCTAAACAAGTCATTATCTAGTTTTGCTGTTTTAGTATCTCCAGAAATGAGGAGCTTACTATCTTTGGGATAGCTGTGTTTGGATCATTCTAATTGCTGGCAGTGTCCTCCTTTGTCCCTTTCCTACCTATTCACTTGAATTATAGTTAATATATCCAAAGATCTCTTTTCTACATGACAGACTTCCAAGTGTCAGAAGACTATCATATCCACGCCCTTCCAAGTACTTTCTCCTCCAGATTGTGTTCATTGTTCTTTCAACCAGTCCTATCATATCACCATAAACTTTTTTTTTAGATCAAAACTAAAGTATTTATTAACTACCTACAAATTATCCTTTCCTCCCCCAGAAAGCATGGGGTAGAGCTCCTACAAATGAATTTATAAAAAAGAGAGAAGACAAACAATATAATGGCAGTGATGTATATATATATATATATGTAATACATATATATATAAATATATATATGTATATGAAAAACACATGGGGTCCAGAGAGTTCACACTTCTGGTGCTGCCAGGCTCAAATATTTTAACTCTTCTTATGGAATCCACTCTTCTCCTTTCCTGGATCAAATCTTTCTGTCATCTAGGTCACTCAGATGGATTCCTAAGATCTGCTCCTTTCAAAATCTAAGTTCTAGACATTGAGGGTTAGTCCTATCTAGAATGAACTGCCAGAAATCTTCTTCCTTGAAGATGCCTTTTACCATAAATTCTTCCTCTTCGTGTCTGCCTTTCTTTACTTTTTTAATTCAAGAAATATTTATTGAGCACCTACTATGCTCTGAGCTAGGCTACTACTACTAAGCTAGACATGGAAAGAAAATAAAAGTGCTATTCATCACAGAAACTTTTAAACATACCATCACATATCTGAAAAAAGTACTTATTTATATAACTAAAATTAGAAAGCATTTTCCTCATAACACTAAGGTAGATGTCTCTAATTTTATTCCCATTACACAGATGAGTAAATTGAAAGGCAAAGAATTAATCACTTGCTTCCAGTGAAACAATGAGAAAGTGTCTAAATGAGAACTCTTAACATTGAATACTGGTTCTTTTACATTACACATTTTGCAAATAACTATTAATATTGTTTGTGTTATTATTGCTATTAAAGATAGTTCTTGCCCCCTGTGATTTTGATTCATGGGCATTTACAGATATCTTACTTCAATTGGGTTAGGGTCTGATTCTGTGATTTCACTCCACTGTGACCCTCCTTCAGGACAGGTCAATACCTTTTCTGCAGCTATGAATTTTAAAGAGCTGCCTAGGGCACTGAGAACTTTCAGGATTTCCATGCTTTCTCCTTCCCCCAATCCTTCCCCTTTCCTCAAGATGGAAAGTAATATGATATAGGTTGTGCATGTGAATAATACATATTTCTATGTCTATCGTATTTGGGAATGCCTTCTTAAAGCTTACAGTTTAGTAGGATACAAGAATAGAAATAATAGGTGCAAAATAATATGTGTAAACAAACTGCTGTGTGAAGCAACATGGTTTAATAAAACATCTATGGCTTTGGAATCAGGATGTAAGTCCTACATCATATTTTTATTAACTGTGGCCCTGAGCAGAGTCAACCACTGAGGATAACAAATGTGTACGCTATCTTTTTTAGTTTTAAGTATGAATCATATGAATCATTCTAGCCCCGATCTCTGTGACTTGAGGCACCACAGTGCACAGAGTTCTGTTCCTAAAGGTAAGAAGCTCTGAATTCCAGTCTCACCTCAGAAACTTACTAGCTGTGTGGCTTCCAGGCAAGTCACCTCATTTCTGTCTGCCTCTGTTTTCTTAATTGTTAAATGGAGATAGCACCTACCTCCCAAGGTTGTTGTGAGGATCAAATGAGAGATTTCTAAAGTTCTCTATAAACCCTAAAGTGCTATATAAATGTTGGCTATGTCTTATAGCTAGCTATGCCTTTGCATATAGGTAATTCCTCATAGCCAGAATGCATTTTCTCTTATCTCTGCCCATTGGAATCCCTTGATCTTTTCAAAATTTACCTTTAGTTCCACCTTCTACATAAAGCCTTTTCTTGACCACCACATCTCCCAAAATACTAATGTCCCTGATATTCATTTAGATTTACTCTGAACAGCTGTTGTAATTATTTCTATATGTAAGTGTTTCTCCTGATAGAGCAGAATGTAAGCTCCTTAAGGGCAAAGGCTGTTTCATTTTTTTTGTTTCATTTTTTACCTTTATATTTCCAGTGCTTAGCATAATGCCTGGCACATAGTAGGTGCTTAATAAATATCATTTGTCTGACTGATTAGTTGAAAAGGGCCAGTTTATCTAGGATTATGGCAGTAGCAATAACACATAAGGAAGGAAGCTGGAAGCAAATAGAGCAGCACTTATGAATAGGACCCTAGAGGAATAAAAAAAAAAGTACATGGCATATTCAAAATGCTAATCCTGAAATTTTGGATCTGGAGGCCTTCCTCTATATTCACAAACTGAAAACATCTATCTGACCTTCCAAAGAAGCACTATTATCAAAGCTTTCCTATGAAAAGCAACACATTTTGTGCAGATGAGAAGCAGTAGCAATGAAATGCATTACAACATGGTTATAATATACTCTAACCAGACTAGAATGGTTTGTTTTCTTTAACAAATCATTTATCTAATTTTAACCTGAAGGTCAGGAAATCTTCAAGATCTTCTGTCTTTCTTACTGCTAACTGACAATTCAAATAGCGCCAAATAAATCTTGTGAGAATAAAAATGCCTTGAATGAAAAGAAAAGCAAAACAAATTTCAACATCACAAGAAACTTTTAATTCACTATCTTGTTATTAGTTCTATTAAGATAATGAAAAGAAATGTGTATACCATGTAATTCCATTAAGATTTAGTTGCTATTTTGATGTCTCACATCATAATGTTGAAATTGAGAGAGGCGATTTAAGCAGTCAGGATCAACCCATTAATATACAGTTGGTCCAAAAAGGGGAGAGTGGAGGGGAGGGGAGGGAAGGGAAATTCATTAAGCACCTATTATGTGGTAGGCATTGTACTCAGCACTTGACAAATATCTCATTTCATCCTCAAAATAACCCAATTAGATTGGTGCTATTATTAATCCCCTCTTTGCAGTTGAGGAAACTGAGGGAGACAAAGGTGAATTGACTCATCTGCATTCACACATCTTAGTGCCAGTGTCTGAGTCCAAATTTTAATTCAGTCCTCTCTGATTCCAGGCCCAGAATTCTATCCATTTACTCAGCTATTAATAATTAATTCAGTCTTGTTCCATTAAAAAAAAGTATTTTTTAAAAAGTGACAAAATCACTCATACTCTGATCCTAGAATTCTTTTACTGAGCATATAGGAATCTATGACAGAAAATTCAACATATAAAACAAAATCATAGTAGCTCTCCTAGAAGTAACAAAAAGAAAAAACTGAAAGCAAAATAGCTGCCTTTTGCTTGGAAATTGGTTGGACAAATTGTGGTAAATTAATATATTGAAATCTTATAGTATTATAAGAAACAATGAATCAGAGGAATGCAGAGATGTCAAGTCTTGCATGAAGTGATACAGAGAAAAGAAAACTGAATCAAGAAGAAAAGCACAATGACTACAATATCAACACTAAAAGGCAACTGAACACAGATAAATTGTACTGAAGAAGCTTGGTTCTAGGGAACAAATAGTGACCTCTTGGTTTTAGTTTACCCCTTGGTAAAAGGGTAGGATCTGCAGAGATGAAATACAATACATTCTGATGGATGCAGCTGTTGTATTTGTTGATTCTATTTAAAAATAAATGTTTTTCTTGTTATGAGGAATAGTTTGGGAACATCTAATGAAAAATAATTGTGTAAAGACAAAATGTGGTAATAATTTCTTAAATATGGTTTCTATTGTTCAAGTACTACCTTTATAATTTTAAGAAATAGCTTGAAATGAGACAAATACTTAAATATTAAATTCAGTTATACAAATCCAAAATGTAATCAATAATAGATCCTCCTTCACTCTACCAAAGAATACTCTCCCTCTGTTGTTTTTTTAATTCAGACATATGTAATTTTTGAAAAAGTCAAAACATTTTTCTGTAGATTAAAGAATATGAGACACTAGGGGGGGATAAAAATCACAGATGGCCCAAGGTAGGATTTACATCAGTAATTCCTCTCATCTTCACTTTAGAGTCATAATGGACTAACTAGATGACCTCTGGCATCGCTTCTAGCACCAAAATTCTATGATTCTATAATTCTCTCTGATGCATCAATATTTATTACCTACCTAACAAAGAACTTTATCTAAATCTTTTGGGTTAGATTCAGTGAACATGGAAATTCAAACATCTGATTGTGACCAAAATACCAGAAACAAAATCATGAACAACAGTCATTTTGGTTGTATATGTGTGTTTGTGCACTACCTGCAGATCAGTGCCAAAAGATGATGCAGTATGCCCATCTCCAAATGTCTCTACAACAATAATTACATTCCAGGAGCAAAGCAACAGTAGGAAGGGCTGGACACGTTTCATTATCCTCTAGCAACATGTTACATTAACCTATGAATATTTACCTTCATGCAAATTAAATATTTGTGGTGTCAATATCGATAGAGGAAAAAATCTTGGCCACAACTCCATGGACCTTGGTTTCACTACAACCCTTTGCTACTAATAGTTTGATTTTTATACTCTCCTCCCACAGAAAGCACAATAGCCTCAATGTTTTAAAAAAAAAGAAAATTCACATTGCCATTAACTCATTGGGCTTCAGGATAATGAACACCAAATGTGTCTGACAGTGGATAGCCAATCTTCGATATCAATATTTGGTTCTTTCGGGAAAAAAGTGTTATTCAGAAAAAGTCTATATTCAGATGAACCACAAAGTAGCTGACAGTTAAGTCTGAATCTAGCAGGAAGGTATCTAGAATTCTCTGAAGTGTGTAAGCCTTCATGACTGGCTGACCTGACCATGGACAAAAATAACACTTACTATGATAGATGAAAAACACAAAAACAAAGAAAACACGAACCACTTTTCAAATTCAACACAACACCCTTTTCCCAAACCCCTGCTGCAATGTGGTTGAGAGCTGTCTACACATGTTGAATGAGACTCTCTATTTATAAATGACAAGCTCATGTCAAGATTAAATATAACTTCTTCCTTGAATCTCTCTTCCAAGCTTACCTCTGCCACCATAACACTGCAACACATTCAAACAGTTCAATTTGCTAAATATTTCATCAGTTAGAGAAAGATTCGTGTAGACCTAAGCACTTTATAAATGCTTGATGCCTGACTGACTGACATAATTTGCAAATTTCAGGTTTCAGGAATCTGAGGAAGTGAAATGAAAACACTTAGGGAAAGTTGGAAAGGTATCAGTGATGAACATGTTTAAGCACTCTTCATGTTTCCTTTCAACTTCTGAGTCATTTCTATGGGTATAATAATCAAAAGAATTGATGTGATTAAATTGGAACCTACTATATCTTCATCAATAAGTTCAGAGTATTCCAAGGTGCAAAGACATTCATTAGCCCACAAGAAATGCATTAGCCTTGCCTAATTTGATTAAGCTACTCCCTTCTCACTCCTTATCATGCATCACCTTTGGCACTGTAAATCACAGGGCTAAGAGATTCACCTTGCAATGAACACTCTTAGCTCTTCTTCAGATCTGCTCAAATGAACACATCTATCTATCTATCTATCTATCTATCTATCTATCTATCTATCTATCTACTTAGGAAAGTCAATTTCTCTGCACATCACTTTTCACAATTTTACAATGAAGAGATTTGTCTCAATGATATTTTGGGGTTAAGTGACTTTCCCAAGATCACAATCCAGTTAAAGGCAGATCTAGAAATGGAGCCAAGGTTTCCAAACACCAGGTTGCTGCTCTTTCTATCCACCCCAATTTTGGTTTCCCAACCAGATGTAGCTTTTTGGAAACTACCATCATCATACCAGCCCTGCCCTACCATCATGTTCTAGCAGAGTAGTTTTTGAAAGAATTATGGGTGGACCAGCAACTACTATATACAACCAATATGTGAATTATCCTGACTTACCCGTTCGTTAGTGGTAAGTATGATTTGTAAAAATGGCATTAAGTTTGAAATCTTGGATTCCAAGATAAATTTTCATAAAGGATTTGCTTTACTAGGTCAAGTGCAAAGCAAAAATTTTAGTTGTAAATTTGAAGGGAGTAGAGATTCCATCTGAATAGATCAGAGTAGGTGTCATGGAGAAAGTAGTACAAGCCATTCTGCTATGAAATGATATATGCCTTTCTAAAAATCACTGAGCTAAATGACATCATTAAAAAAGCACAGGCCTTATGGGGAAAATGGAGTTGGGATACAATACTCAATAACTTCCATCAGGTACACATTAAAAAGAAAAGTAGGAAGCCAATAAAAATAGTTTCAGATTTATACAGGTTAAATCATTAAGAAATACATAAATACCACCATAAGTAGTGGTAGTCACTGTATCTCCACTGCTGCTCCAACTGTGCCCTGCTTGCACTGGGTCAGGGCTGGTAGTCAACTCACTTTGAGTGAGTGGGTAGAATGTAGGTGGAATATAACTCTGAGAGGGGAGATGGGCAAGGTGAAAGGTGGGGGGGAGAGAAGCTCCTACTGTACCAGAAGATGTACTATAACTACCATACTATATCTGGGAAAGGACCTAAATTTTGCTTGTGTTAGTAGGTGTGAGAAAGGTTGCAGCTTGTGACTTATTACAAAGTGGTTGGTTCCATTTTCCGTGTTCTCTCAGAGCCAAAATCAGGCATAAGCAAACACAAAATTCATGCTACACTCAGACTATATATCAATTAGATTGGAACAAATTCAGATGCTTTCAAAACAAGCATCACAGAAAAAACTGACTGCATCTGAGTTTGTCCTAGAAGGGTAGATAGGAATCAAACCATTAGTATCAGAAATGGAAAAGGTGGCGGAAGGGATTCCATGTAGAAAATGTGTGGAGCAGGAACAAAGTCAGAGCTTCAGGAACATATGCTCAACAAGCAAATAATTTACAATTAAGTGGGAGGTTGAAATGGGGATTCTCTGAGATCTTTTTAAGGTAGCAAAGATTTAGAGGTGGGAAGACAACAGAGACATCTAGCCCAATCTCCTCATTTTAAAGATAAGGAAACTGAGGTACCGAGAAGTTTGCCTGGCCAAGATCATAAAGGCAGTGTCAGAATCACAAATTGCAATGCTCTGATTCCAGGGCCAAGGATGTTCTCACTACATCATGCTGTTTTCTAGTGCTATCCTTCTATAATTCTATAAAATAGTGGCCTAATAAAATCATGTATGTATAATGTCAAGATATGAGTGGTAAGGAAAGTGAAGTGGAGGGTCTGTTGCCTTCAGATTTAAATGATTTTCTCTGATAGATATTAATATTATAAAACTGATTCATACTTCAATTTTAAAGTCTCTCACTTTGTTCCTTGAAGGCTCACAAAATGTTACTGTCACTACAAGGACACAAAGTTGAAATTAGACCCAATTTTGGGTGTCTAATTGGGCATTTTACATTTTAAATATATGTATATATATATGCATATATATGGAATCTTTAAAATACACATCAAAGCTATTAATAGAAGGTATAGAATGAAATATTGAATTGGAATAAGGAAAATTATTGTTAAAATTTTACACCAGATAACATTTTTTGTCCCCATCCTAAGGAAATGAACTTCCATCTTTCTTACCTAAAACCATGTGCACACCTTTCTAGAGAACATGGATTACTAGATTGCATATAATTTCTCAAGTCAGAAAGACTTGGATTTAAACATTACCTTCAATGTTCACCAATTATGAGTCTATTGACACACACTATTCCAAGATTGCCCTAACTAATGTTTCTCTGAGTCTCAATGTCCTCATCTGTCAAATAAGGAATACTAAGAGCTGCTGTAACCTCTCTCCAGGATTGTTGTAAACAGCAAATGAGATGTGGATAAAATGTCTACTAAAACAAAAAATATATAAATATTAATTATTATTATTATTACTTAGGATTCCTCCTTTGCCTGTTCTTGCATACTGATTACATTTACAGGATTTTAATGCTTATCTTATTTTTGTTCTAACCAATTAAGCAATACCAGAGGTTGTCACAGCCTTACAAACAAATAAGGAAACCAATTATTGTTTGGGTGGGTAGAGTGGGAGGTCAAAGGGTGGGGGGGAGAGGGTGGCAAGGAATAAAGTGAGATCAACCAGTTCAAACTCTGAACAGACTATAAGCAACATAATCAAATTAATTAAATCATTAGCTTCATATAAATGATTACTCTTCCTGGGTAAGAGATTGAGTTATTATTTTAAGTCCAATTTAAATAGTAAGATGCTCCCCAAAGACCTTTGACAGCTTGTCTTAGCAATTACTCTCTCCAAAAAGCACAAATTTACAGAATTTGAAGTGAACTTGGAGATCATTTCAGTTATGGCCTCTCATTTTACAGATGAGGAAAATAAGGTACAGACAGGGAAAATTACTTGCCCAGGCCCACATAGCTATTAAGCACAGAACAGAGTGTTAAATGACATAATCTAAACTCACAGATCAGTGCCCACCCCAACCTTGGTGTTCTCACTTTCTGGAAGTCACATTAATATACTGTTATCATCTCCTTTTATGTCTCATTCAGTTGATTTGTGTTATAGTATGATGTGAACACTGGCTACCTATGATGTTTTCAGTGATCATAACTTTCATTTAACATTAAGTTGAGCATGTAAGCACGTTAAATTAAAATCTTTCATTTCAGCCTAAAATTTAGGCAATAACTCCGTTGTTCAGTGGTATGATGGGGTAGTTGTGCCAGAGTACTGGATTTATTGTCCAAAAACCTAGATCAATTAAGGGAATCTGCCAACTGCCTTTGACCTTGAGCAAGTCATAGCCTCTCAGATCCTCAGCTTTCTTTTCTATGAAATGGATATAATAATAACCGAGAGGCAGAGTGGTGTAATAGGAAAAGTACTGGCTGGGGAGTCAAAGGACAAATCCTGGATTTGTCTCTCAATTCCTACATGACATCAGATAAGTTACTTGATTTATCTGGACCTTAGTTTCTTCATTGGTAAAATGAAGCAGTGGATTAGATCATCCCTAAATATTTTACCAGTTTAAATTTTCATTGCTATGATCCTGTAATTATATTCCCTACTTCAAAGGGTTGTGAGATTTTTGTAAAATGTAAAGAGCTATATAAATATCAGATAGTATCAGCTAAATGAGAAATAAACAGCTGTGCAATGGGGTTCTGGCGGGGGGAGAAAGTATGGTAAAAAGGAAAAGGGAGCATCCTCTAGTGGGATTTTTCTTTTTAGGGGTGACATTTAATCCTATGCTACTAATAAGTGATACTAATAGAGTGGTTAAGCATCCCATCATTGTGTTTGTGGCAAATTCAGATACTACCACTGCCCCCTAGACTTCAAGTATATGGCAAAAATACATATCCCATAAACAAAGTTATAAATTTACCACTACTATGAAATTCAAGCTTTTATTAAAATCTACTATTCAGTCAGGCACTGATAAACAAAGTAGGAGGAAACTCAATCAGGAAAGCCAATATTTGTTTCTGGAACCTTGGAGGATGCTAGGAATGACAGGAGATAAAAACGACTGCCTCAAGCCCCAACTATTTCCTTGACAACACATTTTGAAATTTTCCATAAAAAGTTACCAAAAAGAAATATCCTATTCCATTTATACTTGGTTGTTTGAAAAATTCCTCATGCTTTCATTATATAAGAAGCATCCTGAAAGGGAATTAACAGTTTGTCACCTTAATAGTGCAAAATTATGCAGACAAAGTTGTAATTTGTAAAAGATAATGTCTTTTAGTCATCTATATTCATAAGCATTTACTAGAACAATTTATATTTAAAATATTTTAAGAGAAAATACTTCATAAATCACACAAAAATTTCCTAAACTAAAAAACTTTGCTTAAATATGGATGTATATGTATCTGTATATATGGTTGTGTATATACACACAAACACATTTTAATACCAATAACTCCCCTAACTACTGACTAGCAATGTTTCAAAAATATTATTTTACATGAAGCAAAAATTGCTTGAAAGGCAGAAAGCATCCTTGTTGTTCTATACCTGCCAAACCAATATTAAATAAAAGTAGACATGGGTGACAAGAATGGAAGCAGTCTAACCCATGTCACTTCACATTCAAATCTCATAACTCAATTAAGAGGGTATGCAGAGTATTCATATTTGAATCTTTGGACCTCATTCCAGTTTTCTTAGCTGAGATAATGGAGTGGTTTGCTATTTTCTTCTCCAGGTCATTTTATAGATGAGGGAACTGAGGTAGAGTTAAGTGACTTGCCCAGATTTGAACTCAGGAAGATGAGCCTTCCTGACTCCAAGCCTGGCACTCTATCCACTGTGCCACCTAGTTGCTCATGTCATTTTGTCTAGAGAGATATTAACCTAAATGGCCTGATTGGGAGGCAGCATGGTAAGATGGGTAACAAGTCCACTTGGGAGTGAGGCTGACCTGAGTTCTAGACTAGCTTCTAACCATAGTGGCTTTGTGATCTTGGAAAAGTCAATTAACCTTTGAAAAACACCAGGCAATTCTACCTAACTTGTGGAGCCAGTACTTACCTAACAGTGCAGAGGAAATCCTTTACCAATCAAGGTTGAATCTCATCTCTATTCAAAAAAACAGTGTATCTAGCTGACCTTATTTAAATTCTTAGCCTCAAAAAGAGGTTCTTACTGTGAATATGGAGCTAGGCCTCCTTCCCTTTTTACATTTGGAAAATTTTCCCATTAAAAATTTTAAGCAGGCAAATCAGACTATGGTCCTGAGCACTTCCATGTTTGCTTAAAATAGAAATATTCCTTGAACAATAAAAATAATATCAATAATAATAAATTTTATATTCCTGACTACCCTTTCTGCTAGCAGAGGTTTTATAATGACTTCAAAAATAACCATGTGCCCAATTTGCAAGAGACCGATAATAAAGAATACTGTTTAATAGAATGTATTTTCGTGGCTGTCAGGAAAGCAGAGAGTGCTGAGAAAATAGCCTGCATTTATCTGCAAAGTGACTGTGGAAGCTTATTGAGGCTTCATATGAAGGAGTCTGAGAGGATCTTAGCACAAGTGTCAATATGCATCTTAGAACTCATTGTAATCTTAAAATATGTTATCTATTTTAATGACTTTTTTAGAACCAGCAGCTCAAAAAACCACCCATATATTGTGTTTTAACACTACCACAGAGTACCACAATATTTATCGCATTGGTCTCTAATGAGAATGCCTCAAATCCTGCTCATTTTAGGAACCTTAACTGATGAATCCACCCTCCAGACTCACAAGGTATGATTAGTTACTAAGCAATCAAAAAGAAAAAACACAATAATGCATACTTCTGAAAGAAATTAGAAGTAGTAAAGATCACTTTTCTATTTGTGTTTCATAGTAAATCTCACAATCATTCACTGATCCTACTGTATATGTTCACTAACCAGCATGGGCTAACTGGAGACCCATACATCAATGAAAAGATCTTTGTCGATTGTTGTATGCCTCATTATCTCACTAAGATTTCTTGGCAACAATTAACAGTTACCCAATTCACAGAAATTGCCTTTATTATTTTTGAAGCAGCTACTTTCTTTGGACTTAATGACTAAGAGAATAGAGACAGATGTCTCCGTTGCTAGGGAGACTGAATTAAAAAAAAAAAAAACCTTTGGAATGAAGTAAATATGCAACTACCATCTTAAAAAAAAAAAAAGGAAAATCCTGTTAGCTTTGAATTAACTATTCATTTTAGAAACAAACCAGCAGTAGACTAACTTGTATAAGGCAACCTGCTAGAATGGCTACTTATTGTCCTATGATAACAATAAAGCTTACTTCTGGTAGAACAGAACAATATGCATATACCTATGTTCTCAATATTAATTAATGCTGGTTGTCAAAAGCTCTTAATTTCTTGTGTTTGTACATACTGTCAACAGAAATTGCTTGTCTTTTGTGACAAAACTGAGATCTCAAGATAGGATGTCCTGGCTTGTGAATTTCAGTTTAATACAAATTCAGATGTGTAATTCCTCCGGGTCCCCCTAATCGAAGCCTATGCAGACAAAACTCAAAATTTGGACAGCAACCAAACTCTCCTGGTCCAATAGCACCACCTGATGACCAGCAGGGGGAAAATCTACTCAATACAGCTTATCTACCCCAACCTTTTATTACTCCTATGAGTTGTTGTACACTAGCCATATTTCCTCCTTTCCTCTGCCTTCTACTGTTTCCAGCTCACTTAATTCACTAAAGCCAATCTCTCTATCTTATCTCATGTATATTTGTGTACATATGTATGTGTATACATATATATATATGTATATATATATCATAAACACACATAAGCTGTTAAAAAACCTTTCTTCTGTCTCCTCTCTTTTTTTAATTCTTGCCTGATTACTCAGAAAAATTCTTTTCAAACTTTTCATTCCATTTATAAACCAGAGGAGGCCCTTATCATGCATGGTACACCTCAGCTAGGCCCTCACTTCTATTTGACAATCCTTTTCCTCTACCTTCATTGTCTCCTCTTCTCATTCCTCACAGTGCTCCAAATAATTTCTTTTCTCAGTCCTCGAATGTATCCCATGCTTGACAGAGAAGACTGAGAATATCCAATTTTAGCTCCTAAAGCTCCCTGCTTCTATTACTCCAATCTCAACAACATCATTCTCCTCCTCCTTTTCTAATCAAAGAATAAAAGGTACCCCTTATATCCTACTAAAGACCTCTGTTCAAATCCTTCAGATACTCAGTAGCTTGGCAACTGTGACAAAGCACTTACCCTTTCTCAGCTTTGGGCTCCTCATCTATAAGATAGAGATAATAATAGAACCAATTTCAGAGGATTGTTGTGAGGATCAAATAAGGTAACAGGTAAAATACTTCATAATTTACTAGTAAACTTAAAGTTCCATACAGATGTTAGTTATTATATTATGCTTAATGCTATTATTAATATTATCCTTCTACCTATAACCTTGACACCATTGCCTTTCACCAGAAAGGATCACCAGATCCAAAAGTCATTTTCTTTCTCTCATGCAATTTCAATCCCTTACCAGGGATTCCTTTATATCCATAAAGAGGTTTTCTTTCTAATCCTGAAAGTCATCCCTCCTATTCATCTCTTCCTTCTCCTTTATTGCTAAATATCTTGAAACTGTCTACATGGGATACCTTCACTACCTCAAGATTTTATTTCTCCTCAAATCTTTCTAATTAGATTTCCATCTATTCCATTCTATTATTATTTCTCTAAGACCATCAATAACCTCTCTCAGGTCACCAATTTCAGTGTTCTTTTTTCAATTTTTATCCTCCTTTACACGATTGAAACTTCTGACATGAAACTACACTCATCTGAGGAATTCTTTTTCTCCTCTTGCCTTCAGATATATCAAACATTTTTTCTGGTTTTATCATATCCCTCTAATCATTCTTTCACTGTTTCTTTCTTAGACTATTCTCCTCTCTGAAACTCATTGAGGATAGTCCAAAAAGCTATGTCCTTATTGCCCCCCTATAGTCTCTTAAGGATCTCATTTATTTATAATATTCCATATAAAAACTATGCTGGTGATTTTCAATATCAATCTTCTGTTCTCGAGTAAAGATCCTCCCCAACTTGCTAAGGGGCATCTTTATTACTATGTCCTACTGGCACTTCAAGGCAAAAGTTCTTAGAGTTTTTTATGCTATTTTGGATGACATAACATAGATATTATCTAGATGATAGTACCCCTTACTCGCTGTAAGTGATTTTTTTTCTCTAAGCAATACATAATCCACTTCTCTACTCCTTCCTCAAATGCACTCCCCAGCTTCTGTCAATCACATCACTTCATAGCACCACCATATACATAGTACATATTTGAAAGATACTGATGGCTGCAATGAGCATAAATTATGCTTAAATTGCACTGAAAAATAAAACATTTTCACAGGGTCATGGATCCAATTTTGGAAGGATCCTTAGAGCCTATACAAGTAATCATTGGCAGAGCTAAGAAACATCAAAGTTTCCTTCTTATTCTAATATCTATCCCTTGTCTTTCATAATCTGAATTAAAAGCACAACAAGAACATGCATACATGAGTCCTCAATAGTTAGCTCTATCATCTTCTGTTAAAGCACAGAGTTCAGAAAGCTATGAGGAATACCAAAGAGAAAAAAAGAAAGGAGATGGTAGACATAGGGAAGAAGCACAAAATCTACCTCCTTCATTTTGAAAAGAAATTATCAGTGGTCCAAAGGAGTAATTTGTACTGACTGTCATAAAAAGTCAAATTGATTAAATTAAAATTGTAGTGTTTGTTAGAACATCCAGAATGCTTAAAGAATCCTAGAAAAACCTCTACCTTATTACAATTGCTAATATTGCTACTACTATTACTACTGCTACTATTGCTGCTGCTCCTCCTCCTCCTACTACCACTACTACTACGACAACTTCTATTACTATTACCTCCACCACTATATAACTGTAATTCCTACTTAACAACAAAAATAACACGGGTATTGTGGAAGGTTATGTCCTTGGCCATCTTCACTCTCCTAAAAATCTCATTTGTTTCTGTCGATTTATATAACACCTCTAAGCAGTGCTTTTATGTAGTGTCTTATAGTTTAGCATCTGCCTTGTTACTGGTACTTACATGCTCCCTCAGCAGATCCTATTTTGGGCTTCTTAAAGACTGACCCACACTTTGCACTAGCCAGGCAACACTCTAACCTCATGAAACCAGTTTTCCTCCCAAACCATATGTAATCAGATGCTTTGTATATGACCTGGTTTAATTAAGATAAGGCCTCAGTAAGATCCTAACCCTTAATTTATGCATTCATACTCAAGTGCTTGGTGTTTATTCTTTCTGATGTTTGTAGTGTTTTTAAAACTTGACCTGGATGCTGGGCTTTGATTATGATGCATCTCAAATTTTACTAATTTGTTTGCATAGTTAAAAATGCCTTTGCTCTAACTAGCCTACAAGCAACAAAGAGGGATTAATTTGGCTTTTTCACAATGGAGCACATTCTGTTTTCCTAATTTACTGTGTCCACTTAGAAATCAGAAATGTGGGTAGTTCTTTCTCTTGCTGACGAAAGGGTAATCATAACCTTGGTTTGAGGACACAACAGAGAATGGGATAAGTAACACTTGGCATTCTAACACCAAATCCAGATTCCCTGGTCCTGGGTCCAAATTAGAAACCAAATTTCTAACAATAGAGCTGGAAAAGCTGGAAAATGAATCAAGATCTTTGGCTCATCGATTTTAGCCTTCGTTCTCTTGGGACCGACTGTTCTTGCTTTCATTTTGAGCTATGACCGTGAATGGATATAGTCATCATGATGACATTTTTTCATACCTGATTTGAGTATGGCTGTGTTCAGCCCTTCAATTTCCTTTTGGGATCATTCCAAGGTCAAAGAACTTTCCTCTTTATATCAAAGCAGCCTTCATGACTGTAAAATACCAGTTTTGAGTTGGGGTCTATTACTTGGCTCCAATGAGAACGTTTTTTGTTTTCTTTTTATATATCACAATACCAAACTCTACTATATTTAAGTTATCTATAATCCAGAAAATACCAATACTTTTAAATGTGAATTAGGAGGCATAGCAAAAAATAGTAGCTTCCTTCCTTACTTTAGAAGATCCATGATTTAATCACCATGAGCAATCTTTCCAAGTATGCTATTATTAATACCTCCATGACTTAGTAAACAGTTTCATGAGTCACTTTGGACAGAAAAATTCATCATCTAGAGGTCAAACTTTTGATGAGTTTCTGTGACCTTAGATTGTTTGAACCTTAGCTGATATAAATATAATCTGCTTCCAGGTCTCTACTCATCACCTTCAACCTTGGTATGACTCACCAAAACTTAAATTCTATTGACACAAGCCTCAAGAACCCACAGTCACACTTGATCACTGGTGAAGCTTCAGAGAATCCTCCCCAGAAGGAATAGGTGGTTATTTGGTTCTGTCATTTTTAAGGGAAAACTCTAGAGGGTTAGATTAGAGCCCTGAAGTAGACTTTTTCTGAAACAATTCCCCTTGACAACCTTACCTTTGAACACTGAAAAAAGTCCAGTACAAAATTATTTGTCTCATGAATCATCCTGCTTCTTGTCCTGTTAAAACAGCAATGTCGCTACACTGGAGCATAATTTCTTTGCTCTCTAGTGCCCTGCTGACATGCTTTCCTTTGAACTAGCACTCTGTCGTAGATTCCTTACTATTTAAAGACTGATTTGTTTCTTTGAGGGAACTCAGTTGTCAGCGTCACTCCCTTGTCTGTAGTCCTTAATAGTCCTCTTAGGGGTGACATCCAAGTGTGCTTTGGGCCCCTTGAATCAATTTTATGTCTCTGCTTGTGTTATAGAACCAACACCATCAGCTATAAAATGGTGCACTGATGATGCCTAGTCTACGAAACATTTCTATGATGGCATAGTTAGCCTTATTGGGGGGGGGGGCGGTGTCAAAATGTGAGTTGTGTACATTCCTTGTTTTCTTTTCATGCTGAGCCCATTGATGTTGCCAAAGAAGACCAACCAAAATTGAAAGCCAGAATATAGGTGAAGGACAACAAAAGAAGGTGAGGATGAAAAATGAGAGAAAGATGCTTAAATCAATTTTCCATTTAAGTTGTGTGGGCTAGTTTAAAAAATGATATGAAAATGCTCAGATTTAAAGTTGGAAATGGAAAGACTCTGAATTGCTACATTACTATGCCTAGGAAGGGTACCTTGTTATATTACTAGAGGTGAAGAAAATTATAGATGTTACTGACACAGGACCTGACGATTATAGGCTGGGAAACACTTCTCTACATTATGCTAGGTATAAGCAACCAAGCATCTCCCCAGGTACAGATTTAGGTGCCTGGGGGCCTGGTAAATTACATGCTTGATTTGATCTCAACTTGAATATAGAAATTAAAAGATAGAGAAAATGCTTTCCTTCATCTAGTATAAGTTAATTCAAATAATCTCATACAGGTACCCTTCCTGAGAGTATTACTGAATAATTTTAAATTTTCTTTAAGCCCTTCCAATACAATCTCAATATGTTCTCCAAAACTTTTTCATATTGGAAATAGGGTTTGAACAATAATACATGTAAAACCCTGTGGAATTGCTTGTTAACTCTGGGAGGGGGGAGGAGGAAAGAGAAAACATAAATCCTGTAACCATGGAATAATATTCTAAATTAATTAATTAAATTAATAAAATTTTAAAAATTAAAAAACTTTTTCATATTCATCTTATTCATATCACCCATTATGAGAACGGGATACCTACTTTTTCTTACAGATTTTTCATGACTTTTTTATTCTGAAGATTGACACAGTGACAAAAAGAAATCCATGTTTTACATTATTCACCTTTTCCACTTAAGACAAGTGATACAGAAAGTGGCTACCTCACTATTTGAAGGATCTGTGCCTTTTTCAGTGTGGTATTCATTCCTCTTAGTAAATGATCTTAATGACCTGCTATAACCAAAATTTAATTACACTGGTGATATCCCTTTCAAAATTAGCTATGGAGCCAGTCCATTGTCAGGATTCTAACTAACATCTCCATCTCTTGGTATCATCTACCATAATTTATGCTTTCTGAGCATGATCTTTGAAAACCTCCATGACATGATAAGGCATCAGAGTAGGATTTCAGTGGAAGTTTTCTTTTTTTAGATAGATATATGTATTCGATATCTATTTTTATTGGAACAAACATATTGACCACATGGGATAGCTACCGCTAGCTCTGCTATCCACATATTTAAGAATATTTTAAATGGGTGACCTGTCTAAAGACATTATAAGATATTAGCTACCATCTGTTGACTTTATAATACTAGACTTTAATGTGCCTTAGCTTGATTCAACATTGTAACCTTTTCATCTTTTGTGTAACTTTTCTTCTTGACTGGCTGTGCATAAATTGGAACGTCGTTTTTTTCATTCTAACCTTCACCAAACATGGTTATGGTGATTGATTTATACATCATTTTCTACAATAGTTGTTATATTTGGTCATCTTCTTTTGCATTAATTTAACCATTTATTACAACTTCTATTAAATAGTCTATTTTTCTCTATGAAAACAAATCATTATAGGGAGATGCCCCTATTAATAATCCAAGTAGACCTTTGAAACCTTTAGGGTCATTTTTATATTACTTTTCCAAGTTTCAGTCCAAAGGTTTAGTGACCCATAATTTAAATTTAAAAGAAAATTTAAAGGAAAAAACCCATAATATCTGAGTTTAGAAAAAATCTCAGAGGTCATTTGGAAATGCCTGAGGCACAGACAACATGTATTCAGAAAAGTGGAAGTGGTAGGACCTAGATTTGAATCACTATTTCTTTTTACTTTAACAACTATTCTTTTTTTAAATTTTTAAAATTTTATTCAATTGATTAATTTAGAGTATTTTTCCAGGATTACAAAAAATATGTTATTTCCCTCCCTTCCCCCAACCCCCTCCCATAGCCGACACATAATTCCACTGGGTTTTACATGTGTCATTGGTCAAGAACCACTTCCATATTATTGATATTTGTACTAGGATGATCATTTAGGGTTTATAACCCCAATCATATCCCCATCAATCCTTGTGATCAAGCAGTTGTTTTTCTTCTTTGTTTCTACTCCCACAGATCTTCCTCTGAATGTGGATAGTGTTCTTTCTCATGAGTCCTTTAGAATTGTCCTGGATCATTGCATAGCTACTTGTAGAGAAGTCCATTACATTCTATTGTACCACAGTGTATCAGTCTCTGTGTATAATGTTCTCCTGGTTCTGCTCCTTTCACTCTACACTAATTCCTGCAGCTCTTTCCAGTTCCCATGGAATTCCTCCAGTTCATTGTTTCTATACCACAATTTGTTTAACAACTATTTTTAACAAGGCTTGGCAAAAAGAGGCCACAAACTCCTTAAGAGCAGGGATTTTTTTTTTTTGCATTTCCGTATATCCTGGTCCTTAGCATGATGCCTTGCATATAGGATATGATTAACAAATGTCAGTTGACTGAATAAATGAATTATACTATTCTTAAGTCAAACAAAACTGGCAAAAATAGGAAGTGTTAAATTGATAACATTGTTTGTATTTCATACTTTGAAGATTTAAAACTGCGTTATCATATCGTATCGTAGTTCAACAAAGTATATTCTTCATAGAAGAAATGACTCAATTTTAAGGGGGCATAGTAGATAGTCAAAGAAGTGCCAAGTTCAAATCTGACCTCAGCCACTAGCTCTGTGAGTTTGAGCAAGGTATGTATTTCTTAGTTTCTTCATCCCTAAAATGAGGATAAGAGCATCTATTTCCCAGGGTTGTTTTAAAGATCAAATGAGATAACTGTAAAATGCTTAAGAAGGTTTCTGGCATATAGTAGGAGCTTAATAAATGCTTATTCCTTTCTTGTCTTTATTTATACAAATGATATATGTTATATGCCTCCTGCCAGGTCATGCATGCCATGCATGCATGCCAGGTCTTCAACTGTTCTAGTGACCTCAGTTATATATTATAACTCCATGATTAAGTTTTAGTATCAAGTGGTACCACATGATTCTGATTTCATCATTTCTATTTTAGTGCTAAAATTGCCAAGTAAACATTTTGTGAAAGAATTCACCTCAGAAGATGGTAGTAATTCACATGTAGAAAAAAATGTTGCAAATAGTATTTGTGAGAGAATCAGCCATATAATAATATAAGGGGAAAAACATCAAAAAACATCTTAAAAGTAATCTTTAATCATCAAAGGGTACTTTCCACACTGGCATAAATCTAGGCAGTAGATACTTTCTACCCTGGAAATATGGAACATGTTAATATTCTGGTTGTTAATTTCCATGTTTATGTAGAATTGAATTTTGAATATGGCAATATAACTTTCTTTAAAATCTTTCAAAATCGTTAAAGATTTGTTACCTGCCTAAAAACAGGGGTGAGGTATTTTATGTGTTCAGCATAAACTGAGCACACTGTGAACAAATAAATGGTGAACAAGATTCCAAACATTGGCTCCTGTTCTGCTAACAGGTGGTCATCAACATACCTCATTTTAATTCAGTGGGAGCTGTAAAAAATACATTCTTCATTTAACAAGTAAGGATTTGTGTTTGACTTTACATACATTTTTAAATTTTGCAAACTTTTTTCTTTTGAGCCTGACAAACTTTGTGAGATAAATGCTAAGATTACCCCTGTTTTACAGATGAGAAAACTGAACCTGAGCAATGTGAGGTGTCTTGTAATTAGCTACCAAGTACCAGAGTCAGAATTCAAATTCTGGTCCTTCACCATACTTTTTTCTCACACCAGATTGGCCCTCACCACTTTTCAGTTATTCAAATATCTGTGATTTCATCAGCAAGGGTTCTCCCCCCATCATTGTAGCCTTAGAGAGGTAGCCCTCATAGCTATGGTGCTTGAGCTGAGGTTAGGAGGAAGAGCATGCAAGGCATGACAACGATGATGACAATGATGATCATGATGGTTGTAGTGAAGGTGAAAATAATGAAGACATTAAGAGCTGACATTTAAATGGTCTGCAATTCTTCTGTACCTTAATCAAGCTTCACTATAGTTGACAAATTCATCAATGCGTTAAATCTAGTCTGGTAACTAGCATTTGCACACTGCACAGATGTAAGAAGTTTCCACATAGGAGACAGTAGGGATAGAGTGAAGAAGAATGCAAACTAAGCTTAGATTTTTGACAACAAAACAAATCAGAGTCCTGCCACCCCTTAACCTAGATTCTCTCCCTTTTTGGAATGCTTTTTCCGGTTATCATATTTCATGGTGTTAAGCAGTGAAAAGTGTTACAAGAGTCCCAATCTTATACAATGGCAGAATACTTCCTCACATGAAGATTACAAATCTTTCCCTAGTTTTTGTTAAGCACAGGCGTGGCTCCACTAGGATTTGCAAGCTTCAAAATTGGTATTTTCTTAAACGTCTAGCTTGAAATAGAATGCATTTTCACCAGGGTTGCCAAGTTACACCCAGCAAGAGGGGTCTCAAGAAAGCATTGACGGTAAATCCTTGGCAAGAAAACCTTTACACCATAGGACACTATCTCCTTAGAGGCAAAGAAAGTGGCATTTAAACCTTCAGGAATAAGACTAGATTTTTTTTGAAAAGGAAATCAAGAAATGGTTGGAGAACTGATGGAAAACCATGGGCCACCACTGCCTCTTGTTTACAAAGCTCTCCTGTGGCCTTATGAAACTACTTTAATTTATTTTAGTAGGAAAGAAAATAAAATTGCTAACTGAACACCAGAGGGCAGGCAGAGTGTTACACTGTTCCTATCAACATGGGTCAGGAGGGCACATAATTATTTCCTAGAAAGGCTCACTAAAACGTCAGCTCCTTTCCATGAGGGGCCACTTCCATGAAGGGCTGGAGCTCCTGGCATTTCCCTCTATGACTACCTTTACATGACTAGCTAATTAACATATTCAAATCAATGCCATAGTGGTACTAGCCTAACTGGTTCATGGACAATGACAGTGAGAGCAAAATAATAATAATGATGATCTGCTCCAAACAAACATTTATCTACATCCACTTTAAGCACTTACTATATGCCTAGGAGAGCAGCTAAGTAGTACACTGGAGAAAGCTCTAGGCCTGTAGTCAAGGAGGCCTGAGTTCAAATGAGACATCAGATACAGTGTCATCTTAGGTAAGTCACTTCACCCTGCTTGCCTCAGTTTCCTCATCTGTAAAATTGGCTAGAGAGAGAAATGGCAAATCATCCCAGTATCTTTGCCAAAGATGACACCAAAAGAAGCCAAGAAGACTGCAGTGACAGAAACAATGTGCCAGGCACTGTACTAAGCTCTAAGGATGGGGTGGGGGGCGGGGCGGGGAGAGAAAACACTACTTTTTTCAAGTTGCTTATGCTGTAGCGGTAGAGACCAGAGACAAGAATACATGCATGCAAAAATACGTAAGGTAGCCTTAAGAGGGGTAGGCACTAGTAACTGAGGGACAGGGGACAGCTTAGTGGTGCTTGAGCTGAGTTTTAAAGGAAGCCATGGATACCATAATGCAGAGGGTAGGAGGGAGAGCATTCAGGGCATGATGACGAGGATGACGATGGTTGTGGTGGAGATGGTGAAGGTTGCAATGATAAGGATCACATTATAGCTAACATTTATATAGTGCTTTAAAGTCTGTAAAACACTATTTATTCATTGTACAAAGTCACTGTATATAAGGTAGGCATTACAGCACTATCATCTTCATTTTATAGCTAAAGAAACATTCTGACACATTAAATACTTGCTGGTAGCACAGCTAGTGGCAGTGTTATTAAGAACAAATTATCCTGGCTTAAGAGATGAACACTCAGCTTCAGAGTGAGGAACTCCTGGGTTCAGGTCCCGCCACTGACACATCCTGGCTATGTGACATGGAGTAAGTAGCTTAATCTCTTTGTGTCCCAGGAGACTCTACAAAATCCTAAATTGCTGATCAGATGCCAATCTGCATAGCTAAAATCCCTTTCCTTTAGGTGATGCCAATGAAATCCTAGCTCCAATGCAAAAAAAAAAAAAGCTAACAGACAGCTAATAAGTATCCAATGGAGTTTTAAAATTCAGGCTGCTCTTATGTTCAAGGTCAGCACTCTTTTCACTATGCCACAGTGATGGTCACATTCTTTGACAGGCACCATCGATATACTCTTCATGTATTCCATTTGGACCATTACTGAATCGAAACAATTCAATGTATTGCTATGTCCTGTGCATCTCTAAAAGCACCAGATAAAGGAGCACTGAAACCCTCTCTCCATCCCTGGTGATTTTATTTAAGCCTCCCCCTACCTCCCACAGTTGGTACTATTTTTCCTGGACTCCTATAGTACTACATTATATTATTATAGTATTATATACTATATCATACTATATTATTATATATCACACTGCATTATATCATATTATATTACAATATACTATATTATATTATACTATATTTAATGCTTAGCAAATATAACTCTTGATCAGGAGTTCTGAACTCTTCCCAAAGCCTGAGACAAATGTCAGAAGTGATGTCTACCATTCTTCTCTCTGCAGTTTTGGCCCAAGTTGTTACTCTACAACATGTTCACATTTTATCAGCAAACTGAGCCGTTAGAGAGAGGACTGGAGTAATTAAGGAAGAAGGAGTAGCAGAGAATGAGCGCTGGATCAGGAAGCAGAGAGTTTAGAATCTTTAAGGGGTCTCTGACCTTGTTTGCTCCCCACCTGCATCCAAGAAGATGCTATTTGCTCTAGAAACTGCCATCCCATATAGGAGGGGAGCATGTTATGGACCATTAGTGGTACTGATAGTCTGAGGTCTTCACTTCTGTTTCCAGGGACAAAGATGTAGATGGGATGGATAATCTACAAAAGGATATGCCAAAGTCCTCAATTTGCCCTCTGTTCTAGGAAATAAAGGAACCTGCATTTACTCCTGGTTATACCAGTGCCTCTTTTAATTCCCTTAATTCAACTCAATTTGATTCAAGTCAGCAGAACATTTTCTAAGTACCTACTACATAGGTACTAATTACTGGTAGTTGGTGTAGTGGATATAATACAGGGCTTGGAGATATGGAAAATCTGAGTTCGAATTTGACTTAATATATTTACTACCTCTGTGTCTCTAGGCAAGTCATTTAACCTCTTCTTGCCTCTGTTTCATCATCTGTAAAATGTACCTATCTCCCAGAATTAGGGCAATCAAATGTGATAATATTTGTAAAATCTGTTGCATATCTTTAAGCATTATATAAATGCTATTGTTGCTGTTATTTTAGCAACATTAGCAGTTCACTATGCTAGGTTCTATGATGAACCTACAAGTTCAAGGTACTTTCAGTAAAAAAAGAAAATGGTAAATGTTGGAGGGGATGTGGTAAAACTGGGAAACTTACACTATTAGTGGAACTATGAACCAACACAACTATACTGAAGAGTGATTTGGAAACATGCTGAAAGGACCTATAGACTGTTCATACCATCTGACCCAACGATACTACTACCAAGTCTGTATCCCAAGAGATCAAAGATGGGGGGAAGGACCTACTTGTACAACAATATTTCTAGCAGCTCTTTTTGTGGTGGCAAAGAATTGGGAACTGAAGGAATGTTCATTAATTGGGGAATGGCTGTAGAGATGGGAAGCCCTGGGTTCAAATCTGGCCTCAGACACTTCCTAGTTGTGTGACCCTGGGCAAGTCACTTAGCCCCCATTGCCTAGCCTTTACCACTCTTCTACCTTGGAGCCAATACACAGTATTGATTCTAAGAGGGAAGTTAAGGGTTTTAAAAATTGATGAGTGTCTGAACAATTGTAATATATGAATCTAATGGAATACTATTGTGCCATAAGAAATAATAAACAAGATGATCACAAAAATCCTAGAAAGAATTATATAAAGTTATGAAAAGTGAAGTGACCAGATCTAAAACACAGAAACAGCAATAATGTATGATAATCAACTGTGCATGACTTAACTATCATCAGCAATGCAGAGATCCAAGACAACTCCAAGGAACTCATGACAAAAAAGGCTACCCATCACCACAGGAGGAATTGATGGAGGCTGAATGCCTCCAATGAAGCATACCATTCGTCACCATATTTCCTCCACAAATTTTTCTCTAGTGTAAGCTATATGCATCTTATTTCACATCATGATGAACATGGAAATATGTAATGTATGATAATACATATACAACCTAATTCTTATTGTTTTCCGTTTTGGGGAGGGAAAATGGGTGGGAAAAGGGAGAGAAGATGGCACAACATGTCAGAAAATGACTATTCAAAATTTTATCAAAATGTTAAAAAAATGGAACAATCTCTGTCTTGAAAGGAGTAAAATGTATACACAGAGAAGCAAATACAAGGCTCACAAAATAATTTTAAATTCTAAAGAGCATTAACAGCTATGGGGGTCAGGAAAGGTCTTGTATACAAGATGACAAGTAAGGTAGATCTTGAAAGAAGGTAAGGATTATAAAAAAAGAAAGAAATATAATATTAGCAGGAGGGGAGGGGAGCTCTGTAAAAGAATGGAGATATGAAAGGAAATGTCATGTATGGGGAATGGGAGTCAGACTATGAGGGGTCATAAATTTTAGTCTAAAATTTTAAATGAGAGGCAAGAAGGAACTATTAACAATTTCTGAGTAGCTTAATGATCTGGTCAGATCTGCATTCAAATTTGGGAACTGTGATTACTATGTATTGGAGAGCATAAAAATATCATTAAGCAACTTAGAGAACTAAGTGATGCAATGGAGATTAGAGTGCTGGACCTGAAGTCAGAATGAGCCATATTCAAATACAGGCTCATACAATTAGTAGCTGTGTCATCTTGGTCAAGTCATTTTAATCTCTATCTCACTTTCCCCATCCTTAAAATGAGCGTAGTGAAAAAAAAAAACAAACACCTACCTCTCAGGGATGTTGTGAAGATAAAGTCAGATAATAAATGTAAAGTGATCTGTAAACCTTACAATGCTATATGAATGGTAGCTGTTTTTGTTTATCACATTCATGGTAATAATTATAATTCCACCACCACCCATGATTAGATCCCTGACCACGGCACTAAGAGAATATTTTATGGAAGATCATAATATCACATAATAACAAATAATCACATCTATGCCATGATCCTAAGACGATTCAGACAGACAATATATCCTTGTCTATTATGGAACAAACATTTACAAGAATGGCAGCTATCATAGGACATTTTTTTAATTTACTTTACTGTTTTTATTTGTAAAGAGACCATTTAAGATCTTTTATGAACTAATCCCCACATACATTTTCCCCCACTTTCACTGAATACTATTGCTTGCCAGACTTGTACCTTGAACTTGTGGCATGCATCTTATGTCTAAAAGGCAGATGGTATGGTAGATAAAACTTTAGACTTGAAATCGTAAAGACCCAACTTCAAGTCCACCATCAGACACTTACCAGGTAAAGATCTACCTCTTTGAGGAAGACTTATTGCCAATCCTGCCAATTCCACTTGACTGTCATAGGGACCTTCTAACTGACCTCCCTGTCTCAAACTCCTGCCCTCTCCAAACCATTCCAGTCACCCTTCTACCCAATAAACCTCACTGCTTCCTTGTTGCCTTTAAGTTCATTGAAAACCCCCTTTATTTGGCTTTGGAGATCCTTCCCAACTTGATCCCTACCTTCCTTTCTAACTTTGTTATATATCACTCTCCTTCTTGCACTCTACACTGAGATCAGCCAGTCCTTTTTACTGTTCCTCAAACATTACGCTCTGACCTTTTTCTCATGTCTTGGATGCTCCAACTCCCTATTCCTGTCTCTTAACAATCCCTTTTTTAAATTCAAAAATCAATTCAAATAACACATTTTACATGAAACTTTTTAGGGTCCCCACAGTTGCTATTGCCTTCTCCTATAAGTTTCTGTACATTTATTTTATTTATTTTACATATAATTATATATCTATACACATATGTAGAAATGCATATTTACACACACATGAATATATTTGTGTATATATATTTATATATATATATGCATGTAGTGTCTTATCTCCCCTGCTAGAATATTAGATCTTAAAGGGAAGGGACTCTTTCATTTTTGTCTTTTTAATTCCCAATGTCAGCACACTAATGGGCATTTACTAAATACTTGTTGCTCAACAGCATGTGCAACTTTGCATGTATAATTAGTTCTCTTTTCTGGTATATGTTTTATTCCCCAAACTAGATTACAGGACACTGAAGGGCAAGGACTATGTCTGATGGCTCTTTGGGTACCCTGCATAGTTGAGATCATCTTACACATGTGAAGACAGGTCTAGAGGAGTTAGGTCACTTGCTCATGCTTGCCCAGGTAGAAACTGGCAGAGGTGGGACTCAAAGCTAGGTCTTCTGAGCCCAAATCCGGTGCTTTTTCCATTGTACTACTGTGAAGGATAAGTAATTTCTAATTATAATAATAGTATACACATTGGAGGCAGTGAGGTGGTTCAGAGGATAGAGAGCCAGGCTTGTAGACAAGAGGTCCTGGGTTCAATCTGGTCTTAAATATTTTCTAGCTGTGTGACCCTAGGCAAGTCACTTAACCCTCATTGGCTAGCTCTAACTCTTCTTCTGCCTTGGAACCAATACACAGTATTGATTCTAAAACAGAAGGTAAGAGTTAAAAGAAATAATTAATAAGCATACATTTGTACCACTGGCAGTTCACCAGGGAAATTTAAGAAAAATTGCAAGTGCTCTGTTTATGAGTTCTCAGTGTATATTGTTGCACATTTAAAGAGTTATTAGAGTAGAACAAAAGAGTTTGTATTCTGTAATTAAAGAAGAAATATGTAATGCTTAAATGCACCCATGCATAGCTACATATAGATGCCTCAGTATTCCTCACCAATGATATCCAATCTGTTGCCAATATCTTTTGATTTCTCTTTTGCAACATCTCTCAAATACATCTGCTCTCTCCTCTAATCCTGCTACTGCCCTGTTGCAAGCCTTCATCACTTCACCTTTGAACTACTGCAGTTGCCTGATGGAAGGTCAGCCTGCCTCAAGTATCTCTCCACCACAGGCTATCCTCCATTCATCCATTAAAGTGATTTTTGTAGAGTAAAACTCCATCTATGTCACCCACACCAGACTCCACTCAATACATTTCTGTGACTTCCTGTCATCACCATGATCCTTTGATATACATGTTCACATGCGCGCGCGCGCACACACACACACACACACACACACACACACACACACACACACATCTTTCTAGGCTTCTTTCACTTCATGATTCTTCACATACTTCAAGTCCAGGGACACTGGCCACAGAAACAAGGCATTACACCTGTCAATTCTAGGTATTTTCTCTGGCCATCTGCCATATCTGGAAAGCTCTTCTTTCTCATTCCTGCCTCCCTTTCTTGCCTTTTTTCAAGTCACAACTAAAATTCCATCTTCTATAGGAAGCCATTCCCAACTCTTCTTAATTCCAATGCTTTCCCTCAATAATTATTTCCTATTTATCCTGTATATAGCTTGTTATATATATAGATATATATTTGTCTATTTGTATCCATTGTAAGATTGCATGCTCCTTGAGGACAGAGATTGTAACTTGTCTCTTTTTGTATTCCCAGCAATTAGCCAAGCACTTGACATAGTGTAAATATTTAATAGATGTATTTTCCCTTAATGAGAAGCCATTATATTTATAATTATGTTCATATAGAGCCTAAGCATAATTATTATTAACTACTAAATAATTATTACTTGGATAATAGATTATCTATATATCTATAGATACCTAAGTATGTATATTTAGCTATATATATGTATATATAGATAGGTCTATAGTACAAATATTAATTATAAATAAATATATCTAGATCTATAGACATATAGATTGAGATGGAGAAATAGAGAAATTCTATTGTCCAAATGCATCCCTCCAAATTTATACCCATCTTTATACAGAAAGATATGGATTGATACAGAGACAGATATAGCTTTGGATGGATGCATTTGGGTGCTGATAGATAGATGACAGATAAAGCTAAAAAGACGTCTCATGAATTTCTTCATACTGTAGTCTAGCTATGTCAAAGTAGCCATACTTGATGGGACATCAAGTCACTTAGGATGTCAGTAATAGATAGATAGCTATACACATATATAAACACATATATCTCTCTAAGTACAAATATCCAATTCCAAAATGCATCCATCCAAAATTATTTGTACAATAATGTGCATATATACACACAAACATGTATATATGTATTGTCTTCCCCAGTATATACATAAATATGTGCATACACACATATCTTGGTTTTGTAGTCTAGCTGTGTTAATATATATGTATGAACATAACTATCATGACACTGAGGTATAGGAGTCTCAAAACAGCAGTTATGAGAACATTAGGTTGGTGATATTTTTCTTAGAGAAAGAAAAAAATAACATTTTCCCTCTTTCTCACTTAAAAAAAACTATTTGACTTTGCATTGTATGTAAATCTTCATTCAATAGTAAATCCTTCTTAAATCAGATGCCAGAAATTTGTGGTAGTTTAGAGGCAGTGGGTAAAAATCTTACTTTTATGCTAACTGTGAAAATAACTGTTTGCTAAGCACATTAATTGAGTAAATAATGGGAGTGTTTGCCCTACCTAGGAATAAGTGCGGGAACAGGTTTTGTTCTTTTTTCCCCCCAAGAACTTCAATTTTATTGACAGAATTTATCATTCATTCGTTTAAACATTTCCCAAATGTCTTCCTTCTGCAAAGAGTTGTTAGACTTTGTCACAGTGGGGGTATACAAAGATGAGTAAGACAGATTCCTGCCCTTGTGTAGTGTGAAGTCTCATAGAATCAAATATGAGCATCTTATGTATTCACTACAAATGAGTTTTAGTTATCCATTCATTCAAACATTTGCCGCACATGACAGTGATATCTTGTTGCTTTTTTTTTTTACTTAAGCTATATATGTATTTTTTAATAGGGTAAGAATTTTCGGTAGTATGCTACTACAAGGTGAGATTCTTTATAAAGCCGAGAAATCGAGGTCTGAAAAAGTGATAGGGAACTCATATGTTGAAATAGAACTGTGTTCTCAATGATTTAGAGGTTCCCTCCAATAACACTGATCCTGACTCACTCATACCTGGCTTGCCGGACTAGCCTATGTCATTCACATTAATATATTTGCCACAGGTTATTATTCCCCTGGTTTCTTAGACAAAGTGAGAAACATGATGGTAAAATAACTGTAAAATCTCTATGAGACATATGCAAAGGGAATTTCAAATGTGTGTCTGGTCTTCGTGAAGGTGTGGAAGTAGGAGTCGCATCTCTAGGAAAAAGCATTTATAGGCATTTTCTTAGGTATCTTCCTGTCAGGCTTGGTATTCTATGGCACATTTGATACTATGCAAGTAGCTCAACACAACTGAGTAACCTCCTTAGAATTGATTTTCCTTCTCAACTTTCCATATGAACTTATAAAGAAAACTTTTACTGGGGAGAAGGTTGGGGAGTTGGTGGAGGCAGGCAGAATAAGAACAGAACCTGAAGACAAGCAGGCTCCAGGCAGGAAGAGGATAGGTAGGGGTGAGACTAAAGCAGTTTGAAGTGGCTCAATTGCACTGAGAGAAAGAGAAAAGCACGATTCTGCTAAGGAAAACTCAGTACAAATTACTTTCTCTACACACAATTTTTTTAAGTGAAGGGGGGAAAAGGTATTTTCCTGCAGAGATCTGGAAAAGTACTATTTTGTGCCCTGTATGGAAGCACTTTGGTCAACAATGCAAACACAACTTGAGGCAGAACAAAAACAAAATTGTAACTGATTCCACTCACCAAAATGGTGGATCTTCTGTGTCTTATTCAGCTAGCTTTATAGGCGTTGTTCACCACAAAGCCAAGTGACAAAGTGAGCTCTGGCCTCCTTGGGCAAAAAAAAACCAAACCACCGGATAGAGCTGTTGAGAGAGAAGGAAAAGGGGAAACAGGTAGAGAGGGTGGAGGGAAAGGAGAAATAAGGGAGAGAGAGGAATATATAGGTAAGATTCAAATCTGCTCTCACAAAGAAAAAAATGCAAATAAGTACCACAAATCTTCAAAATGTAGTGCATTTTGAATTAAAAGATAAACAAGCTAAATTTCACATCTTGTCCTGCTGAATTTGTTGTGGTTATTGTTTTTTAATAGAGGAATACAAAATGTAGCATAAGACATTAATTAATTCAGGCATTCTGACTATGGTAAACTACTAATGTTAAAAGAAAAACCTGTACATTGGTAGTTTATTATAGCCATTTGTTATACCTCAAAGATAATGTTGTTTATAATCTAAGTACTGAAATGCAAGGTATGAGGCTGAGAGAAGAGTTTAAATAGATCTGCCTTGTAGTAAACTAATTTCTAAGTCTCTTTTCACATTTTCTCAGGATTTATTTCCTCTTAAATTCTTAAGTTATATCACCCATCCAAATTTAAGCACCATCTGACATGTTTTAACTCAAATGTTTGCTCACTTACATCAGTACAGCCTTACCCATACGCAGAACTGGGTGTTACTTATATGACATGATTTGAGGTCTCCCTCTGTCAAAATGTTTCTCCCATCCATATGCCATCATTAGACACATATTCTTTTTTGTCCTCCTACTTGTGATCCCTGGGAGGGATTACATATTAAACTAATTTATACTAAGGAATAAGTGACTTCACAAAACCAGAGAAAATCTCAAAGTTGAACAAGACTTCAGAGGTGATTTAGTACAACTCATAGTAGAATAGGGGACCCTTTCTAGAGCATCACTGGCAAATGGTGTCCTAGCTTTTATTTGAAGAACATTAGTGATGGGTTCCAGGTCTATACCACTCTGAGATAAACAATAAGATGAACAGATAGAAAAACAGATAGACCAACAGATAAGAAATACAAGCAATATATATATATTATTTCATATATATATAATGTATATATGTATTTATAAAAGAAGTGATAACAAAAAGCCAATTAAGCCAGAGGGTACACTATATATATTTATCTTAATTATAAAGAATATGGCATAAAAAGTTATCTCATTTTTGAAAGAGTAATTTTATTTGGCTAGTGCCCCAGTTATATTTTTAAATTCTATTCTGTGACATGGGAAACAACATATATAATAACATATGGCAATTAACCAGGATGCTCTTTTAATTCAGTTGCACTGCATTTTACAAACTTCTTTTAAAAGGTTTATAGATCTTTCATGATATTCCTAATTATAATTTCCATTTGGGGGACAAGCTAAATATCACTTGGAAATATATTTGAAGAAAGTAGCAACCTAGAAATAATTTAGACACAACTAGAAATGTTCCATTAATTTGGGGATGTTTTATAGTTTAGTGATTCATGTGGCTATTCCTACAGAAACCAAACATTCATTTCAATAGATCTGTGATCTTATAGATGTGATAAATTCTTCTAAATATCATATATATATGTAAATATATTCTTTTTTGTCTACAGTGAAAAATGAAATAAACATACACATAATAATTGTAAAGAATCTATACTATGCCTATGATAGATTATACAAAAGCCAGCAAATGGATGTATTATAGACAAAACCATAAAATCCCAGACAAATGTAATAAAATCTGCAAGACATGGTTTCCTCATTCAACAACCAGTTCCCTTAATGGAAATTAAGTTTATGAATTTAAAAGAAATATTAACTATTTTCTCTTTAGATAGCTGGAGAATATTAGAAAAGTGAAGAATGAAAGATTGGTAAATGCAAATTAATTGACTTCTTTCTTATGAATAAAAGCAATAATTCTACAGACATAAAATCAGGAGTATAATGTATTAGGTTTTGCATCTATCAGAACAGAGAAAATGGAGAAGGAAAAAATTAAATAAAAATGAATGGATTTCAGTATACCTTAATTACTTAGTTTTCTAACATTTTAGAGATTATTTAAAACAATATTTTATATATGCAAAAGATATTTAGATGGATAGATACATGGAATAGATACATAAATACATGGAATAGATTGAAGGTAATCTGAGGGGAGAAAACAATAGCATCTGGGAAATAAAGCCACTGGTAGAAGAAAAGATTTGAACTGAATCTTGAGGAAAATTAAGAGGCAGGGTAAAGGAGAAGAGCATTTGAGGCAATGGAGACTTGCACTGCAAAGGTACAGGGATGAGAGATGGAGCAAAGGGTTCTCAGAACAACAGGCCAATGCAGCTAGATCACAGAGTACATGGAGTACATGCAGTAAAGCGCAAGAGGACTGGTTATGAAGAGCTTTAAATGCCAAGAAGAAGTCTTTCTATTTAGTGCTTCAAGTAATAGGGGAACACTGGAGCTTACCGAACAGGGAAGGAGTGACACTGACAGACCAATTAAAATATCTATTTTCTTAAATGAAAAATTATTTCGGCATCTAAGTGGAGAACGTATTAGAGTGGGAAGAGATTTTTTGGGAGGGACACCAGTTAGTGACTTGTTATACCAGTCTCAACATGAGAAAGGACCTGAACTAGGGAGATAGTTACATAAGAATAGAAAAAAAGGACAGAGAAGAAAGATATAGTGAAGGTGAATATAGCAAGATTTGACAGAGAACTTCTTATGTAGAATAAGTCAGAAGTAGAGGATGATATCAGAGGTCTTAGCTTGATTATTAAGAGAATTGTGGTGCTTGGACCGGAAGTCGGCAAAGTTTGAAAAAGGGAGTGAGAAAAGGAATTCTGTTTTTGGATACATTTCGTTTGAAATGTCTCTAGGGCACTTGGTCTGTAAAGGACCAATATCTCTAAGGGTCCGTTCTTTCCACCCCAAAGCATGGGTTGGACTAATTTTTTTCCCTAAAAGGTGACAAAATTGGAACTTAGCCCACAGTTGGGGCAATGTTCAAGTTGTACCTCCTTGAACATAGTCTGGTAGCCTTTGGCCTTAATAATATGCCTTCCGGCATGGCTTTGAGATCACTCGAGCATAAAAAGGTCCACTTATACTAGGTGAGGGACCTCTCCCCAGGCCATAAACCATTATGCCCTGCCCTGCTGACCAGACACACTTCTAAATAGAAATGGAAGGGGGCGTTATTTAGCCAAGCTATTCTAACCTCATTGAATATCCTCTTCATATTAGAGCTAAGTATACTTTTACTAAATATTCTGTGATATATAAATGCCTTATTTTGTCTGATAATTGAACTTAAATTAACAAGATTCTGGCCTAAGACAAGCCTCCTCTTGTCATAGTACAAGAGGTTCAAAAAAGGTTTTTGGGGGATGAAATTCAAGAAAGATTCTAGGACTAGATACAGAGACCTGCGAATCATCTGCATATGGATAATTATTGGATCATGGAAAACGATGAGATTGAGTGGCAGAAGCAAAAAAGGCTTGGCCCTGGGATAAAATGTTGGGTAATACTCTCCATTAGTGGGCATAACCTGAATAAAGAGTCATCAAAGTAGGCAGAAGAGGAATGACCAGAAAGTTAGAGAAATCAGGAAAGGAAAGTGTCATGAAAACATGGAGAAGAAAGAGAATATTGAGGAAGTGTTGAAAAGTGTCAGCTATTACAAAGAAGATAAGAAGGATAATGGTTAATAAAAGCCTATTTGAGGGGGCAGTGGATTGAAAGCCAGGCCTAGAGATAGGAGGTCCTGGGTTCAAATGTGGTCTCAGACACTTCCTTGCTGTGTAACCCTGGGCAAGTCACTTAACCCCCAATGCCTAATTCTTGCCACTCTTCTGCCTTGGAACCAATACATCATATTGATTCTAAGACATAAAGTAAGGGTTAAAAAAAAGTCTATTTGAATCAGGGAGGAGAGACAAAAACAGACAAAGACAGCAAGAGACAGAGAGAAAGAGTGAGATAGAGGGGCAAAGACAGAGATAGTCAGAGAGAGACACAAGCTGCTAGAGAATATAAGAAAGCATGGTATTAACTGGGCATGTGGAAAAATGTGGTAAGAGGTCTGATACAATAGGAGGAAAATTGGAATGTTTTTAAAGAATGGTCTTTTTGGGGGGAGGTGAAGTATGAGGTGAGATTGTTAGCTGAGAACTGGAGAGGGTGCCATGGGAACCTTGAGGGAAAACAAGGTTTGGAAGAGTTGCTGTGAATGGGACAACAAATCAATTTGGGAAAATAGAATATTTGAGAACAGGGAGGACCCAGTTGAGTTTAGATCACATTTGTATGATTTATTTCAGTTTTGATCAGGACCATGAATAAGAGAAAAGAAGGTGATTGGTGGGAGTAACACAGAGTTGGAGTTTGGCAAGGTATGATTGGCCTCAGAAATAATGGAAGGTGGAAGGAATAGAGGTAATGGTGAGGATGATAAATAGGGTTAGGGGGTCATTAGGTATTGGGAAAGATGGTATGAAGAACTATTACCAGATAAAGGGATTTGGAAATGAACATGGAATTAAGGTATGAATAAGTGATGGCAAGACTAAGGATATGAACATCTAATACCACTAACATCTAAGAGCTACCATTTATATAGTACTTTAAGGTCTGAAAAGTGCTTTGCAAATATTTTATCATTTGATTCTCACAACCACCCAGGGTGATAGTACAATAATAGTTTTATAGATGAAAAAACTGAGGCAGACAGTGACCTGCCTAGAATCCTCTGTCTGGTGCTAGATTTGAACTTGGATGTTCTTGACTCTGGACTCAGTACTTTAGTTACTGTACCATCTAGATATCATTTCTCTAGGAGGCTGAGATAGAGTAGAGGAGCAGGACGTGGAAACTGAATGAGGAAGCTGGAAGTTAGGGAATTTGAGGGAGTATCAGTATTTATTTTGGAGTCCCCTAGTATAAGGGCAGGAGATGGAAGATTAAGACTGTGAGCCATACACAGAAATTCATTAAGGAAAGAAGGAGTATGTCCTTTGGGATATATAAATAACAGCCACGAGGATGTGAATTAGGTGGTCAACTAGTATAATACTGATATTTTTCAAAACCATGGAACACATTATTAGATTATTTTGGCTATGTCAAACTAAATCAACAATTATTTATTGAACCCCTGAACTAAATAAGGTAAGGGTTATAGAGAATACAGCTCAGAAATTGTATACTCCAGTTTTAAAGCTAGTTGGGGAAGACAAGAAAAACATCAATGAATTAGTCATTGTCCAGACCTTTTTAGTCCTATATGTCTTTTTGTGACCTCATTTTGGGTTTTCAGGGCAAACATACTAGAATAGTTGGTGATTTCCTTCTCCAGCTCATTTTACATGAGGAAACTGAAGAAAACCAGGTTAAGTGACTTGTTCAGGGTCACACATCTAGGAATTGTCTGAGGCTGGATTTGAATCCAGGTCTTCTTCACTCTAGGTCCTGAACCCTATAAACTGTGCTTGCTACCTGCTCAAAAAGAGTTACACAACAATATGAGATCTTAAACAGAGGTATATACAGTAAAAAGCCTGTTAACATTAAGTTAATGTAGAGAGGACACTTATTAGTCCTGTCTTCCAACACCAGCATTGTAAAGGGGCTCTTGTATGCTTCTCTGTTTAAACATCAATGTAATAGCATTTCTATAAATATCTTCATACATCTCCATCAATAGAACGCATTTATTCAACACACATTATTAAAGATATTAGCAATGTCTAAGTTGCTTAAAATGCAGTGAAGCTCTTCTCTTGTGGAAAATTGAATGTACCTATATTTTATGAAAAATATGCATAGTTTTCTGCCAGTGAAAACCACTAAAAGAAATGTCTATAGATGTGAAGATGAGGTGTATCATCCTTGGAAAACTGGAATCTTTAATTAAAGATAACTCCTACAATTCTTGAATTTTTACACAACCGTAAATAGCATGGAATGACATCTTTATATTAGTTTATGTAAAAAAGGAAGGGCTTTTCCACTGAATGTCTCAGATGTCATAGAAAGAATACAAGTAGTGAAAAACAAGACTAATTGAGTCAAGTCAGACCTGTGAAGAAAATCCCATAACTTTCAAGATAAATAGTTTCCAGGAAAATAAATGATTAATGATAATGAGGATGATAATGATAGCTACTCATGTTTATAGAGCATTTTAAAGAGGGGTAAGGAGAGGAGGAAGAGAAAGGGAGGGCCTAATATGTGCCTACCACTGTACCAAGAACTTTTTAACAACTATTATAACATTTGAACCTCACAACAATCCTGGGAGGTAGGTGCCATTTTAAAGTTGAGGAAATTGAAGCAAAAAGAAGTTGAGAGACTTGTTCAGGATGACACAAATAGTAAACATCTGATGCCATATTTGAACTCAGATCTTCCTGCTCCAGGGCTGGCGTTCTAACCATGGTGCAAGCTGGCTGTCTCCACTTAAGAGTTTTAAACTTCTCTAGGGAAAAGTCAGTTATTATTATTATTAATAACACAAAGCCTTCCCTATGAATTATCTGACCTTTACAACACATTATAGAGCACCCCATGTCAGGATGTTCACATTTGTACCCTCATTTGATTCTTCAGAACAGATGAGTAGCTTGTTTTATCACCAACCTAGTAAGGTATAGAATTAGAATACTACTCTGTATCCCAAATTAATTAAAGATGGGGGGAAATAACCTAGCTGTACAAAAATGTTCATAGCAGCTCTTTTTTATGGAACCAAAGAACTGGAAACTGAAGGGACACCTATCAGTTGGGAAATGGCTGGACAAGTAGTGGTCTATGATAGTGATGAGATTCCATAAGAAATGATAAATAACATAACCACAAAAAAAACCTGTAAAGACTTAAATGAAATGACGTAAAGTGATGTGAGCAGAGCCAAGAGAAAACTATACAAGGTAACAACAACAATAATGTATGATGATCAACTATGAATGACTTCACTATATCAACAAGACAAGGATGCAGGACAACTCCAAGGGACCTGTGTGTGTGTGTGTGTGGAACTATCCATACTCATAGAAGGACCAGACCAAATGCAGATTGAAACATACCATTCTTTATTTTCTCCTTAATTTTTTCTCTAGTATAAACAATGAGTGTCTTCTTTCACAATATAACAAACGTGGAAATATCTATTATATGATAATATATGTACAACCTATATCATATATCTGCCTTCTTGAATAGAAGGGTGAGCTGAAAGGGAGGGAGAGAACATGGATTGTAAGAGATCAGAAAGCAAATATTAAAATTATATGTATATGAAATCTGGAAAAAATTAAAACATATTATAATAAAAAGATGTAGAACTAGAACTCAAACCCAAATAACCTGAGATATAATCTAAAATACTGTTCACTGCACAAGGCTAACTGTAATAGGCCTCATTCAAGAATCCCCAAGGTATTACTCATTAAGAGCTATTTTTAAAAATTTCCCACAGAGATTTCACTTGTCACTCTACACTCTCTTATTTGGATTATTTCATCAACTCCCCTGGGTTCAATTTTCATGTCTATGCTGATGCTTCTCAAATCTATATATCTAGCCCAACTCTTTCTTCTGAGTTCCACTCAGGCATCATCAGCTACTTCCTGGACATTTTAAATTAGATATTCTGTAGGCATCTTATATTTCCAAAACAAACTCCTTACTTTTCTACTTGAACAAATCACACTCTCAGACTTCTCTATTACTGGAAAGAGCATCACTATTCTTTTAGTCACCCAGGTCTGCAACCTTAGTGCCACCCACAACTCCTGCATTTCATTTGCTCCAGGCATCTAATCAATCACCAAATTTGTCCTTTCTACCTCTATACTATCTCTCATATTTTCCCCTTTCCTCCACTTATATGGCTACCATCTTAGTTCAGGACCTCATTGACTATGGCTTAAGATATTGTAACAGCCAAATACTTTGTCCCTCCCAATTCTTACCTACTTCAATCCATCAACAGTAATTTTTTGTAAAATGTAGGCCATACTGTGACATTCACCTACTCAATAAATTACCATGATTCTCTATAGCTTCTAGGATCAAACAGGCTACTAAGGCTGATCTAAAGAGTGTGGGAAGGAGGCAATGCTGAAGAAAATCTGAAAGATAGGAAAATCTAGTAACGAAGAATTTTAAATGCCAAACCCAGGAATGTATATTTGACTTAAGCCATTTTCTGTGGTAAGATTTTTGGGGAGTTTTCTCCCTTGCTATCACCAAGGCTTCTCACACAGGAACTGAACTGGAATATATATGGAACAACATTATGTATTATATGGAGAAGTGACCTGGGGGTAGGTTATAAAGGACTTTGGGAACCAGAGGAGTATATTTTATATAACAAAGGTCAAAAAGAGTGCTAAAGTTTATTAAGTAGGGGGAAGGTGGTGACATACTAATAACAACACTAGGAAAAGTCTCTATGGAGAATGGATTAGAATAGGGAAAGATTTGAAGCAGGGAACCCAATCAGTGGGCAAAAGTCCAGGCAAGAGGAAATGAAGAGATGTAGGGTGGTGGTGGCTTTATGAGTAAAAGGAAGGAGACGTGCAAATGACATTGTAGTTAAAGAAAGAATAAGATGTGATTAGTGATTATATTTATGGTATAAAGTCTATGATAAATTTAATAGGTTTGGGGTCTCCTTTAATTTTCAAGTACTTGATTTCACATCTCCTCTAGATTCTCTTGTGCTTCAGTCAATGAATGTCCTTAGTATTTTAACCCTGTTCCTGGCACAAATCCCCCAAATAGACAAATGGATTGGTGATCTCATCAATACAGGGACTCTTTAATAATGACCACAAAGCTTCAGTGCCAGCCCATTTGGACTCAGAGCATTGTTGTCAAAAAAGAATATGTACCAACCAAATCAAAATCTAGTATTCTAAAAATAAAAAGGATTCAATATTAAAATAAGGTTTCATATTGTAAATTGCTTTTTAAATCTAAGAAGCTTTTAATGTACTTTGTGTTGGCAAAAGAGGTGGGGGGGAATGTAGCCCTACAGAAGTAAGCAACAAAGTATAAAGAAAAAGTAGAAAAAGAGGTCCACATGGTTACTCTGTATAATACTGGATTCATTAAGCAATTCTAGAAAGGGTCAAATCTCCTTTTGCTTCAGAGTTATCTGTTTGCTACAGAATTTACTCAACTTTTATAAAATATGCAATCACTCTCCACTCATATTTTCTGAATGAATAAATATAAAAGACCAATTTTATAAAGAATCGCTTCGACTCTCCAGCTAGAAACTAATAATTGTGTTTTGCATGCCTGGAATAATGCTTGTTTCAGAGGGATACATATCAAAAGGAATGAAAAAGAAAACATTAAAGGAGTCACTAATTATAATTAATTCATAGGCATTTGAGGTCCTTTTGCTTTTGCTGAAGTATATAAAATAGCTTTCCTTTCGTGTGGTGAAAATTCAAACTGAAGCCTCATGGGGTCAGTTTTGTATAGTATTTGCTTGACCTCTTTAGGATACTACTGAAGCAAATTTTTACTATCTCAAAGTTGGTTCTAAAAAGAAATGGAGGGATTGTGAGCAGCAAGGTAAAGATCACAAATCTACCTAAGTTTACTTTCCATTAATTCAAATTGCTTCCATCTGCTACCCCAAAGCCTGCTACCCCAAAGTACCCTGATTGTTTTGAACTGTATCACCTACCACAGAAGGTACTCAAAAATATTTGTTGAACAAACTGAAATTGAATTTTCTACTATATACATAAGAAATAGTCCTATGTCTAATATATTATATATACATTAGAGAAAAGAGCACTTCAATTTATGCAATAAATATTCTGAGTGCCTAAAATATGTGTAATGTGTTTATCTGTGTGTGTATGCACATATATGCATACTTGTGCATATTGGGGAGAGATGGAAGGAGAGTAATCAACATGATTAGTTTGGCCTGGAGAGCAAAATAAAATTAAATGAGAAGCAATGATTGAAAGTTACAAAGAGATATATTTAGGCTCCACCTATACAATAATTTCTAAAAACTAGAGCAATCCCAAAGTGGAATAGGTTTCCTGGGGGAAGGAGGAGACACCTTCAGTGCTGTTGTTTGGACAGAAGCTAGGTGTCTGCTTTCTGGACCCATTGTAGAGAGGATTCATTTCAGAAAGAGTTTGCTCTAGAAGACACTAAAGTACCTTCCAGCTCTGAATTTTTGTGCTTCTTGAGGCAATTTTAAAAGTAAACATGGTTAACACTTCTTTAAAAACCTGTCACTGATCTCTATACCTGTCACTGTCCTTTCACATTCCACCTTTGATTTGAGTTCTTTATCTCCCCCACTAGAGTATAAGCTCTTTGAGTACTGGATTTATTTATTCCTCTTTTTATCCCCCACAACATCTACACAGGGCCTTTCATGGTAGAAGGAACTCCACAAATATTAGCTGAATAGATGAATGAATGATATACCAAATGTCAACTCAGCACAGTAAGACTATTGGATATTTTAAAAATTAAGCACAATCATTTAAAAATATCAAACTGTTTTAAAAAGTGATTCATAAGGGCACTGCTTTAAATTGAATAAAAGGCTAAAAGGGCTGTCTTAATCATATTTGTGGTCTGAGGTAATGGCATGGAGAAAAGTAACTGAGGAATGCACATTCAAAGTCAATATTAAGGACGAAATATTCAGTTTCATAATTTATTAGTGGAAATTTTGATACTCTTTAAAAAGAAGAAATAAAAATAGTATCTGATAAGTTTGCTACGTTAGACAGCCTTGCCAGAATGTGTCACATGGACACCTTTTTAATTAAGAACTTTCATGACAACTGCTTCAATAGCATTCTAATCATACCTTAAATGGCAACATGATTTTTAACATGAATACTATTTTTAAAAGGTGCATGGAAAATTATTGAGTTCCATGACAAACAGCCACATGCTCCCAGCCCCCATCAATATCAATTAACAGATTGGCACATCTTAAGAATTAAATTTATTTTCAATCGAAATAAGAAGCCCATATGTCACAATATATTTGTATTATTTCGGAAAACCACCAAGACAAAGATTTTCTTTTTCATTACAAACCAGAAATGAAACAAAAACTTCCATTTTAAATTAAGTGGGGGAGGATACTTCAGAAGTTTTCTTGGAGTCAGGTACACCTCAGTGACTAATCCTATTAAGGATGGAGCCTTGCTTTGCCATTAAACCCTGGAGAAAATCTGAGACATCAGAACCCAACCAGACATTTAGAACACAACAACATTGGTAAAGGGCTCTTGCACTACTAACAAAAGAATACCACTTGTGTATTTAAATATCATTTTTTCTCCTTCCAAAATACTCCATTTTAAAAGTAAGGATATGTGATATAAGTGTATTTAGAGTTTCTGCTTTTGGCACCGCTCTCGTTCCTGAGTGGAAGTGCCATCTGCTGGCCCCATGGCTCACGCATAATGATATGCTTACAAGCTGCTTCCCTTCTCTGCACAATGTACTCTTTCACTCTAACATACATTCCCCATAAATTCCCAAATAACAAATTCAACTGTAGATGCTGGTTGGGAAATGGGACAGAGGAAATGTCTACAGACTGGGCTGGGGGAGGAATAGGAAGGACTATGGAACAGCCTTTACTCTTTTACCTCCGAGTAGGCGTATTTGCAAGGTACCTAGCCCACCCCACCCCCACCCCATTAAGCTGCCCTCCTGTAAATTACAGAGGGAACTTTTGCTTCCGCATTGAGCCTGTGCATTAACTTCTGTAAGGAGCCCACATGCCTACCATCCATTACACCTGCTGAGTGACAAACAGATGAAAGTCATCACGCAGACTCTCAATGTTTGATCTCCTGATATCAGCCAGATGTCACCCATTTACATACAAACATAACCACTGTCATTAATGCAATTCACCGGGCTGGCATCTATGTGGAAGGGGAAAATAGTTGGATTCTAATCTAAAATTCCAAATATCCAAGGCATTCAATAGACAAATAAGCAATGTAGTAAGTAAGTTTGGTTTGGTTTTCCTTCCATTGCTCTTTTTGACAGTGGAGAGACTTGTTTTCAGTGGAGTGGAGAGGGCCCTCTGGGCCAGATTTTTGTGCCCATTTTGAAAAAGATGACCAGTATTTTGCTGCTCCTTCTTTCTGAATTTTGAATGAAAGCACCAAACTTTACCCTAAGCTGATCCCTTGCCAAAATATATAGAGCCCCCATCTGTTACACACATAGTCACAAACAGAATAATCTTGGTTGTTGGCTCTAGTTACTAAGAGGCCCCTTACCAGTGAGTGAACTAGTAAACAAACAGTAAAATCCAAGGAAATTACAACCATGGAGTTTTCAACTTTTTGTGATTTAGTATATTTCAGTAATAATTTGTAATAGTTTTTAACTTGCCTATGGCATAGTTCACTTTGTAAAAGTAGACTGTCTTATGGGATTCATGGCTCTACTGGAAAGAAGAGACATGAATCAAGAAATAATTTGTTTGGAATATTATCTGAATCCATGTGAAACCTATGCCAAGATACTTTTAAAGTCCTCTTCCATGTCAATGAAAGATGACCCTAAAAAGAGACCCAGAGAAAACAATTAGAAAGGTAAGAGAATAGTTTCAGAGTCTCAGAAACCCAACAAATAGACGTAAATGCAAGCCTAAAGGTTAAAAGGAATAGGAGACAATCAGGTCTGGCCCAAAGAATCAATTATACCAAGTATAGGTTTTTTTTTCAAAATTAGATTTCAGAGATAGTTAAAAACAAAGAGTGGATAGCTCCCTTCTTCCTTCTAGTCTACATTGTTAGTCACACTGAAGGTAGTCAAGAGTTTATTGAGGGGGCAGCTAGGTGGCTCAGTGGATTGAGAACCAGGCCTGGAGACAGGAGGTCCTGGGTGCAAATGTGATTTCAGACACTTCCTAGCTGTGTGACCCTGAGCAAGTCACTTAGCCCCAAGTGCCTAGCTTTTACCATTCTTCTGCCTTGGAACCAGTACACAGTATTGATTCTGAGTTCTTAAGACAAAAGGGGCTGGGGTTTAAAAAGAGAGTTTCTTCAGTAAGTGGTTACATTACCTCCAAGCTAGAATCTATTTTCCCTTTGGCTGATCTTATAGTATTTTGTACTTTTATGCATTAATGATATCTGAATTAGTATTATCTTTGTCCGTATGCATATCATCTCTCACTACTTGATCATTAAGTCAGAACCACATTTTATTTATCTTTATATTATTCTCTCTCTCTGCCAAGCATAGTAGCACATAGTAGGTACATACTATTTATTGAAAGAATGAAACATATTACTTTTCCATGAAGCTATTAGATCATCTTCTCATTTTCTCCTAAATACTAACAATAGTGACTTCCACACCCAACGAATGCCTTCTTTGTCATAGATGTGGTAAAATTCTGTATTCTCTCTGTCACTTCTGTTTTATATCCCTCTAATTCTGTAGCTTTGAAATTGGTGCCAATTTTATTTTTTTAATTCCTCATACTTATTCTCTTGTTTTCATTCACTGGGGATGAATTGGCACTTCGGCTTGGCTCTCTACTACTTCCCAAAACTCAACAAATCCCAGGCCACCTCTCACTAGGATGCATACAGTATTTTTTGCTGAGCCTTTCTAGTCATCAGAAGGAGTGACAGTCCCAACCTCAATTCAATCTAATCCCCAACACAGCTGTTTACATAATGGGCATGCTGTAGAAAAGAAAAACCAAGAGACACTGCCACAAATTCCGAAAGGTTGTTGGATTTTAAACCAGAACAACAACGACATAAAATCACCAGGAAGCTAAGGCAAATCTAGAGTACCAACAGAGGGCTGTTTATTCAGAGAAAAGGAGAAATTAAACACTGGAGTGGTTGCCCTGAGGCTTTTGGTAATGATGGCAAAACATTAAATCAGGCTTAAAATTACTAAGCACTATCAAGCTACTTTTCTTTTAGCTCTTTTCTCCAGCTCCTCGGCACATCCCTGCAATTTCATAGCACCTTCTAATGGGAAGTGAGCTCAGATTCTATTGACAGTTCCATGACATGCCACACTTCACCTTCCATTGTCCAGTCTTCTTAGCTGTTCATTATCTTGACTGCTGTGCCTACAAGATAATGATACACTCTGCCTCTACCCAAGACTGTAACACATTTTTGCTGCAGGGCTCCTTTTAATTGAAACACATTGTCTACATTTCTGTTTTGGTGCAAAAGTAAACACATTTAACACAAGACTTCACTTTTTATTTGTTTCACCAATCAGAAGTGTGTAAAAAGTAACCTGCCTTTAAAAGAAGGAATGGATAATCCCATTGAAAGATCAGAATTTTCATCAAGAGTAAACTTTGTCACTCTGTTGGCTATAACAGTAAATTGGGCCCACCAACTAATACACTTATCATTTATCCCACTCTCAAGTGCTCTATGTGCCTCCACCTACCCACTTCTGAAAAGTAGAGACATACTTCAATCACCAAAGAACATGAATTATAAGTTTCCTTCTCTTAAAAAATTGGTCTAATAATTTATATATATATTCTAATTATCTGTGTCCCTTTGCTAAGCCTCATAAAATAACTGTAAATTGACTAGAACGGAAACATACAACTTTAGGATTACTAGCAGCTGAGCTCAACCAAAATGCTCTTCACGACTAGCAGATGTTTTCATCCTTTGAGCTCTTTCAATGAGAACTTCGAACTTCTTCCCTCTCAGAAATAAATATCTCTCAAAGGAAAAAAAATCAAAGGCATTGAGGTCTTTTTTTCCTTTCTCTTTAATGAGAGAGATTAAGAAAGGATTGCCCTACTAAGACATCCCTTTAATTTACAATATATTAGTGGTCAAACTAAATAATTTCAAATAAATTTCACTTTTCTTACATGTCTAGTTATGTTTTCAAATCTTTTGGCAAGTTTGTTATTATTGTTACTATTCAGTAATTTCAGTCATATCTGATTCTTCATGGCCCCATTTGGGGTTCACTTGGCAAAGAGACTGGAATGATTTGTCATTTCCTTCTCCAACTTATTTTACAGATGAGGAAACTGAGATAAAAAGAGCTAACAATTTTTTCAGGTCACTCTGCTAGTGAGTGTATATAAGATCAGATCGGAACTCACAAAGATGAGTCTTCCTGATTTCAGATCTGGAACTCTATCCACTGTACACTGTAGCGATGAATACATTATCCGAACTCATAAATAATAGGTCAGAGTAGCAGCTTGACTGCAGAGTAGATATTCCCATTTCTGATTTTGACTCCCCTGAGTTATAAACATCCCTTTCATATTTAAGAGATTATTGTTACATTGCTTTAAAGTTTTAGAAGTTTTGCACCTAATAAACCTGTAAAATAGATAGTACAAGAATTATTAATGTCATTTCACTGAAGAACAAGTTCAGAGGCCTTACTAATTTGTTCCAGGTTATAAGGAGCACAGTTGTGACATGAATCAAGGTCTGCTATGTATCTTAAAGTTTCCCAGGCCAGCCCTCTTCCCACTAGACCACAAGACTTTCTGATAAACAGACATCAGAACTAGAGTGGTGGATTTCTGTCTCACTACCATTAAGAGGTTAGTCAGAGAAAATATCTCCACTGGGGAGCAATTTCCTCTCATCACCATGGCAAGGAGAAAGGATAAGAGGGTTCTCTTACAGAAGCTGGGACTGATGAAGGATAAATGTTCACAAAGACTCAGGTTGCCAGTTAAAACTCAAGGAGAAGGTAAACAACCTAAAGGGCAGAGGTTATTTAATTTTTTGTCTCTGTAGCTCAAATATCATTGTTTTTTCAGTGGATTGATTCTGAAGTTTTCTGAAGGAGGGAAAATTAACAAAATCTTGGAGAGAAAATCTCAGATCTCATTACTACCAGGAAAAGGTAGCACAGAGAACACAAACATATAATGATAATGACCTAAATGTCTGCTTTCCTATCTGTGTAATATTCTTTCTGAGAATAAAAATTATGGTTATATTTAGTGCTTTAGAAGGAAATAGGAAAACTTATTTTAAAAAACCCTAATCTTTTGTCTCAGAATCAGTACTGTGTATTGGTTCCAAGGCAAGAGTAGTAAAGGGGAAGACAATGGGGGTTAAGTGACTTGTCCAGGGTCATCACAGCTACTAAGTATCTGGTGCCTGATTTGAACTCAGGTCTTCCTGACTCCATGCCAAGGGTTCTATCCCATGAGCAATCTTGCCACTTCTATGTATACAAGTACATACATATATAGTTGAAAATCTTAGATGACAGGCAAATGCAGTCTGAATTACCTTTGAAGAGTTAAATATGTTTTATAGAAGAATAGCAACTAATTTCACTATTCTTATTTATATGCTGTAGTCCTGAAAATATTTAAAAATAGTTTCTAAAATATTCTAGCCAGAAACTCAGAAGCCAAATTGTGAACATTCAGAAGTAAAAGGACACCTCAAATGTTCCCATAATTTTGAATAAATTGAGATATGCCATAAGAAACTTCTCAAGCTCTACAAAGCCCAAAAGAAGTAACATTATTTATCCTCATATTAATGTGACATTATGATCATTCTCAACAAACATATATAATACTTCCATTTTATCAGGTTCTGATGAGGAACAGATGAACCCATGATCCTTCAGGTACATCTGGACAACAGAGAAAAATTAAATGGCCTTAAGGCCCTTAACCTTTTTTCATGTTAACATCACCATCATGTATTTTTGTTTTGTTTTGAAACCCTTACTTTCTGCCTTAGTATCAATTCTAATACAGAAGAGCAGTAAGATCTAGGCAATGGAGGTTAAGTGACTTGCCCAGGGTCACACAGCTGTCTGTCTAAGGCCAGATTTGAACTTAGGGCCTCCTGATCCCAGGCCTGGTGCTCTATCCACTGGGCCTCATAGTTGCCCCACCGCAATGTTATTTTGACAGTGACATTATTGTGCTTCCATGTTGCACTGGAACACTAGAAAATTCTAAAATCAACAAAAAAAGCAAATATGATCTAAACTCATTTTAATTAAAACATGCTATATCATCATCATCAAAAGATAGCTAGATAATGTGAAGTGTTACCAGCCTAAAAATAGAGAAAACCTGGATTCAACTTCAGCTTCTGATACATACTATTTGTGACCTTGAGCAAATTACATCTCAGTCCTCCAGGCAACTCTAAAACAAAGTTTCAGAATGGTCATCAATTTGCACTGATAGAGGGAATTTTTTTCACTTTCACCAATACATTCAGAGGACAGGACTAGGAACTTATGAAGATGCCGCTGCCAGGCCTTATTTAAGAAGGGCAATGGAGTTAGATTATTAGAAAACAAACAAACAATCATTTACTCCAAAAAGACTGGTTAGCCCTGTTTTGTACATAAAAGGAGCCATCCTAGAAACTCTGAGTACCCACTGATGGGATATGAATTTTTATGAGACTCTACAAAAGCTTAACTTCTTTTAAAATTAATTTTGTTTTTCCAGATTACACGTTGATGCAATTTTAAACAATCATTTTCTGACGTTTTGCAATCTGTGTTCTTTCTCTGCCTCCCATCTCCACGCCCTCCCTAAGACGGAAGGTAATACAATATAGGTTGTACATGTGTTATGTGATGACTTAAATATAGTGAATCTTAACCTTTTATTGTGTCACGGATCCCTTTGGCAGTTGGTGAAGCCTATGGATTACTCAGAATAATGTTTTTAAATTTAATACAATCCACAGGATTTAAAAGGAAACTATATTGAAATAAAGAGGTACATTTTTGCTATTGTTAAAATGTTTCAGTCATATCCAAAACCCATTTTGGGTTTTCTTGGCTAAGATAATGGAGTAGTTTTTAATTTCCTTCTTCAACTCATTTTCAAGATAAGGAAACTGAGGCAAACTGGGTTAAGTGACTTGCTCAGGGTCATGAGGCTAGTAAATGAATTATTATCATTTAAATTCATAGACTTAATAAAGGTCCATGGACATGGTGCCTGTCTATAGAAAATGAGGGGTTTGATGCCCTTGGGTTAAGAACTTTTGCCCTTATGTAAGACAAGATAGGATAATGGGCCTTAACTAGATGTTTTTGAGTAGAAGCATCAGATTTCTCCAGTAATGATGTAAAAGTCTAATTTGTCCACTGAAAAACAAATAGTCCTATTAGTCCTCTTAGGTTGCAGTAATAACCAAAACAGAATTAGCATCAACTTCAGTTTTACTGCCCTTAAGTTGTACCCAGGATCTCTCCAATTTATGCAGAGGCAGAGAGCAATAATCATTGAATTAACTATTTCTAGAGCTGAGAATATGCCACATACAAATTCATTTCTGTATTACTAGGAATATTTCTGTTTGACTTTTCCTAAGAGCTTTTATGTAACAGATGGATAGCTATGGCAGAAGTGATATGTAATGAGGTGATACACAGAGTCACCTTACTTGTTTCAGACCATCCATAAGTGTAACAGCATTTGAACACAGTGGAGATGATAATTTCCAGTCTGTTTCCAGCCATGCCTCATGGCTCAGTTTAATTACTTAAAGAACTTGGCATTTTGGTGAGGTGTGGTAGACTCTGAGTGATCTTTTGGATCTCCTCCACCCTATGACTGAGCTGGGGGAGCGGGATGCTACACCATCTCAAAGGAAAAAAAATCAATGATGGTAACTCACCAGGAAACACCCTGTGATTCGAGTGTGTGTGAGAAAGCGTAGAGCCTTTTTTGTTCAAGTATCATGGAAACCTTGCCCATGTGACAGCTAATGTAGGGATCCAAAACCAGGAAAACATGAGCTTGAGCATCTGGATGTCTTTGCTCTCTCCTAATCTTATCTGAATGAGTATCCTTAGTGGATGTGTTTAGAGTTGGAGGTAACTGTGTGTCAGAGTCAATAAAGAGCTGGTTGCATGAAAAGTTCCTATTTCAGAGAAGACTGGGCAAGCCTGGCTGTTTCCCCAACAAATTTATAAGGACATTGCCAAGCTGAGGTGAAATATAAAATGTCTAATTAGTCATCTTACAAGCTAGTCTTATTTTCTGATGAGGTCAAGTATCAACATCAGAGCAGATTGAAACTATTAAAAAATAAGTTACTGATTCCTCTTTACATTAATATACATCTACGATTCTTTAATGTTCATCATTTCCATTGTGTGTAGGAATAAAGCACCTGTCCCATACCTGAATGAATATTGAACATTCTTTTCCTCCTTTTTGTGAATTCCTAATTCTGTGCCACAACATCACTTTGAGTAATTTTTTTTTCATGCCATTAGAATGGAGACCTTAACCAGTTAATGAATGTGAGGCAGGAGAGCTTATCCTTGTCTCTCATTACACACCAAGATTCCCACTACTGAACCTCATCCAATTGCATCCCAGGGTGCAGGATACATAGAGACACAATAGTTCCTATAGACTGAACTACAGTTTTCAAAGTTGGAGACATATTTATTCTATAGTTATATTGACTCTGTGAAACAGTTTCAAAAAGTAGTGAATAAATAGCACACATGATGGATATAGAGGAAAAAAGAACCTCAGAGATCACCTAATTCTATGAATTACAGAAAAGGAGGAGCTCTAGAATGGTTAAGTAAATAGGTCAAGGTTATATATGGAGTAAGGAAACAAATGGAATTTGAACCTAGGGCTTTTGAACTGAGTCTAGCATTCTATTCATTTACTTTGATTGTTCGGTGATGGCCACTTCAGAGCCAGATAATCTAATTAGTAATATCACTCATCCAATGAATATATATATATACATATATATATATATATATGTACATGTGTGTAAATTCCTCACTTCTTTTTACTTCTCCGAAACTGCATTCCAGAAAATCAACAATTTCCCAAAAGTCAATGTACTTGGTACATTTTTCACTACAGTGATCTAATAATAGAGGACCTTTGAAAATAAAGCACAATTTTTGAATGGGGAATGATGCTGTTTCAGTTCTACCTGTAGCATAATTAAGTACTCATCATGCTATAAAATTTACATTAAATTTAGGTGTTGAGAATAAATTATAAATTTGTCTTCAAATAGGATGTTGGCATTTCAACTAATTTTTTTTTCAGACTGAATATCATTGATAGTAAAAGTTCATGGAATGAGTAAAGCCGAGTGATATTTTTGGCCTAAGCCTTTAATTTTATTGATGGGGCATTAAGGATTTAAAAACTTGCCCACGGTTATAAAGCTAGGAGGAGAAGCCAGATCTTCTTGACTCCCCACCTGGTCTTTTATATTCTATCTGATGGTACCTCAAAACTGAAGTATCAGGCAGAATTCAAAGGATTAAATCTCAGAAACCTTAGAACATTACCATTCCTATGTTATTCTTTCAAGCACTTAAGCAAAGTAAATGAAACAAAAGAACAGAAAGCAAACTGCCGACCAAACTTTGATTCTACAAACAAGAAAAAGACAGAACAACTAGCAGGAGGCATTACTGAATATATTTAAATTATGATAATAATTTGTTTTGAGGAAGTATTGACTAATATAAAGATCTTATCCTTTTGGGAAAGAAATTTATGGGAAATTTTCAGAAAAGCTCTCTTACATCCATGAAAACTGTCAAAGTGAATATTTTAAGAAATGAAGTACTCTTGGACATCAAGAATAATGCTTTCTGCAAGTAGAAGTTTCTCCCACATTCACAGTGGCCCCTGGAGACCTGACCCACTGAGAATATAAATAGAAATTTCAATTTGATTCACACTGGGGTCACATGGGAAATAGCAATGCGATGAACATCATGGCCACGAGTGCCTACGGCATGATTCAAGTTGATGGCTTGGCCAAGTTTACTATATAGTACAAGCTTTCTTCATGCCACCTTGTTCCTTCAGGATGGTTTTTTTTTTAAATCCCAGCCACAAAGAGAGGGATACCTTAAAAAATGTTGCACTGGTTTAATTCTTAGAAGTCACATTTTCCTGGAAAGTTAACATTCTTTGTTGGAGATGAAATAAAAATAAATACAGTACAGATGAAGATGACATTTGAATCCAAACAAAAGTGTGCCTTTTTGCTTTTTTCCCTCCTTGATCATACAAACTGGTGTGCTAAGAAAAACAGTCCCAATTTAGTTTCTTTCCTGAACATTTCTCAGTAGGTTCAAAAGTACCACTCTCTTATTGGTAGTGTCAATGTGGGCGACCGTATGGGATGGTAGAAAGAATGCTAAGATTTGGAGTCAAGACAACCTGGGTCCAATTCCTGCTTCAAATGAGCTGGGTGTATGAATCTAAGCAAGTCACTTACCTTTTCTGAGGCTGTTTCCTCACATATTAAGTAAGAATAATAATAGCATCTTCCCCTTCAAAGGATTGTTGGAGAATCAAATGAGGTAAGTAAAGTCTTTCACAAAACATTAAGCTCTATAAAAAGATGAACTTGTATCACCTCTGGAAGGGTCTTCTGCAAATTCTCCACCAAATAGAAACAAAAAATCTAAATAAAATTGTCCATTGATTAAGAGAAAGCATTTCCATAGAGAGGTTATAGGAAAAATAACACTGGTTTGGGTAGGGAATCATTTAATATCTTAAACAAAGGAAATGGGAGAGAGGAGTGGGAATTTAAGACAAGATCCTTCACCAAGAATTTCCAGGGATTAAATAACAGACATTCAATAAAGTGTCTGATTACAGAAATCCTTGTGAAAGCTTCTACAATTAGGACTTTAGGATTGTTTATTCTACCTCTGTCTTCTGACCTTGTCTTGGAAGTGACTGCTTATTGTACTAGAAACAGGATATTAATTACCAATGTGTCATCTAAATTCCCTAACTTAGATGGTCTTTTTCAAGGATCTATATCTTGTAGGCATGGGTAAAACATTACTTGAGAAACCTGGGAGTAATAATAACAAGTATGATTCAGGTCATTATGATGTGGCTATGTCTAGGTACCTTATTTACTTAGCCATTAACCTGCCTTGGTGAATAGTGTGTAGTACTTGGAATCAAGAAGACATGAGAATTTGAGCCAGTTCCCAGTTGATAAATGGTGAAATATATATGGACAGTTTTTGAATGGAGAAACAAAGCTATACGAAACTATATGAAAAAAATGTTTTGTCGTTACTGATTAGAGAAATGCAAACCAAAACAACTCTAAGATATCTCACATCTATCAGATTGGCTAAAACGATGAAAGGGGGTGTGGAAAAATGGGTACACTGATACATTTGGTGGAACTGCAAACTACTTGACCATTTTGGAGAACAACCTGGAATTATGCTCAAAAAGTTCTAAAACTGTGCATACCTTTTGACCCAGCAACATTACTATAAAGCTTATTTCCTAAGGTAATGAGGGAAAAAGGAAAAGAACCCATATGCTCTCAAATATTTATAGCTCTTCTCTTTATGGTGGCAAAGACCTGAAAATTGAAGGGATGACCATCAACTAGAGAATAGTTAAACAATTAGTGGCATATGGTTGTGATGGAATACTACTGAGCCACTAAGAAATGATGAGCAGTTTAATATTGGAAATAATAGGAAGTCCTATATGATATGAAGAAAAATGAGATGAGCAGAACTAAGAGAACATTATATACAGCAAGAGAAATATTCTTTGAAGAATGACTCCTGTATGTCTATTCCAGAGAGAGAAATGGTAAGTAGAAATAAAACATAGTTTTTATAGACATATCTTTTTGCCAAATTATGCCTTCTCTAATGGTGTGAGGAAAGGCATAGAGGTACTTTAATGTAACTAACAAATAATTTTTTTAATAAAAGAAGGCATGGGGAAAGAGCAGCTAAGTGACTCAGTATAGAGGTAGGCCTGGAGTTGGAAAGCCCTGGGTTCAAATCTGACCTCAGACACTTCTAAGTTTTATGACCCTGGGCAAGTCATTTACCCCAATTGCCTAGCCCTGACCATTCATCTGCCTTGGAATGAATACTTAGTATTCATTCTAAGACAGAAATTTAGAGTTTAAAAAAAATAAATGGTCCCAAATCCTATTTCTGATACTTATTAGTTTTATGAAAGTGTGAAGGTGCACAAATGACATAATGTCTCTTATCTTCAGTTTTCTTGACTATAAAATAAAAACAATAATACGTGTAATAACCATTTCATAGTATCATGGTGAATATCAAAAGAGATGGTGTGAAGTTCTTTCCAACTTTAAAGTATTATAACACTGCCAGTTACTATTATTACTCCTAATTCTACCTCATGACTTGAACCACTATTGAAGCTGCTATTCCAGTTACCTAAAGAGAAGAGGAAAATAGGATCCCATATCAGTCAAGGGTTTACCCCATATCATATTATAATTGACCTGCCTATTTAGGGCTTCTCTGGAACTGGGTCAAGAATTGATGTAGAGCCTTCTCTCTAGTTACCAAACCTCTGATTAAAGACAAGAGCCTTCTTTCCCAATTACCTTAATTAATACTTTCATCTCTGTGTAAGACAGGACACATTTGTGGATATATAATATAGTGGAAAATGGGCTGGACTTAGGTTCACATCTCAGCCCTGCTACTTACTATCTGGGATCTTGAGTGATTCACTTAATGTCTCAGATTCTAATCTACAAAATGATGGGGTTGGTCTATATGACCACTGCCACCCATTCTAGCCCTAAGCCTATGACCCTATGAGATAAGGGGTAATAATGGGAAAAGTAATAATAATGATGATGATAACTAACATTTATATTAATTTTATAATAATAGTCATATGAGATACCCTTGTTAATATAATCACATACTAGTTCAGAAGAGAGAAGGAGACAAGAAAGTAGGAGGCAAGGAGTGTAGACAGCTTTTTCTAAGACTTTAGTTGTAATAGAGAAGATAAAGAAAGGATAATAGCTGAACTGGTTGGGAGAATCAGGTTTAGAGTTTTGTTTTTAAGATGGAAGAATTTGGAGTATGTTTGTAGCCAGGAAGGATTAAGTAGAGAAGGAGAAATCAAAAACCAGGAAGAGTGAGGAGATATTAAAAGACGACAAATCCCGAAAGAGATAGGAAAAGTGGGATCAAGGGCACAAATAGAGGATTGACTTTTACAAGAAATAAGATGCCACTTTATCAGAGTCTGGTGCAAATAGGAGAAAATGAGGGATAGATAATGCTGATGGGGAATGAAGTATGGAATGGAGTTGGAGAGAAAGCTCTTGGTAAATGGCTTCAATTTTTTCTGTTCACTGTAAGGCTTGGTCATCTGCTAGAAGAAGGCAGAAAGGTGGTGGTATAGGTAACTTGAAGAGAAGAACAAAAAGTATGGAACAGCCACAATGAGGGTAAATGTTCACATTACAAAATTATTCTTGACATTATAAAAGGACATATAATCATAGCTTTTCTTTAGTAAGTTCATATAACACTGAAATTATTCTTCAATGTAGAAGAAATTGATTTATGTATAAATCTCTCAGAATCTTTTTAATGATAAAAATTGAGGCAAATGTAAGGGGCCTAGAAAATTTCTAAGACGTCAGGGATCATGTCTTATCTAAAAAATCTCCTTCAATATCAAGAACATTGCTCTGTTTAAGGTGCTTAATAAATGTTTGTTGAATTAAATTGAGATTAAAATAGTCATAATATCATGGAAGAAATAAGTTATAATGGATTTCTGAATTAGTACATTAATTAAAATTAAACAATATGGAAATAATTTGCTAAAATATCCAGACTCCTTAACTCTTAGATTTTACTGCTAGACATTTAACCCAATTAGGCCACTGATCAAAGAAAAGTCTCCCCACAAACTAAACTGTTTTTAGCAGCATTCTTTGTGGTTGCAAAGAATTGGAAAAGAAGTATATGTCTTTCAGGGGAAATGATAAGCAAACTAATGTAATGGAATATTACAGGACCGTAAGAAATTGTGAATATAGAGAAACATTAAAATACTTAAATCAATTGCTGGATGCAAAGTGTAAAAAGCAAAGACAAAAAACAAGATTATAGAAAGGTAAATAAAAAGAATACCTGCAAAAAGAAAATCAAGTCAATGTGACAAAATTTTAAAGAATGAACTTGGATTAAAGAAATGATATGAGAAGACTTTTTCCTGAATGCAAAAGTGAGGTGTCCCCAAGTGTGGAAAATTGCATGTTTTGCATATTTCATTGTAATAACCAGTTTTGATGATTTTTTAAAAATCCTTATTCTTTTTGTCCTTTTTAGAAAATATTAAAAGATGATCACTCTCTGGAAGAGAGAAGGAAAGATACAGGGGGAAATTTAGATCATGTAAAAACAAAATATATGCATTTTTAAAGATATGAAGACAGAAGGGGAAAGACATTGGCTTGCTGACTTTATCAACTAAGAAATAGGAAAAATAGAAGAGCAGAACCTGAAAACTCAAAATATATTACCTAAAGAATTAAATAATTACATTTGTATCTGATGCAGAATATGTGAATGTATGTGTATGTATGTTTCTATTTGTCTGTCTCTACCTATCTCTATTTCTAAAGGACACTGGTTTATCATGCTTACCTCTAGAGATAGTGCCTCACATGTTGGTTTTGTGGGGACATATATGCACACACAGAAAGCACTATTTACTCCACAAATAAATTACTATGTAGCTTACATTGTTAGGGTATCATGATAGTGCTATAGCTTAAAAGACTGAAATAACCATGCATTTATCTTGTCACTACAGGTACTTACAGTGTAATTACAAGGTCAACAGTTACTATGTAATTACGTAGTTTCAACACGGTATTTTTAAAAAAAGAAGAAAGAAAAAGAAAAGTACCACCTCACCAAAACACACTATTCTGCCACCACCTACTGAGAGCACTTGTAAGAGATCGACAATTCGAAAATGCAAAATTTCAATGGATGTGAACTCAAAATTTTGAAAGAGAAAATAGCAACTAAAGTGAGTAGACCTGATTCTGGGATTCAAGGACTCTTTGCTAACCAATTATTCTGATAAAAATCAGCTGGTCCAGTTCTCTCCTTTTCATGAAAGCTTTTAACATATTTTTTAGAAAGGTGAACAAAACTTTTTTGTTTTTCAGAAACATTTATTTTGTCATTTAGTTATTAATAGAAAAGACTGAATATTTACTGCATATTGAAAGAATTCTAAGTATTTGACTATATCAAAAGAATTTCTAATAAAATGGAAAGAATAATATACATCCTTAAAATGTGCATTTCTCCAAGATCCAAATTTATATATCATTATTGATGGGCGACGTACTATTTGTGCCAAATCGAATCAAATTTAAAGTCAGGACTAAGACACTTGTACTTTTCTCTTGCAATGCATGTCAGATCCTAAATAGTGAATTTCATTAAAACCTTATAAAACTATTTCATTTTTTATATTCAGGGAAACAGGACACTGCTTTGATACTCAATGTTTGAATGACTCCTTTCAAATTTATTATAGGTTACTATCATACAGAGAATAATAAAGATTTTTTAATTACTTTAGCTCATAAGAACTGGCTGATAGATATTCCATCAATGTTATGATTCCCTTGGATGGAGAAATGCTAAATGCTAACCCAAACAGATTTTAAAACTATAATTACTTGGTAAACAAGGGAATCATAGCCAAATAATTATTCATGAGTACAGATTAAATTCATCTATATATATTTTTAAATATTCTTATTTAATTCTTCTAATGTCACTAAGCATAAGAAATATCAGAGTGGCATTTCTCTTCAAATATGTTTAACACGAAGTACACAAGCTGTGTACAGAGTGTTGCTACATTGTCTGCGGTCCCATCAGTGATGAAAACACAAAGACAATACACATAGTAGTTTTTCACCATATTAAATAGATTATTGTTGTCTTCATGATGCAGTGACCCACAAAAGAGCCAAGACCAGGAAATGCTTCGAGAAACTTTACTACAACTGTATTTCTCAATGGCAATCAATCAATTTTTATTATCTACCCACTATATATATATATATATATATACTTATATATATATATATATGTGTGTGTGTGTGTGTGTGTGTGTGTGTGTGTGTGTGTGTGTGTGCCAGAAAACGTGTTAGGCATAGGGATATAAAAATAATGTTGAACGTTTTTACCCTCAAGGATGTTATATTCTATCAGAGAAATAGCACGTGTATATTATACATCTATACAACATAAAGGTGATTTGGGAAAGGGGAGGACACTTGAAATTATAGGTTATGATGGGACATTAAGGCATACTTGTGGAAGGTCTCATTTACACAGACCTTTATGATGGAGTTGACCTTCTTGGAAGTGTTCTAATCAAAGACAGGAATGCAGGCAGACTCATCTAGGGCTATTAAACCTCATCAGGTTCTCCTGGATAATCATGGGTTCCTCCTTCCTTCTATGGCTGTTACTGAAGCTCTCTGGTTGACTATTTGTATACTTGACTATAAAGATATATAGTTGGATTCATAGAAGGAGGATTCATAACTGAAGCTGATGACATTGAGGGTGGCGAGATCAGTTTTATATCTTACTTCTCCCAATATTTATTTGATCTCTGAGCTAAAAAGACAAATTTCCCTTTGTTAAAGTGGAAGCTACTAGACTACCTTGCTTGTTCAGAACCACATGTGACCCACTGGTGTGGCTGTGCATTTGATGGAGAATGGGGCTATGACTGACATTAATGTCTGGAAAACACCAGGAGCTATTATTATTCCTTGCTAAAGCAGAAATCAGAAGAGTAAACAAGGTTGAAGGGTAGAAATAATGTTATCTAAGGGTCTTCGAGTATTTGAGAGTTGAGGGAGACTCCATTCTTTTCAAGATTTCCCTATTATCTATTATAAATGCTAGAAAACTTCTTGTTAGTGCCACCAAGTCTGGTCAGGAGATTGGAATGACACAGCATTTCCCCCGGGGCCACACTACCCGTCTAGTTAAAATCCAAATGGTTCTTTTTCTCAACAGTTTCCTACAATAGGCATGAATTCCTGTCTCCACGACATACAAGTCATAGCTTTGGCCCTAGTTAAAGTAAAATCACATCACTCCAGGCTGCTGACCAAAGTGGGAAATATGCATTGCTTGTGCACCTCTCCCTTCTTACAGGTAAAACAGAGGGCTTACAATCTATTTCCCAAATTTCTCATTTATTTCCTCTATTTAGGTGATTAGTAGCTTGCGCCAATGACAATATCACATCTGTTCCAGCTTCCACTTATCTTCACCCAAATGATCACTTAACATGCTTTCTTAATCTGGTTCCTGGATTTCTTCAAATATCTGTTTCTCTTTTTTTTTTAATGAAAAATTGTTTTTACCTACATCATCTTCACTTCTGAATGTATTACTTTCTTATCCAGGAACCTATCCATTGTAATAAAGATTTAAAAGGCAAAAATAAAAGTTGTTTAGTAAATAAAAAATGCATCAACTGTGTATGATTGTACATGTGATATTCCATACTCAAAGAAATAAAGAAAAGTGCAATGTCTCTTAGTCATTATAACTACAACATTCACTTTGATCTTTTGTTCATTCCATTTACGTTGTTCTTACCAGAGTAGTACTACTTAATTCATCTTACATCAGCTTATGTCAGTCTTCTGATGCTTCTCTGAATTCTTATCTTTTGTTTCCTTTGGCATAGTAATATCATCTCCACATTTTAATATAATAGCATATATATGGCATCTACATAGTTCTTAATTATGTGCTAAGTGCTTGTTAATTATTATCTCATTGGATACTCACTATAATTCTATGAAGTAGATGCTATTATTATCTTCCTTTTATAATTCTACTTTGCAGCTTCCCCCAATTTAACCTCTACCTTTTCTGTTGAATAAGGCATACCCTTCAGAGCCATGAGACAAATCTCTCATCCTTTATGAGGTCAAATTTAACTGTTTACCCTGAACCTTATCTATGTTGGCACAATTGTTTATGAACAGATATCAGAGGCTATAGATGTCTCCTCTCTTGGATTTTTTTATCCTGTGAACTTCTAAATGATTCTATTGCTTTTCTTCCTGAGTTGTAATGCTTCTCTCTAGGATATCTCTAGATTAGTGGAAGTGTATAGGTGGCTCTCTAAGTTCCCTTATAAAATGAAGCATTTACATACTTCATTTACTCTATATGGCCACCTAACTCGAGTCTCAAAACTATTCACTTTATATTGGGGGAGGGCAAGTTTCAGTAAAAGGCATTGTACCTTTAAGAAGATTTAAATATAAAAAAATGACACTGATTAACCTTTAAAATGGTGCCATTTAATCAAAGCAAGTAGATCTTTAATGGGTTTTAAATGAACTAATAAATCACCAGATTTTTCACTGAAATAAACCAAACGTTTGAAATAAATTCCATAATACCCCTGTTGAGGTATATGTGGGGAGGCGTGGAAGACGGTAGGTCTACACTGAGTTATTGTTCTGTTTTTGTCCTGTTCTCAGCAAGTTCTTTGTTTAAGACTTTAGCTCTGTGCACACGTGCACAGAAAGGTTTGTGTCTTTTAATGGGAACTGTACAATTTCAAGGTTATGGAGAAGATCTGTCATTATGCAGTAACTTAAAAGTAATTACTTTTATGTTTTTAGGAAAGCTGGTTACCTAAGGGGGGTGACATAGTCACCATGTACACAGTATAGGGCAGTTATCTCTGGGTCTATCTGTCTCATTATTTCTCCCCCTTCTCCCACCTCTCTGCTTCTCCACCTCCCATTATATGTTTTTTTTTTCAAATGTATATAAGGTATATGACATAGACCACTCTATAGTCAAGCAGCAAATTCATTAAATCCCAGAATACCCTGTACATCACACACTAGTTTTGATCCCAGTAAGATATAATCACAAAAACATCAGTGAATACACAGCCAGGTCTGGAGACAGGAGGTCTTGGGTTCAAATACGAGCTCAAACACTTTCTAGCTGTGTGACCCTTGGCAAGTCACTTAATCCCTATTGCCTCACCCATACTGCTCTTTTGCCTTGGAACCAATACTAAGTAGTATTCATTCTAAAACAGAATGTAAGGGCTTTTAATAAAAAGATATCACAAAGCAAAAGCTGAAATATCAGTTGTAATTTTAATTTCAGCCTAATATATTTAAGAATAGTGGTCTGAAAAGAGTATTCACTAATCTAGGGTCTAAAGACTTGGGTTGAAATATTTGTTCCACCAGTTTTGTTACCCTGGGTATATGTGTTTTAACCTTATGGGCCCTCAGTTTTCTCATCTGCAAACTAAGGAGATGACCTCTATGGTGCCAGATGATCTCTACAGTACAAACAACTCGCTGGGTTTGGAATCAAAGGACTCAGGTTCCAAACCTTCCAATTATTTATTAACTCTCATAATTTGGGACAAGTCACTTACTCTTTCTGGGCCTCAACTTCCTGATCTGTAAAATAAAGGGGTTGAACTAGATTTCATGGGACCCTTCCAGCTTTAAATCCAGATTCCTGTGATCTAATCAGCTTGAAAACTAAATGATTATTTATTTTAAACTCAATGAAAGTAAGTAAAAGACATATATAAATTCTGCTAAATATTGGACAAAATATACATATTTCAGCCCTAGAATATGGAGGAAATATATTTGCAGAAGCTTGGATGGGGTATAAGCAGAAAATGTGACTAAAACATAGAAAACATCAAATAAGTTCCTTCCTTTTCACCAAATATAAAAATAGTACTGGTCCTATTTGAACCAGAAAGTCTGAGAACATACTCTTTCCAAGCATTTATATAGAATTAGAAGGTTCTTTCCCTAGTTGGATTCATTGTATCTATACTCCAGCAAAGTGAATTTTTGGCTCTGAACCCTAGTTTAGTTATTTTAAAATGATATATATCATTTGGGAATTAATATATCACCAGCTTTCTTTGGGTAGATCAAGTAAGTTAAATGTTCTATAAACAAAAAAGGGCTATATAAATGTGTTCTTAACATTGTTATTGATAAAACATGTCCATAGAACAAAGGAAAAGGATCAAGCTGAGAGACAGACCATCTGGTTTTCTGGTACCAAATTTGCCAACAAATAGTTGGGTGACTGGACAAGTCAAGCAATTAAAATTTAACAAAGCTATGGAATATTCACTATATACAATGAACAATTTCTTTGAACCTTGACTTTCTCACTTCTAAAACAAGGGGATTGGTTTTGGACATTCTCATTTGGACATTCTCATCCTCTCAAAAATGTATGGGATTTTTTAATCAAAGCCAATGGGATTCAATATAAAGCAGTTTCATTACATTTTCTGTAACACTTGCCTACTTATAGGAAGGAGTCAAAAATAAACCCAAATCTATCCTGACCAAACTGGGATATCTAATAATAAAACAACTGATCCCAAGGGAATATACCTCCTTAAAGTTGTATCTCAGTTATTACTTTTATCTTACCTACTCCCAAACATCAAGGACATGTGATTTTATAGAATCCCCTAGATGTCTCAGTCTTGAAAGTCTTGCTCAGTTTCTATATCCAAAAACAAATAATACCAACAGCAATGACAACAATAACAACAACAACAAAACAGGTTACAATGGAAAGTACATTGATCAGAAGACCTACATTCAAATCTTGTGTTTGCTACTTATTAATGGTGTTAACATTGGACAAGTCATTTAACATCTATGGATCCTAGTTTTCTTAAATGTAATATGAGGGGTATGATTGGATCAGATGACCCCCAAAGTCCCTTCCATTTTAAAATCTATGATCTTCTAAAGATTCATTACCTACTAGTTAATCCTCTGCTGAACCTCTCTGACCTTAACTTGGCTGGTCATCAGATGACATAATAGATTTGGGATCTATTACCTCATCCACCTCTTTTTTAGTTTATTATTTCCCCCAAAATTTTCAAATCCCCCATCATCCTTAACACTTATTGCCCATTGAGAGGATCATATGAAATAATACACATAAAGCGCTTTATAAAACTTAAGCATCACCTAAATAATATCTTATTGTTATTATTATTTCAAAAGCTATCCTTCAAATTGTGATCAGAGGTGGTGTATGACAGGTGATATGATAAGGGCAAAGGATAGCCCATGTAATCGATTCATATTCACTTAACACAAAATCTAGTAGAAGACTCTTATCCTACTGAACTAATTGATCCCACTTGTAAGGATGATATTAGAAAATAAGTATTGTTTTATTAGTTTAGGGATACGAAGTAAAGTGGCTGGCTTGAGAAAGAACTGGAGTTTGAAGCAGAGCTGAGAGAGCATGTTAATTTCATATGTGACAGTTATAACCATTTTTCCATGTCAATTACTCTCTCTGGCCATTGAGAGTTGCTCTCTGGCAGTTGGCAGAGACACACTCTCAGAGATTGTCTCTCAGTGCTGGAGGAAGTAAAATCTTTGTCTCTTTCTCTGTCTGAGGGAAAGACCTGAAGGAGCTTAGTGTTTTCCTTTCCCAATTTGGGAAAGACTATTGAATATCTCTAGTGGTTTTATAGATTGTTTAACTCTGAGAAGACCAAAGAAAAACCTGGTCTTTGGTTTGGTCAGAGTCCTAATCTGATTCTTATTGAGACTCAAACCAGCTAACCTTTGCTATTTTATAATTTGAAGGCAAAGTTAAGATTTATAATGATAATAGCAGTAGTTTTTATTTAGATAGTATAAATTTGGGTTAGTTAGATCAAGGAGGATTAGCATAGCTTGTGAAACACAGGAGAAGCGGTTGCTTGCAGAACCTGGGAGTTTATTTGGGTGGATTTAGAATCCCTTAGAATTAGAAATCCTTCTTTATTCTCATATTGAACAGTTTCAATAAATACTTTATTTTATAATAAGAGTCTATTTAACATCCTTGCACCTGGCCCTGAAGGGAAGTTCACATTTGAGCTTTACTTTATCACTGAGGATACTCTTGATTACCTCTATCAAAAGTATCTAAACAGTTTGAACCTGATTGGCAAGTTAAACAGTTTTGAACCTATATTGGAACAGTTTTTCCATCTAAATATTTTATTTTTTTTTAACTCACCATTTTATTTTTACATACTCCACCTCTAGGAAGGAACAAAAGTAGGAAACAGGTATTTTGTGGTGGCAAAGAACTGGCGTTTCAGGGGATGTCCAACAATTGGGGAATACCTGAACAAGTTGTGGTATATGATTGTGATGGAATATTATCATGAAATAAGAAATAATGAGAGGATGGGATGACTAATTTGAATTGACACAAAGTGAAGCAAGCTGATCCAGGAGAAAATTGTACACATCAATAGCATTATTATAATGGTGATCAGCTATGAATAACTTAGCCACTCTGTTCAAGCAATGATCCAAGACAATTCCAAAGGGCCTATAAAGAAAAATACCATCTCCAGAGAGATAACTCACAAACTCTGAGTGTAGACTGAAGCATACTTTTAAACTCTATTTTTCTTGTGTTTTTTTTATCATGCTCTTCTTTTCAAATGGCTAATAAGGAAATATGTTTTGTATGACTTTACATGAATAATCAATATTATATTGCTTGTCTTCTCAAGGGGCAGTGGATGAAAGGAAAAAAAATTAAAACTCAGAATTAAAAAAACAAATCTTATAATTTTGTTATGTGTAATTGGGAAATATTTAATGGAATAAATAAAAATATTTTTAAAAAGCAAACAAGTATTTATTAAGTGACTACTATATTCCAGGAAGTATGGAGGGTATTTAATAAATATTGCTTATTTGATCCTTACAGCAATGCAGGGAGGTACCCAAGTCACAGAGGATGAGAAAGCACAGAAGGGTTGTGATTACACTGATCTAGGGAGTACCCATATTGGAGAGATCACAGAGCTACTGAAGTATGTTTGACTCTATGGTCCCTGAAAATTAATGTTCCTTTAATGTTAGTGTAGTTGGTAGAATAATGAAAATAGCTGGACATCTGATCCAAATTAAGTTACTTGAAGCAAAGATGGGGTCAGGTACATGCATAGAATACTGCATATCAATGCCTGGCTTTGCAGTAAAATACTTACCACATAATAGTCCCTGTTTCAGTTGTGAAGAGGAGAAAGCAGTGTAGAAATGGAAACTTGCTTAAATAATGTGAGCAATAATGTGGTGTTAAAATGAAAAGTGTTTGAAGTTACATATTACATTCAAATGAACACCGCCATAATTCATTGTGATTAATGTTAATGTCAAAAATATTAAAGAAAGTAATAATGATTTGTATCTTCATGTAATGTGCTACCCTTTCTTTTATCTTTTATTCCCTTTGATCAATGAAATTAACGTGCAATAAATTCCAAACCAATAAAAAGAAATTTGTCTTTACACAGCAGTTTGGTCAGCCTGTGGGAATCACTGCCACAGGAGGTCAGGGAGACAAATGCTAAGGCTGGCTTTAAAAAGGGATCAGATAATTTTATGACCATTAATAACACTTGTAGCTTTGCAAGCCAGGCACAGATAAAGGTAATCCAATCATACTTGGGGCACATACTAATTGCCTTTTGGGGTCAAAAAAAAATTCCCCCACGCAACAAGCTATTTATTGGAGCTAGGTAAAAAGAAGAGGTAGAGGAGAGAATCTTGACCTTTTATTTTGGTCAGTAGGCATGCTCTAGTCCTAAATCTGACTAGTTAGCTGTGTTACCTTAGGCAAGGCAATTAATCTCTCTAGAAGTTTTCCTTCATTCTTCATATGAAGGGTTTAGATTAGATCTTTAGAGGTGCTTTCAATATTAAGATTCCATGTGGAAGACAAAATATGCTGAAGGCCAGAGAAATGAGCAAAAGTAAAGAGAGGTCATATTCTGCCTACATTATACTCTAGTTAGACAATACCTAAGGAATTGTTTTTGGTTCTGGGCACCGTATTTCAAGAATATTGTCAGCCTTAATGGCACACAATGTGGAAACTAGAAGAGGGTAGCAAGTGAAAATAGAAGGATTGGTTTAAAGAACTGAGGGTGGTTAGGCTTAGAGAAGTCAAAACTGAGGGCAGAGGATATTAGTTGTTTTCCAAAATTTGAAGAATTGCCATATAAAAAAGATACCTTGTTTTTTTTTTCTTTTTTTGCTAGACCACAGAGAGAAGCACTAGGAACAATAGATTAAAGTTACAGAAAAGTCGGTTTGGTTTAAATAGAAGGAAAAATAATTAAGAGCGGACATGAAGAGAAATTGACTACCTCAAGCCCTCACAGGATCATTGAATTAAAAGTCTAAAACTGGAAAAGGGCCTCTGAAGTCAGATGACTTAACCCTTTAATTTCATAGTTGAGGAAATTCATGACTAGAGAAATTAAGTATCTTTCCAACGATTTTCAGGTAGAAAAAATGACCAAGCCCATTACCCAGATTCCATGACTCCAAATACAGGTCCTTTTCTAATATACCCCCAAACCTCAATGAGTTTCCAACTACAAGAGGTATTCAGAAAGAGGTTCAATGACCAGGCTTCAGAGGTACCCCAAAGGAGATTCTTTGTCCAGTGTAGCTTAAATTTAATCACATTTCCCACTCCAAGAATCTGCAATTCTAAAGTCCCCAAATCCCAGATCTGCTGCAAGATCTTTATCTTATAACCTTTATCAATAACCTGGGTATTGTCCTCTCATGAATGGCACCTAAAGTATTGAAGAAATTCCTTGCTACAGGATTCCCAGAGAATTGTTTCTCAGGTCTCAGATGAATCCTAAAGAAGATAACTATTACTAGGTGAGAGCTTATTCCTAGATGAATGTTGTTCATGACATATAGCAGAAGCCCAGGGAAGGCTTCCAGCAATGACTGTCTCTACTGCAATTGTGCTGTATCAAGGGAATGCATGTAATTTCTGCATACAGGACAATCTCTGTGCACATGATTTTATCCACATTACATCCTAATCTCTTCTCAGTAAATCCTTGATTTGCTATTCATTAGTTAATTGACAAGATTTTTTTACAAATATCTTATTTGATTCTCACAACAATTCTACAAGGTAGGGTGCTTTTATTTTAGTCATTTTATTAGTGTGGAAACTGAGGCAGATGGAAGTTAAGTGACTTGCCCAGGGTCACAAAGGTAGTAATTATCTGAGGTTACATTTGAATTCTGGTTTTCTTTACTCTGAGCCCTGGGTCTCTAACCAGTGCTCGAGATGGGAGAAGCAGTGCCATATACAAGGAATAGCAAATAAGCAATTTTGGTTGAATTGTGAGGCACTTGAAGGGGAACAACTTGTAATAAGCTGGGAAAGTAGACTAGATACATACTATGAAGGGCTTTCACCACCAAACAACAGAATCTGTATTTTATCCAAGATGTAATGGGGAGCCATGGGAGCTTTGTGTGTCACTGTCTGCCCTGGGCTTTAGTAATATCACTCTGCTTTGGCAACGAGGTGGAGAATGGAATTGCAAGGACAGGGACTTGTTCCAGGAAGACCAATTTTTGGTTATTGTAATGATTCAGAAGAAAGGTTGTAAGGTTTTGAATTAAGGTGATAGTCATGTGTGTGAGTAGAGGGAAGAGGTCTGATACCAGAAATGCTAGGGAAGGAGAACTGGTCAAACTTGACATCTTGAAAAGGGACAGGTATCTTATTAGTAGTACCCCCATCATTTAAAGCTTCCTAAAAATTGACCTCCATATTGCTAAGTTCTTCTATCCATAATTCTCAGCAGCAGGACACCATGATTCTGCTAATAGGCTTATAATATACAGACACTATTTACTTTCATAAAACTGCAGGGGTGGAACTCTACTTGATTTTGGTGTGCTCAAACTCATGATTATCAATAATTTATTTTGAAGATTCATTAAAACTCAATGTATTTATTCCCTGGGTATACTTACAATAATATTCAATAGAGAGACAGCATGGTGAGCAGCTAGGGTGCCAGCCTCAAAAGCCAGGAAATTTTGGTATCAAGTCCTGCCTTCAAGGTATACTGACTATTTGTTGTTGTTTAGCTGTGGCTGATGCTTTGTGACCCATTTGAAGTTTTCTTGGCAAAAAGAGTGGAATCGTCTGCCATTTCTTTCTCCAGCTCATTTTACACAAGAGGAATCTAGGCAAACCAAGTTAAGTGACTTTCCCAGAGTCACACAGCTCATAAGTGTCTGAGGCTATATTTGCACTCAGAAAGATGAGTCTTCCTGTCTCCAGGCCCAGCATTCTATTCACTGTGCCACCTACCTGCCCCATGTTTTGACCTGGGCAATTCACTCAAGTTCTCAATGCCATAGGTAACCCTCTAAGCTTTTGTGTTGCAGAGAACAAAATGGATGCAGGTCAAGTGAGAAGTAGGTGAGTAAACCAGGGTTATTCTGCAATGTCACAAAACAATATTAATATTATTTTTACTATTAATACACTGAGAAGTAGTATAGTATAAAAAATCAGGCATAGAGTCATAAAAACCTGGGTTCAAATGTCACATATTTGCTAGGTGACCTGGGGCAAAACACTTAATTTCTCAGTGTCCCAAGCAACTCCCTAAAATAAGAAGTTAGTAGGAATATGCTAACTTGTGTGAGTAAACGGGATTTCCTCAGTGATAATTCTCTACAGCAATGAAATCACAAGGCTAGATCAAGAAAATAAGATGATATGATGACCATAGCAGCTGATATTTATATAATCTTTTAGCATAAAAAAACATATAATGCTTATTTGGTCTTAATAATCATCCCAAGCTTGATAATAACAATTTTTATTATTTATATTTCACAATAAAAAAATCAAGAGAGAGAAGCAAAGTAGAATAGTAAAGTTAGAGTCAGAGACCCAAATTCAGACACTTATCACCTGTGTAATACTGAGATAGTCACTTTACTACTCTAAGCCTCAAACAACTTTCTCATCTGTAAAATGGAGATAACTATCAACTTCTTTAAGATTTATGTCAGGCTGGAAGAAGAAAATGTTCATCAAGTTCTTTGGCATTCTTTGAAGTGAAGGTGAATTTTAATAATGATACAGATAGTCAGCATCAGGTACATGATTCAAATTCAAATTTCTTTTCTTTGAGCCCAATACATTCTCTCTTACTCCATGATGATATCCTGTCTCCTCCCTCTCTCTCTTTTCCACAGTCCATCACCCTATGTCTGCAATATCCACCTTCATCAGCTGCATCTCTTGGAATTCCTAGATCCCATTAAGTCTTGGCTCAAGTGCCATATCCTTGAACAGTGGATCTTAAACTGAAGTCCATGAACTGGCTTGTTAAATCTGTCTATCTCTTCACACACACACACACACACACACACACACACACACACACACACACACACACACCCCTGTATTTTGACAAAATAAGGTTAATTTATCCTCTGGCTTAAAGGGAGGCCCCATCTCCCAAATGCTAACCTTACCCATATTCTCAAAATAACAGTTTATGTATTTTGTATACATTTTGTCTTTATTTATGAAAGGACAAGCTACTTATTATCCATACCAGAATGTAAAACCCTTTGGTTATTATTTTTGTTTTGGGGTCTCCAGAACTCTATTTTGCAGATGAGGAAAGATGAGTCTGAGAGGTTAAGAGACTTGCCTAGGGTCACAAAGTTCGTATCTGATGCAGAATTTGAGCTCAGGTCTCCTTGACGCTAACCCTCCAATGAATGTACCACTTGCTTGTTAAGTGGAAAGGGCACTGAATCTGGAATTATATTACCACAGGTTTCAATCCCTATCTCTGCTATTTCCCACTGCTGGACCTTGACAAGCTTCTTTCCCTCCTTGGGTTTCAGTTCTCTCTTCTATAGAATAAAGGGGTTGCCATACCAAGATTTCCTGCAGTTCTATATCACAGGACTACTGCTTTTGCCTGAAGATCACAGAAAGACATTTGTGGTTGTTTTACTTACTATGCTTTACTTATTCAGGCTCAAAAACCAGCTCATTACGGTACCTCCAAGGGGATTCTCAGCAGGCAGATTAAGCAACAAGGTCATTATTTGGTTATACTCACAGATTTTAGTTTGAAAGGACTTTAAAGGCACTCTAGTCCCACCTCCTTATTTTACTGATGAGACACAGTGAAGTTAAGGGATTTGCCCAAGGTCACACAGGTAGTGAGGGGTAGCCTTGGATTTCAACCAGATCACAATTCTTGATCAAAGTCTATTGGTTCCAAAGTCAATGTCTTTTCCACTGTATCATGCTGCCTTACTTTATTTTTTTTATACAAATAATGCGCTTGTGTTAAAAATCCAAAATACCTTGAACATACAACAGAAATGTCCTTGTTCTTTTGGCAGGTATTTTGGGCAGGTAACCATCCAAAGATCTTACATAACAAAATCCCTAACCTGAGAACAAGAACAATAAGTAGGACTCATTTGTAACTCAGACCAATCAAACTCTTTTTTTCTGCCAAAATTACCAAAATTGGTAGTTTATGAAATCATAAAAGGCTTTAGGAAGTCAGTTTTGGATCCAGGAAGATCTGAGTTCAAGTGTCACCAACTACTACAAACTGGCTATAAGACCTGGATAAATCATTTAACTTCTTAAAGCTCCAAAAGAGTTTCTAAGACTAGGAGTTGCAGAGGAAGTATTGATTTACATAGCTAAAGGGAGTTCCCAGGGCAGCTAGGTGGCTCAGTGGATAGAGAGAGCCAGGCCTACAGAGAGGAGGTCCTGGGTTCAAATCTAAACCCAGATACTTTCTAGCTGTGTAACCCTGGACACATCACTTAACCCCCATTCCTAAGCTCTTTCCGTTCTTCTTCCTTGGAACAGATACTTAGTGGTATTGATTCTAAGACAGAAGGTAAGGGTTTTTTAACATCATCATAATAATAAAGTGAGTTCCCTATGCCAAAGAAGTCACAGGTGCTACCCCTATCCCTTCCCCTATGACACAATACAGTCATAACCAACAGAAAGAGAAGACAGCACCTGGACGGGTAGGTATAGATTGGGCTCTATCAATGGAGTGATGGTTCAAACTGATGATTTCAGCAATCCATTTGAGTCTTTGAATAATAACTGGAATTTATATAGAATTTTAAAGCCTGCTAAGTGCTTTATAGAAACTACCTCATTAAGTCTCACAACAACCTTTTAAGATAATAATATACATTTTATTATCCATATTTTACCGATGAGAAAATAGATCAGTGAATTTGAAAACAGATCAGAGAATGAGAAACAGTTGAGACTAAAAAACAAGGAGTGAACCTCTTTAAATTGCCATGAATAAAGCTTTCTTTGAAATGTACTAACAAATACTTACTTGTATGCATTTATTCTGTACCTGAGTTTGGAAATATGCATTAATGACTCACAAAATCTGGTTTCAGAACTGATTCTGATCAGTGAAAAGAGTTGACTTAAAATAGGGTTGAGGATCAAAAGCAAAATAGAATTTAAATGGCAAGGCATATTAAATTTGGGTAGGGTCTGTTAGGTCTTATTTAACATCTCTGTTAATGATCTGGAAAAGAGAAATAAACAGCATGTTAATTAAAACTGTAGGTAGTATTATACTGGTAGGGGGTGTAAGCACTAGTGAGAAATAATAAGGACCCTATTGAGGTTAGGAACAGGGGCAGAAAAGAAGTCCATGTAGAGAAAACACATATATTTAATAGGATTTAAAGCACTTGTAAAGTAGTGCTCTGAAAGTGAGATTGATTGTGGGCTGCAAATTAAATACGAGGTAGCAACACAATACCACAGGGGAAAAATTTGTTACTGATTTTGATACTCTAACCCAGAGACGTTGCATTAAATAGAGCCAAAAATATATGGGTCATCTCTGGAATCACACAATTAGTTCTGGATATCTACATTCTAGAAACATGTGTTCAGAATATATTGTAAGTCATCAGTATTCAGAGCAGTGGCATTTCAAGAAAATGACTTCCTATTAAAAAAACGTATTTAGTACATTATAGTTTCTAACCAATGTTTTATTAATAAGTAGAAAAATGCCATACAACTATTACCTAATTATGGTTAGTAATTGTTTTATAAGTTGAGAGAGAGGTCAGGTCAAAAAAGTAAGACTAGAAGAGTGCATATTTATAATATGTGCATACAATATGTATTAGAAGGGCCTAAGAATTACTTAATGTGGCAAAGAAAATGGGACATTTATAATTATAATTAGGAAAGGGTAGATTCAGGTGAGATTTATTTTGTGAAATAGAGAAGTGGCGATGGTACTATAGTAGAAAGAATATTGGTCTTAGAGTTTGGAGAGAGTTTGAAGCCCAGCTCTGAGAGTTCATAGTTAAGTGACCATAGACAATTCATCTAACCTCTTAAAGATATAATTTCCTCAGGAATTCATTGATTATAAGAATTCTTTGGCATATCTATCTTCACATCATTTTGAGCAAAGTGCTATTCCAAAAAAATGCATATTTACCCCTAAGAGATGAAAGGGGAAAATGTATACAGAAATATTTATAGCTGCTCTCTTGGTGGTAGTAAAACTTGGAAAATGAGGGGATGCCCTTCCTTTGAGGAATGGCTGAACAAATTGTGCTGTCTGTTGGTGATGGAATGCTATTGTGTTCAAAGGAATAATGAAATGGAAGAATTCCAGAATGGGAAAGACCTCCAGGAACTGATGCAGAGTGAGAGGAGCAGAACCAGGAGAACATTGTACACAGAGGCTGATATACTGTGGTACAATTGAATGTAATGGACTAGCAATGATCCAGGACATTTCTGAGGGACTTATGAGAAAGAACGTTAACCACATCCAGAGAAAGAAGTGTGGAAATAGAAACACAGGAGAAAAATAACAGCTTGATCACATAATTTGATGGTGATATGATTGGGGATATAGACTCTAAATGATCACTCTATCAAAATATTAATAATATGGAAATAGCTCTTGATCAATGATACATGTAAAACCCAGTGAAACTGCTCATTGGCTATGGGAGAGGGGGTGGTAGGAGTATATGGAAAAAACATGAATCATGTAACCATGCAAAAATATTCTAAATTAACTAATTAAATAAACTTTAATTGCATATTTTCTTTTTTATGAACTTGGAAAATGTCAATAAACATGAACATTTCTTTATGTGTAGAAAGGAAAAGGTTGACTAGATATAAAACCATATCTGTGACCCAGAGTATTTTTTAAAGTATATATCTAAGCAAACATGATCACATTAACATTGCCCTGCAAGTCTGTGTTCATTTCAAACTTCTGTTCAAAGTCTGTGAAATTTATAACTCTTTTCTTTTTTCCCTACTTTTTATCACTATTCCTATCGTTTTCCTATTTCTTTTAATTTTCTCACCTTTCCAAAAAAGAAACTCTTCCTGATAACAAAAACTAATAAGCATTGTAAAGTAAAACAAATTCACACATTGGCTGTCTGAAAATGTCTCATTCTACTGCTCTTATTTATTTACTAGCACTTGCTAACTCTGGATCACTGCTGATGACTCAACTTCCCTGGCCACCATTTCCAGTACTGTCTGCACTTTTACTCATTCTCCTTAGCTCACTGGTTGAGGTGGGGGAGATAGAATACTTCTTGCTCCCCATCGCCACTTCTCAGTTGTCCTCCTACTTCCATTGCCCAGCAACCTCTCCTTTTTTGAGATGCATACTATTGATATCTGCCATCCAATGAAAATCCCAGTAAATGCTGTTTTCCAAAGACCTCCAGGTCATTCCCCTTCTTTCCATTATGAGTTTGTACAAGGCTTACAATTTTTCTCTCCTCAACTCCTGCTCTCATATTAGGAGACTTCCACAAATATACAGACTCTCTCAAGTCCTCTACCCACTCAGTGTACTCACTTCTCAAGACTTACTCTTCCACCCTACCTCAGCCACACACAAGACAAACTCTTTGTCTTGTCATCACCCACAAATGTACCATCTCCTCCTCCAAGAAACCTGCAATCCTTTTATTGACCATAATTTAATGACTTTTTCACCTCTCCTTCTATCTTCCCTTACAAAGCCCTATTCCTTTTCCATACTGTGACCCCAATCCATTTGATCCCTCAGTTCTCTCCCAGGGACCTTTAACTAACTACTCTCTCTTCCCCTTCTGGACTCCCTGATGAACAAATTTAATTCTGCACTCCTCTCCTAAATTCCTAGTTCTCTTTTCAATTTATCAATTATGCCCTGCCACAAGCTTAGTCTCAGATCATTCTCATCATTTGCCATCTTTGGTTCTACTTATGACCAGAATTCAATTTCTTCACTTCTTGTGTAAGAGTGAGTTTCTATCCCAATTCCATTAATACTATAGAAGATATTAATTCTAAGAGTTTTCATAAGGGATGAAGCTTTAAATCTGTGCACAAGATGGTTTATGCTCAGTAAACTTGTTTTTATGTCAAGAAGTCAATGGCTAATTCACTAACCAAATAAACTAATCACAGGTCACTAGGGCCTTGAAAGAATGGGGATATAAGAAAAAAAAAAGATATTTCAGCATATGATTCAGTCTGTCTGAATGGGAAGGGAAAAGTCAAGGCTCAGTGGTATCTTGGGGAGCCAACTCTTGAAATTTGTGGGGCAATGGATTCAGAGGATGGTGAAAAAAGACCAGAAGATAATGTATCTGAAGGACACACTGATGCCAAATAGAGAAAAGTATGGATATTGAAAGACAACCACCCAAGAGAGGAAAGAACTTCAAGGTTCATGATTCTCTTGCACCAAGTTAAAATGCTAGCAATGGAGGACTCCAGAAAATACTTCTAGTAACCAAGGATTATGAATTTATCCTTTGGCTACATGTGCTCTCCACATATGTGTCTCCCTATTACTGTACTGCTAAGTATGGGTCCACTCTATATACATGGGTCTTTGTATATTTATTAGAAAGTGTGCACTACACCTTTGGTGGGATGTACTGCACCAACTTTTTTTTTTTATGATGCCACCTTACTAAATACACTTTGCTAAAAATATAATTCACATTGACTGGATGATGGAAAGTGGAAGGACCCCAGTGGAGAATCATGAGTGACAGTTCCTATGAAGTCTAGCCTTCAGGGTTGCTCTAGACCCCGGGCATAGTAATAGTGGCCAGTTGTCTTCTGGGAATGCTAAACAGCAAGTTGGGAGACTGGCCTTGGGAGGATGGCTAATTAAATGAGGGGGCTGGGCTAAATTACTTCATATGTTGCTTTTACATCTAAATCTACGATCCTATGACCCCAAATATAGTTAAAATATTGTTTATATAACATGGTCTCTTTTGTAACCACCTGAAAATCTAAATCAGAGGAAATTTACTGTGTAAGGAATCAGTTGTAAATGTTACATGATTCCACTGTATTTTCTACAAAAACAAAATGACAACAACCACCAAAAAGATAAAACACACTTGTCAGCAATGCAATCACTATTGCCTAGTTACACTGTCAAGTTGTGTAGTTAGGTAATAGAAAATTGTTAAGTCTCCTTATTGGAATCGGATTTTAAAAATAACGGTTGCATTCCTTCTACTCTCACTACCCAAAGTAGAATAGTTATAACATTTTCATATAAAGGACAGGGAGAGAAACTGAAAATTATTAACAACAGATTGAAAGTGACTAGTCTACCTTCACTTTTCAAGTGTAGTCCCCATATCCTCCCTTTCCCTTTCCCACTCCCTTACCCCACCAAAAAATATCCTAACAAATTACCATCACCAACATGAAGCAATTCACAACTCACCGGAGTCAAATTTTCAAAGACTACTCATCAAAGTTAAAGGGCACCAAATTGCCCTAATCAACTTTATGACTTATAAGTATGAACTTAAGCAGTGACAAAATAATGCTCAGATCCACAGCTAGAGATTTATATTCAGCACTGAACTAACTTTGTACTAGGCTCTTTGTTTTTCCTGTCCTCCTTGATCCATCTATAAATCAAGTGGAATATCTGAACATCAGCAATGCTGTATATTAGTGCAATTTTATTAGACCAACAAATGCATTATTCTATAAAGTGAACTTACATCAAAAAAATGCAAGAATAAAGGGATCTGAATTATATATAGACTTCATCATAATACACTATTGACTATAAATTTAATGCTGCATTTGCAGATATTACTGGCCTACATCTCTTCCTTTGATATCATACTTATCACAAGCCTTTGTGGCTCTCTGAAATTATCCTAGCAAGCTTTTCCTCCTGGATTCTCTTCTTTTCCTTCTGTTTTAAAGTAGAATTCTCCTATGATTACATGGTCCCTACCTGCACCCTTTGATTGACTGTTCAATATAAAACAGCATCTTGTTTGTCTCTTTCATCCATTTATTGCTAATTTCATACTAACTACATTCTAAGTTCCATGTGGTCAGACCCTGTGTCAGGATTGTTGGATTCAGTGCTAGAAGGAAGAGTAGATATTATCTTTTCCATCTATCTCATTTTGGAGGATGGGATATTGATAGCCAGGCAATTTGCATGACTTTCCTAATAGCACATAGATAAGAGTAGATAAGGATAGAGAGGTTAAGTGATTTGCCCAGTGTTGCATGTCTGAGGCATGAAGGCTGGTCTTTTGACTCCAAATCCATTTCTCTTTTCCCTTAAACATGCTACCTAATTTAATATTCAGTAGAAAGCATGTCCATCCTTAAGCTATCAAGAGAAAGTGAAGAAGATGGCTAGCACTAAGAATGGACCCCCTTTTGTGAACTTATGAAAGATGTATAGGATGGGCCAACATCGATAGGAATATCTCTATCAATGATGCCACAAATCCATTAAGTATTCAAGCATGTCCCGAAATTGTTTAGCACTGTCCTCTGAACACAGTAGGCAGTTAATAAATGCTGGGCTCAAATCTGGCCTCAGATACTTCCTAGCTGGGTGACCCTGGACAAGGCACTTAACCCTAGGAGCCTAGCCCTTAATGTTTTTCTGCCTTCAAACTGATACTTAGTATTGATTCTAAAATAGAAGGTAAGGGTTTTTTTTAAATTAACAACAACAACAAAAGCATGTTATTCCTACTTGATAAACTCCAATGGCTCTCTATTACTTCCAGCATCAAATATAAAATTCCCTGGCACCTGTTTACTTCACAAGTTGGCTCCTATCTATCTTCCCAATCTTTTATTTCATGCCCTTCCAAATATTCTTTTTTGTTATTACTAGTCTACTTACTTTTGCTCATGCATGCTCATACTTGCTTTTGCTCATACTCCTGCCTGGAATGCTTTCTCTCCTCACCTCTACCTGTTAGTTTTCCTGACTTCCTTCAAGATTCAGCTGAAAACCACTTTCTGTCCAATGTCTCTCCTGGGCTCACCAATGACTGTTGCCTTATTTCTGAGCTTACTTTCCACTTAATACTACATCTATTGTATAAATACAAAGTTGTGTGCATATTATCTGCCTCATTACAATATGAATTATTTGAGTATTCGAATCTTTTCTTTGCTTTTGTAGATATCTCCAGCATTTACTATAATGCCTGGCACACCCTCAGAGCTTCATAAATGCTTATTAACTATAATAAAGTGTGAATCAGCTGGGATTTGAAAATTAGCCTCAAAAACTTTGTGTTTATAATACTCCATAGGAAGCATAGAAAAAAAATAAAAGTTTAAGCAAATAGTTGGGGAAGATCCTTCAGTGAGTCAGAAATAGATGTCATGAATAACTTTGTAATATACCACAGCTTCTACAATTATCCCAAATTTTCAAAAGCAAAATTGGAACATAGGTAGTAAACTCTTTCATAGCTTGATATTGCTTGTTGCCTTGTGGGGGAAAAATCCAATTCAACTTTGCCTTGCATGATTCATATACATATATATCAATGCAATCCTTTTGGCCAAGTATTTATTAAAAACCCTCACCCAGCATGCTTATAAACAATTTTAGAAATCATACAATATAATATTCATAGCTGTGTTCAAGAACTGACCTTCTGAGCTGACTTTATTATAAGCTATAAAAGTGCCAGCTAATAAAACACAAGGGCATTTAGTTGAATTCCAAGACTCTAAATTTCTAGGCATAGCATAGCCTAAAATGCAGCCTTCTTTGTCAGTGACAGTGGAAAATCTGCCATGGTGCACGTGACAACACAAAAATCCAACACTATTGAAAAGGCTTTCCATTTAATTCTGAAGGTTGGATGTTTCCTAGATATTCAAGCTGTGGCACCAAGCATCTCTGTTGTCGCTTATTTGTTGTTCAATAACACACATATAATTTTTTGTAGTTTTACCCATGAATATTTATTCTACATAAGTCCATAAAAAATTCTGGAAATTAGCTCTACCTTTAATCTTATAATACTCCTCAGACTGAGAGAAAAATTGTACTTATTCACTTAAAATTAATATCCTTTTCTTGGTTCTCCGTGGAATTCTGACAAAACATTGAATTTAATGTTCAAATACCTGGGTATTTTAATCCAGCAATCATGGCTATCTATCTTCTAAATACAGTAAAGCAAGATTATAACATTCCCTGCTGTTCACAGCCTGAACCTATGAAATGAACCTGCCCTGGAGGTCATCTTAGCAGGAGGAAGAATTGCATGATTCACAAAGCTTTTAAAGAATTCAAAATAGGAAATGGAATAAAAGGAGGTCTACAAAACTAAGAAACCATTCCCATCTTAACAAACTATGAATTTTTCTCTTGTTAGGAGCTTAATTATATGTATTTAGGAAATCACATTTCTGAATCTGTGACTGACTCACTATATCCTATGCAGATGTTTCTAAATGGTTTATCGACCTGTATAGTAAAATGCTGGGTTTTGGAATTCTCCATCCACTGGATCCAAACTAAGGCTAGTATGAACCAGAAATCAAACTAAAATACAAATATTCCCAAGAACAGTGAGAATTAATAAGCTATTACAAAGAAATTTTCATATGTAATAGATGTCTTAGACTTTTGACACAACCATCTCATTTTAAGATTATCCTTTTCTTAATGAACCCCTGAATTCTGCACTTGCCTGAGGGTTTATTTCTCAAGTAACTGCATCAAACATCAAGGAAATGAAATTTAGCAGTCATTTCTGTTGCCTCAAAAGACCTTATTAAGTGCAAGGCAGGATCACCACCTATGCAGAAAAGAAAATATTACACAGAGAGTTTCTCTCTGCTCCTCTGTCTCTCTCACCCCCTGCTGGTGCTACTGGGTGTCTCTCACTTCCCTACAGTTTTCTGTTACTATAGTGACAAAAGAAGAGGAAGTCAAGAAGTAAATTCAGGACCAATTTATCTAGGCAAAGAAAGAAGAAGGTAAAGAATATAGGTGACTCTCGGAGAAAGGGGGGGGGGAGGAAGACCCTAAGACTTGGGAGGAAATGGGATTAATGTCAAGAGGTATATGTGTGAAGGAATGAAAAAAACTAATTAGATGCAAGTCTGCAGAAAAAAAAAGGCAAACGAAAAAGAGTGGGTTATATATAGTTTATTAGTAGATGTATGATGGGCAATCCTGAGAACTGTTAAAGATTTTTAAGGAAAAAATATATCGAATTATGGGAAAACAGTTAAGACAACTGATTCAATTAAATTTTTAGCACTCAGAAGAGGGTGTAGTATAGTAGGAAGACTACTGGATTTGGTGCTAGACCTCCTGAGTTCAAAGTCTGATGGTGACTTTAGTTATTAATTTTATGACTTTGGTTAAGTCACTTATTGGCTTTTGGTCTCATTTTTTTTGTCTGTCAAATGAGAAATTTTGGACAGATGATTTCTTTAATGCCCCTACCAACTTTAAATCCCATGATACTCTGCTACAGTGTATTCAATAGATTTAGTTATTGTTGACCTGAGATTCTAATGCCTGACCAAAACTATGATCCATGTAACTAAAAGATGAGAAATATGGATTTCAATAGAAAAGAAAAATAGAGACTATGCCATACCTGAGTGACTGGAACCAGTTATCTGTTTACTAATTTCTTCTATTTTTTGAAGGCAATGTGGTACAATGGAAAGAACACTAGCTCTGAATTCAGAGAACAAATCTGGGTTCAAATCCTACCTCTGATACTTGCTACATGTGTTATTTCAGGCAAGTCTCTTAAACTCCCAGGATGACTTCTGTTACCTCATCTATAAAGCTTCCAGTTCAAGATCTGTAACCCTATAAGGGGAGTAGATTAGGAAGTCTCTTAGGTTTAATTCCATAACTGAAAATAATATTAAATTAAATAACACTGGGAAGCTTGAGTCTTAATATGAATGAACTACAGTGTTAATGCTTAGAATTCTGGAGCTGAATGTCCAATTGATTTTTTTGTAGATAAGGAAATTAAGGACAGGAAAAACTGACTTCTATACTATTCTACAGTAAGTAGATGGTAGACTTCTCACACATCTGTGTATGTATGTGTGTGTGTGTGTGTGTGTGTAAACGCATACTTGCTTTTATCTTTTTTGTGAACTTCAGTCCTTCATCTTCAGCTGTACAGAAATATTTCAAGCTGGATATTCCAATATTGTGTAAAATTCACCATATCCAAAGTGGAACTCATCCTCTGCCCCCAAATATTCCTGTTTCTTTTGGAGCAATACTATTCTCCCAGACATCTAGATGTGAAGCCTTGAAGTCATCTTTGACTCTTCTTTTTTCCTTATTACTTCCATCAAGCTCCCTTCTCTAATCAGATGCCAAATTCTATTTATTTAAGAAGCATTATTATTGGTCCTCTTCTCTCTATTCAGTTGCTATCACTCTTCTTCAGGCTGTCATCCACTTACAGGTGAGGAGGTTAGGTAGCACACTAAATAGAGCACTAGACCTAGATTCAGGAAGACCCAAAAGTTCAAATCCAGAGAGAGACACTTACTTGCTATATGAGCCAGCAGAGTCACTTAACCTTTATTTGCCAGAGTTGCCTTAAGTGTAAAACAGGAACAATAATAGCATCTGCCTCCCAGGGTTGTTGGGAGATAATTATTATATCAATTATATAATCGCCTTATTGTATTATATATAATGTAAACCAGCATACATGATATGCAAAAGTTATGAGATAATATTTGTAAAGTACTTAGCAAAGTGCCTGATACTTAGGATGCATCATATATAAATGCTTATTCCATTCCCTTTACTCCCTAACCCCAATCACCTAGACTATTGTAAAAGCCTCCCAATGGGTCTAGTTGCCTCTCCTCTTCAATTTATTTTCACCCAATTGCCAAAATAATCTTCCTAAGTAAGACATAGATCTGAATATATTAACATCTCACTCACCTACTGTCTCTAAAAGAAAATACTATACATATTCCCTGGGTCCTCCTCACTCTAGCTCCAGTCTATCTTTTTCAGTCTTATTTCCCGATTCCAACCTTCAGTATTTGCCACCTTGCTCATTCCTTGTTCCAGTCACACTAATAACTTGGTTGCTAAATTTGACATTCTCTGGACTTCACTATCCTCCTTACTTAAATTTTATCCTTACCTTTCTTCAAGTCTCAGCTCAGGTTTCACCTCCTGCATGTAGCATTCCCTGATTTACTTCTGCCATATCTGCCCAGATCAAAGCCTTTTCTTCTTCAAAAAACACAAGTTCTTTGAGACAGGGACTGTTTCAATATTGTCTTTGCCCCCTAGAAACTAGTTGAAGTACTTTAACTATTTTGGCATTCCCGAGCTCCCATCATGGAATCTGCTCTAATAATGGAAATAGATAACAGTTCTGCAATTTATAGCCTTAGACATATCTTGGTACATGAAGAGGTTACATGATCTACCTAGGATCATATTGTCAGTATGTCTCAGAAGTGAGGCTCAATGCCTAGTCTTCTGAACTCCACAGACAGTTCTCTAATTTGCTACAATATGCTAGCTTGCCTTCAAAATCAAGTACTTAGGGGGCAGCTGGGTAGCTCAGTGGATTGAGAGCTAGCCCTAGAGAGGGGAGGTCCTAGATTCAAATCTGGCCTCAGACACTTCCCAGCTGTGTGACCCTGGGCAAGTCACTTGACCCCCATTGCCTAGCCCTTACCACTCTTCTGCCTTGGAGCCAATACACAGTATTGACTCCAAGATGGAAGATAAGGGTTTAAAAAAAAATCAAGTACTTAAATAATGGTGATTGACTGAATAATTGGTACTCAATGAATTTCATGTCATTTGACACCCTATATAGGTAAGGTAAGCTTGAAGGAAAGTCCCCTGAGAATTTTAGTAACTAGAAACCTCTTATATGAAGTAGAATTACTTTTGGAAATTTTCAACACGTCCAATTGCTGGCTCTGAAGTTGTTTTGATTTCATGTTAGGAGAAATAATCTCTCACACTCTCTCACATACACACACACACACACACACACACACACACACACAGATATGGGTACCAACTCTGTTCCTTTTCCATAAATATTTTTAAATATTTTTTCTTTAATTAAAGAAATCCTCATAATCAGCAAATATTTGCTTCCTAAAACTAATATCAGAAGTGAAAAAATAAAATATTTATAGTTTACCCTGATGATGATGATGATGAAAGAAAAATAATTCTTATGCACCCATATACTCACTGAATCATAAAATTTATAGGCTAAAGTAGGATTTTAGTAGGCTACAGAAATTTTGACATGGCATTCTACCAACAGTCCTTGAAGACCCTTAAGATCCAAATAAAGTAGAGGCTCCTATTTCTGTGGTTTCCTTCCAAAGACAGAAGTTCTGTAAGTGCCATCTGTTCTATTACTTACCAAGGGCTTTACTGGGATTTTAGATATAACCACTTATTATCACCAAAATGTTGAATAATCTTAAGGAACTGCCAGTGGGCTCCACTTCAAGTAGCTCATTCAGTACATTATTGTCCTTCTCCAAAAATCATGTTTAGAGCTGACGAAAACATGGCTAATGCTTCTTTCTGTGCTTGAAGAGCACTTAGAGTGCAGTTGGACCATAAAGGGGAAGGCTTGAGGATCTACACACTTCTTCCTCTCCTGGTTATGCTGAAAACTTTATTAGACATATTGTAATAACAGCCCTCACTTATATAGTAATGTAACATTTGGGAAGTGCTTCACATGCATCATCTCACTTGAGATTCACAATCATCCTGTGCAGTAGATACTAACGGTATTATTAACCACAGATACAAATGAGAAAACTGAGGAGTTTAGCAAGGTTAAGTGACTTCCTTAGGGATAACAAAGCTACTAAATGCATGGTTGGGATTTTAACCCAGATCTCCCTGTCTCCACATCTAGCAAGTTTTTCATCTAGAAAATGCATATATTTCATGAACACGCTATGTATCATATTATTCTCTATAAAAGAATATAGTGTGGCAAAGACATAATAGCATAATGTTATTAGAGAACTCTTGGATTATTTGGGGGGGAGGGTCAATGAACCAGTATTTACTTTATATGTGTGTGTGTGTGTGTGTGTGTGTGTGTGTGTGTGTGTGTCTAACTTGGGTTTAAATTCTCCTTTTAATATAAATTGGTTGCAAGAACTTGGATAAGTCACTTTACCTCTAACTGCCTCAAGCAGATCTTTTAGGGTGTAATTTGAAGAGCAGGTGGTATAGGAAGTTTCCTCATTGGGAGGTCTCTAAAACACTGAAATCTGAACAAGGATACGGCCACCCCAAAATCATTACACTCTTCGTATTACTTTTAGGGCATCTTTCCTACAGTCATGATCAAAAGCTACAGGAGAGAATGTTCAATAGAAACATGGATTACCCTTATTCATGCAATACTCTTCTCAAAGCAAAATGTTTGAGTTTACCCTTACAATCGAATTGGATATGTTAAGCATGTTCTTCAATTCTTAATCACAAAGCAGCTGAGCTGAGATTCCTATTTTGAAACACAATGTTAATGAAATGTAAATAATTCTGAAACATAAAATTTCAATTACTAATGACATTTGAAGTATGGAGTAAAAGGCATTTTGGCTTAAAATACTTAGCTTCAGGAATTCAAAAACAAACAGAAAGCCAATCCTCAACTTTTTAGAAATTGTTTTCCCTTCTGTGGAAATTAGAGTACTTAGTTTTCTACCATGACAGAATGACAGATGTGTCTAGTAGCCTCTAGAGAAGAGTATATGGCTACTAAAAAGAGGAGAGGAGAAAAATCCCTGGACTTGGAGTAAGGAGACAAGTTTGACTCTCAACTCTTCCACATTCTAAACTGATATCTGGTTATCGTTTAACATCCTTGGGCTCAGTCTCTTTATCTGCAAAATGAAGAGATTGAACTAGATGATCTCTAATGTCCCTGAAAAGTCTAAGAGTCTTCAGTTTTATAAGTCTAGCACCAAATATACAGCTTACAAGTAGGCTAGTCCTTGGAAATAATGTGGATATTCTTTAAGGTACATTTACTTTAGGGGACATATATCTGTTTTCCCAGAAAGCACAGAGGTTCTAGGTGCAGCAGTATGAATGAATAATGAATCTGACAGTAAGCCCATTCAGATCAACAACATAAAATCAAAATAGGTATCCTTCTCGAAAACTATTATGTGCACTCTTACACAGCTCTAAATACCACATCTAGTATTCTGGCAGATTATGCAACTTTCAAATACTCTCTGGAGGTTTATGTCCACACAAACCAATAAATGGATTACATTCATCCATGTATGCCGCTCTTTCATCTGTAACAGATATAATATGGGTAATAGTCTTCACTTATTAAGCTAAGAATAATTCAAATCAAATTACTAATGTATATTAATATCCTCCATTTCTTTTTAACTACTTCAGAATGCCATGCATCACAAAAGGGGGGGACCACCCAAAGTAAGCTGGAAATTGCTGATGAGATTTCAGTGGCCGGGATGTGAAAGGATTCCTGTTATTGTCCTTGAATTGAACCCAGTAGTGCAGAACAATAGAGTTATTTTCCCTCATCTGTCAGTTACTGGAGTGATAGAAGCTAAGATTCTCAGAAGGGGGATGGAACATTTAAAAGAGTGAATGAGTAATAAGCCCCAGAGGCCATATTAGCATGCTATATCAAGGAGAGGAGTGCTTCTGTTTAATTGGATGATGGTTTGACAGAGTAGCCTATATACATTTTAAAGCATAGAGTTTGTGGTCTACTCCCAATAAATGGTTCACAGTGAAGCTTACAGACATTTTCAATCCAATCCAAGTTATAAAATACTTTAAAAAAAATCTTAAATCTTACCTTCCGTCTTAGAATCAATACTGTGTAATGGTTCCAAGGCAGAAGAGCAGTAAGGGCTAGGCAAGGGGGGTTAAGTGACTTGACCAGGGTGACATCACTAGGAAGTCTGATCTTTTGTTTTTAGGTCTAACTCCCAATCCACTGAGCCACCCAGCTGCCTTCAAATCTAATAAACATTTAGTTAGCATCTATTATGTGCCAAGTACTGGGCAGAATTAATAAAAAGTACAATAGTTCCAACCCCAAGAAGCTAATCTTCTTGATACAATCTAAAGGGGAAATCTCTATTAAAGATATTCTACATACATAGAAAAAATATTTTGTATGCATATAGCACTGCGTGGTTACAAAATGCTTTTACATATATCATGTCATTCACTCCTCATCACTACCCTATGAAATAGATAGTACAATTGATACCAGTTTTACACATTTAGAAGCTTTAGGAAGCAATAGAACGAAAATTCAAACTCAAGCCTTCTGGCTTGAAATCTACTGCTATTTCTCCTGGGTATCAGTACTTTTCAGGAACTCGCTGAAGCATATCTCCCATAAATAAAAATGTTTATTGCAAGGTTCTGAATTTTCTCAATTCTGCAACAGAACAGTATTGAAACATAAGAAATCTCAATGTTAGGAAAATAAATAGGGATGAATTTAAAGTCTTGGACTTATGCTTGAGTGATTAAAAAAATCAACTTCATAAGTATAAGATGTAAGAGAGATGAGTAGAAAACAGTGAAACCCCCCCCCCAAAAAAAATCTAGTGATTACTATGAACTACAAGTTCAAAGAGGCAGGAATTTTGGGGAAAAGTCAAGAAAAATTATGTTAGGTTACAGTGAGTAAATGCCTTCTCTGTTAGAATATAAGTTCCATAAGGGCAGGGTCTATTTTTTTTTTAACTCCTAGAAAAATGCTTCAAATGTAGTATGTGCTTGATTAAAAAAAAAAAAAGAGTTGGCTGGTAGCATGTAGGGAATGAAGAGATGATAGCTCCATTCAATTAACCTAGACAGACTACAAATAGTGTCATATTTATTCCTGGAAGCCATATTTTAAGGATATTGATACACTGCAATATCTGAAATAAAGTTTCTGAAACTAGAGTCTGTGAATTTTTTACAAAAAGTTCTTAACCATCTTTTGATATAACTGATTTCTTTTGTAGTTCTAGATATTATATTTTATTATATTTAAAAACATTACTCTGTGAAGAATTCTATTACACACACACACACACACACACACACACACACACACGTGCAAATATTAAAAAGCACTGGACTAGAAAGAGGTTAACTAGTCAATGGAAAGTCAAATCTATGTTACATGAGGGTCAATGGAAAGTACCGGGTATTCTTTTCCTGGAAAAGATTTCAAGAGGGCTGTCATTGAGTATTTGAAGGACTGCCACATGGAAGAGAGATTAGCCTTGGTCTCCTTGGTCTCAGAGGGCAGAACTCAGAGTTATAGTAATTGAGAGGAACTAGATGTGGCCATATAGGAAAAAGAATACTGAATTTGGAATTAGAGGATCTATTTGAATTCACCCTCTGTCACTTATTACCTGTATAACCTTGGACAAGTCATTTAATCTCTTGGAGTTCCAGTTTCTGATTTATAAAATAAAGAGGTTGGCTCTATGGCTGCTGAAGTCCCTTTCAGCTCAATAATCTATAACCCTGTAAAGATGCAGAGGTCACACTTAGGTTCAACATAAAGGAAAAAAAATCCTAATAATTAATCCAATCAAAAAATTGAATAAATTGCCATAAGGAAGTAATGGAATCCAACTCTAAACTTAGGATCCCCATCATTTTTTAAGCCCTAACCTTCTGTCTTAGAATCAATACTGGATGTTGGTTCCAAGGCAGGAGGGTAGTACAGGCTAGGTAATTGGGGTTAAGTGACACGTCCAGGATCACAGAGGAGCGAGGAAGTGTTTGACATCACATTTGAACCCAGGATTTTTTGTCTCTAGGCCTAGTTCTCAATCCACTGAGCCACCTACCTGCCCCAGATCTCTATTACTTTTAAACATTTAATTTAATTTAATTTAATTTAATTTAATTTGAACAAAAATTTAAACTTTTAAAAGCTGGATGATTATTTAGCTGTGTTTTAGAGGGGCAAAGATAGGCTGAGCCAGATGGCAGGTGAAGTTCTTTTCATCACTGCAATCTCATGATGTGGTTGACTTCATCACCAAATTCACTTCTCAACTCTGGGTCCCATCTTGATTTAAGTACTAGCTTTGTATTACCTATAAGGTATTGGACTTAGAAAACTGTTTGATTAATATGGTCTTCAGTTGTTTACTATATGCTACATTTTGCCATCTAGATGTTTAAGCTGCTTAACTCAGTGACATCTTCTCTTTCTTTGTTATTAACCCCACTCTACACACAAGTACTCAATAGATAATACTAACAAAAGCATCAACCTTCACTTAAGAAAAAAGGAATTGTGAATGAGTGATATAAATGGAGGCAAGAAGGAACTGGAGTGTGGATTTTTATTGTTACATGATTATTGTTTCAGTGCAGATAAAGTAGAAACATATTTATGGAAGAAGGGATATGCAGTGGTAGAATTTTGTTATGTTAGTAAAAAAAAGGGGAGGGAGGAGAAACTGCTATAAGAATATGTCTAAAAGGAGGAAAGGCACACATGGGTAACGTATATCAGGTTTGCTAAAAGCAATGAGGATACCTTATCCTCAATTAGATGCAAAAACAGAAATCTGCCAAGTCTAAAAGACCAGCATATGGTGTAATGTGTGCTGCCATTTTAGCATTTAGAGGAAAAAAACCCTGATTTTCTAAGACATTTTTCCCAGAAAACAAAAGAAACCAAACAAGGTTAGAAAATAGCCTTGTGACATTAGGAAGAGTAACACTGAGACTTTAAGAGTCACTGTGCACTACATGGCCTATTCATGCCATAAAGTAATGGGAAATTAATCATTTTTAATATCATTCTAAAATTTTATTCCAACATGTTTTCTGTGCTACTGTCATTTTGTTTAGCACTTTTGTTGTTGTTTAGGTAGTATTCAGTCATATTTAACTCTTTTTGATGCCACTTGAGGTTTTCTTGGCAGATACTGGAGTGGTTTGCCATCTCCTTCTCCAGCTCATTTTACAGATGAGAAAAATGAGGCAAATAGGGTTAAGTGACTTGCCCAGGGTCACACATTAAGTGTCTAAGGCCAAATTTGAACTCAGGATGGTGAGTCTTCTTGACGCCAGGTCTAGCATTAGATCCACCATGTCACATAGCTGTCCTTTGTTTAACATTAGCAGCAGAGAAAACACTTGAAAGAACCCATTAGGCAGATGACCTCGGTTTGAATCCTAGCTCTACTATATTACCTATATGGCATCAAGCAAATCACTTAACCTTTGTTGTACCTGAGTTTTTTCATTGGAAAAAAGAATGGATTGGACTAGATGACCTCTGAGATCCCTTCCAGTTCAAAAGCTATGATCCTAGTTATTTTATGCAACATTTATGGAGGGAAAAGAACTGGAATATGCTAGAAGATATTTAATTCTGGTTCTGGTGGTTACTATACATGTGAGTCTGAAAAAAAAGGACAATAATCCCTGTTTCATATATAGGTTGAAGGTTGTATTTGATAGTTGTGAGGTTGTGATAATCAAAAAAGATGTATGGAAGTGTCTTATTAACGGTAAAGTTATATGCAAATGTGAGAGGTTATTATCATCTCATTTGACTTTTATTTCCCTCTAAATAGAGTTCAATTAAAATGATGGTTAAAAATAGTTATTCTGAAATTATATTTTTATATTTAATGTTCTGCAGACCACTGGATAGACAGATTAATAACAACTCCTTCTGTGGTTGAATAAAAAGTATTAAGATCCTGGGCATATGCAACAAAGAAAAGAAAGGTTCCATACACAAATAAATGTTTTTAGATGCCTTCATTGGGATAGCAAAGAATTGGAAATAAAGTAAATTTACCCACTGATTGAGGAAGACTGAAGAAGGTGGCACATGGATGTAATGGGATATTACTGAGCTGTAAGAATTGACAAATGTGAATCCAGAAAAGCATAAAAAGATCTCCTGAAATGATGAAAAGTTAAGAAGAACCAAAAAAAAAAATTCACACACGTAACAATTACTACTACATATGTAAAAAAGAACTATGAAGAAAAAATTAATAGTATAAAATTATAAAGAACCATTTTGGCCCCAAAGAAGGGAAATAAGAACTCTATTATTAGAAATTCTAAGATATGTCTTACTCCTTCACCAAGGTAAGGTATCCTTCAGTGCGAAAAATCACATATGTTGTCAGATTTTTTTATTGAACAATTTCTCTGATTCCCTCCCTTCTTTCTTTTCTTCTTAAAAAATATTTGCTCTGGGAGATGAAAAAGATATAAGAGGACATATAGATAACATAAAAACAATGTAATCATATAGTAATAAAATTTTATTCATAAAAAGAAAGTAATAATTTATTAGGATACAAACTTATCCTGTGTAAAATTAACCAAAGCATCTAGTACAACTCCATTAGCAGGTGGGACAAGAAGGGATGATAAGTACCTCATTCTATTCCTAGTTGATTCTGATTTCCTCTGCTAGGTATTTATAATTTATATTTATATACAAATATAATTCCATAATAAATATTTGACAAGATGAGTACATAATAATTCATTAAAAAAGAATGTTTTCAAGTTTTTATGGATCAGTATTATTTGTGGACAATGGCTCTTTCTGTGTTAATGGTTTAGTTTTAGTAAAGTTTATTAGTTCTAGTATTGCCATTTTTCACGTCAGCCCATGAAGGACTGAATTTCTAATGTACATTCTATATAGCAGATTATGTCTTCTTAAATATCCAATAGGTGCTAAATTTCTACAACCTGCAGTTAACTATTGAAAGTTTCTACTTTTTCCTTGAAGAATTATTAAGTCATAGCTTAAAGAAAACACCTCTGTAAATTCAGATATCAATGACCTGGTCTCAATTGACATCTCAAGCCACTGTTTCCTCAAATAAATTATTCATGATTCAGACTTTGGCTTAAGCCTTGCCAACATCTTACTGGCTGAATTCATGGGGGTGTCACTCACAATGGCCTTTTGATCCCATGCTGGATCTTAATATGTTTCAAAGGTTCTATCCACAGGTAACCAATTACAGTTATATTTGAGAAATCCAATGGCAGGTGTGTGTTATCTGCCTTCACTACTGCTTGCTGAAGTGATCAGCTTGCTCCAAACAAAGTATTTCTCCAGGTAACTGGCCTGTTTATCATATAATCTGAGAATATTTACCATTTTCTTCCTTTTAGGTAAAGTGTTTTTATTTTTTAATAGCTACTAAAATGGTAATGAGTCATTTGCTCTGTTTATATGATAAAGCATTCCGTTAGTAGTACTATTATTATGCTCTGTGATTTCATTACTATAAGAAGGGGCAATTCCAGTGTGGAAGTTCTTTCCACCAAAACCAAGCGTGACAAATCGTATGTAATGTATTGTCTTAGAGATTTAGCTAGTTGGGGGACAGTTAAATGACTAGCCTATGATCATGCAGCTAATGAAATAATCAGGTTTCAAATCTATCTCTTTCCTGATTTCAAATCTAGGGCTCATTCCAATATACCATATTGTTTATATCATCTTCATTGAAGATGATATATTCATATATCTAATATTAATTGTCTATCTCATATTCACTCACTCACAAATTCACAGTAATGTCTGAACCACCTATAATCAAAGAAAAGCCCAATGACCTTCTGAGCAAGTTTTTTTAAGAAGCTTATTGCTTATTAACCCAAATGAATCTCTAATGATTAGAATTTCAGCCATTGTAACATGATAAGAGAAGGAGAAAAGAATAAGTATTTCTATAGTGCCTACTATATGCCAGGCACTTTGCTAAGTACTTATTTTTCAAAAACAAATTCATCCCATTTGATCCTGAGATCCTGCAGAGTAGATACTACTATAGCCCCTATTTTAAAGTCAAAGAAACTGAGAAAAAAAATAGAGGTTAAGTGAGTTGCCCAAGGTCACACAGCTAATAAGTAGGCAAGTTGGATTTGAAATTAGTTGAGATCTAGGTTTGAATCCTGGCTCTTTTATTAGCTGTATGTCTTACTATAGGCTAATAAGCTTGGATTTGAATTCAGGTCTTCCTGACAGCAGGCACAGCATTCTATCCACTGTAACACCACTTGACTCTAACAGAGGAACAAAGGAAAAGTGAAAAAAATAATAATAATTAGGCCATGTGGGAGAAATATATTTTAGGGTGGGGATAGGGGTAGCCAATAAAGGCTACCACCCAAGTCAGCCAAGTCTTTCGGAAGATTTGCCCAGATCTACTTTTCTAAAAATTTCTTCTTTTCAGTGTCCTTCCTTCTCTTATCTGATAGTAGTAGGTTATTTTACAATTGTAAGGTTCTCACACTCATTCACTTATTCTCTCTCTCTCTCTCTCTCTCTCTCACACACACACACACACACACACACACACACTTTAGCACTAGCAAAGGAAACGTACTACAATAATAACAAATGCAACCTCCAGTATAAATGTAGAATAAATTCTATTCAATGAATTAAAAACAAGTAACCTCTTACCAGAGAAGCTATTAGGCGAAAAGGAACCCAGAAAATTAGTACTATTGTTTAAAGACACAGAATAGGCTATATTCTGAATATATCCTTGACCTTCTACAAACTAAATAGTAAAATACAATTTCTTTTACTCCTGGAATGATGATCAAAATTATGATAAATTATTCATGGGGAAGTGAGCCTGAACAATTCTTCTCTGCCAATAAAAAGTTTATTTTCTATTAGAGAAAGGTGATTGACTGTCTTTATATACTTATTCTTCTACTTGCCTATATTACAATTGAGGGTATATCTTACCAAGAGTATTAAGCATTTTAAAGGAATATATTGCAAATACTTCTCACATGCAGATGTTAATGAAGGAATAAATATAAAACAGCTAAAGTGAGAAATTATCTGATATGAAGTTTTGTTAATCAGAAAAATTAAGTGGATCTGAAAAAGATTGAGAGAATATGCCATATGTACCAATCAAGGAAAAAGGATAGCTGCGCCTTGAAATTTCCTAATTAGATTTTCTTGAAACAGTTTCTAAACAACTCTTTTTTAAAAATAGATGAGTCATACCATTCATTGCTGAAAGTTTATGCTCTTTCTTGACCCCAAAAGGCTCTGAAATTAGCAGTCTTATTTGTTATGATGTTCAGAAATGTTTGAGAAAATGGAAACTGAAACTGGAGGCAGAAGCAATATAAATCCCCTAGCAATTTTATATTAAAATCACTTTATATGAAGGCCTTGAAAGTCCTAACTTCCATCTGTATGGGTACTTCAATACTCATGCTGATTCCTTTGCCAATGAAGAGTAAAATTCCATTCCTATCTTAGCCGAGAGATTCATGAATTACTGGTGGCTAAAAATTTCATCACCTGGTGGCCAATCTGGTAATGAATCTTCCTGAATTTAACTAGTCTAGTCCTCAGATGACAGATTTACAGTCTGTCACTGGGCTTGTACTTGAAGCTCATCCAGCTTGGTGGGGCCTGCCAGAGCTTATGTTCTACTTTTAGAGGCTTTGAGCACCCAGCATAATTAATCTCCACACCATCATGAGGCACTGGAAGAGTACTTTAGTGGTAGAATTTCACACCGAACTGCTCTTTTTTTGGTAAATAATTCAAATCCTCACTAGACATTTTAGCCTGAAATTCCTTAACTATAGTGTTCAAAATAATAACTTCTCAAAATAAAAAGGAAACTAATAAAAACAATTTTAATAACACTTGTAGCTTAGGGGACTGGTAGTACCCAAATAGACAAATAAAATATCCTGGCAACTTTTAATTAAGCATAAAATGAGAGTTATCTGAATCTGAGGCATCCTAACAACTTCTGACAGTTGTTTCAATGGAACATTTATCAGCCATAACCTGGAAGGATCATGGTACCACCAAATCTCACGTTCTCATTAGATAGTGAGCAGGTGGGTTTCAGAGTCGATGAAAGCAACTCACTTCTCATAGGGGTAACCTTTCTTGTCCCTCATTAAGGTGAGTGATGACAGTAGGACGAAAGGAAGCATTTTCTTTCTATTCCTAACACAGTAACAAGAACCAAGAGAGGGTGCTTGGCTATAGATAAATAGGTCTACTCTGGCTTCAGGACTTAAGTTTTATCAGACAAGAACTCATGTAGGTTTATCAATCTTCTATTCAACTCAGAGCTTTAAAAAAATGTTGCTTACTAATGTGGAGTCCCATACACATCTCAATTCTTCATCTTAATCCCATCAGTAATTCTTTTGCATTTGGTCTGCCATCCTTTCTAACATACTTGTAAGATATAAATCAAATAGAATACCATCAGAAACTATTGGTCACCATGATTAAGTATATATGCTGATGATTCTTCAAAAATAGGCTGGTGGCCAGAGATACTATTCCTGTCCCTTTCATACTTTGACACTGATTCATCCCTATGTTTCTTTGAGATTCTTCCAAGGCAAGAATGGCAGATGTGAATTGGGGGAACAGTAGTGAAAGAGGTGTTCCTGTAGTTGATCCTCAATATCATGTATAATGGCTAGGGTACTAAAAACAACATAAAGGAAGCTAGTCAAGGGGAAGAAAACCAACAAATCTAATTTTCTATCTTTTCCTTACTATCATATTTATCTTCACCAACTTGAAAAGGCAGGATGATAGATACTCAATGCTTCCAGTGATTATATAAACATTTTCAATCACTTGGAAATAGCATAGGGAAAAAATAAACATTTATAAATATTTTACAGAAATTATATATTTGGCAATAGTCATTTCTAAGCAATTTTCCCAAGACAATTTTTTTTGAAATAATCTCACTAATGGGGATATAAAACTGTCCAACAATCCCAGGAAAGCTATATAAGATATATCTAAAAAATGGGCTTTTATGCATGCCATAATGAAGTGTGTGCTGTATAAAGACAAAAGTTGCTTTCTGAACAGTACTTCTCCTAACAGATATATCAGTGAAACTTTCACTGAAAAAAAGTTTTTTTGTGGAAACACTTCTGCCTTCCCAATTTAGACCAAAGGGAATCTCAAAAATTTGCCTTCACTAACAGAATTCTTTTCTTGATAATTCCATTATATTTTAAAAGGTACATTAAATAATCAAAAGGGGAAATGTTTAAAAACTATTGAAATAATAAGTATTCAATTTGCCAACATATTGGACAGAGAAAGGTATCTTCAACTTCATAGAAATTTTGTTTGTTTTCTATAGATCACAACATAGGAAATAAAGATGGAATATGGCTAAATTGTATAATGTTAATTTATTTAAAATACTTTTTAAAAATGTCATTGTTTGCTAGCTAAGTCACAAAGCAGAACTACTAATAATTTCCTGTAAAATTTCTTAACAGCCAAATTCAGTTATTACAGCATTATTGTATTAAAATGTATTTGTTTAGGGGATAAGGTTAAAAGTCACATCTGGGATTGATAGGGCTTGTTTTTTACCCTGTTTTTCAATGATAACTCTTCAACTCTAAGCAGTATTGTGCTTCTAAATGAGAGTGGGTGTAAGGATGCTCAGCATAATGGAATGGGCCACATTTAATTCCCTTAATCGCTTGATCAGGGCAACTGAATTAACCAGAAACATCTGCTCACTTTAGAGGACCCAAGCCTGGTTCTTTCCTTTTATTCAACACTGTTCTTTGGGGTGATTGCATTACCTTTTGCCTGTTTTTCTCCTCCCTCCCCACCCTTTATTTTTCCCCCTTTTGCTACTTTGATAAATCTATATAAAATGAGAAGGCATGCCGTGACTGTCCGAGGACATGCAAAGGGCTGACCTTCTAGACCAGAATTTACTGTAATGGGGCATTATGATCTAATTTTATCAACTTTGCCATTCTTTTTTTGCCTCATGATTACCTGCAGATGCCTCTGGTTGTCTGCTACTATGATAGCGAACCCCCAACAAACTCAAAATTCCCAGAGAACCACTGCCAATTTCAAATGCTGTAACACTTCCTCAAAACTTCTATCAACATAAGGAAATTCAATTTCTTTCCCCTTGAGGAGTTCATGGTAATTTTGACAAATCTGAAAAACAGGTGACACAGATCTGAGCCATCACTAACCAAAAATTGAAAGATTTGGGGGAGGGAGGCTGACTTGTGACTTCATCAATGAAGGAAAAAGGCAAAAAATATTTCCTTTGAATATGCTGCTGTGTCCCTCCCCTGTAGCTTAGTTTTAAAAATGTGTCCTGGGATCTTCCTGACTTCAGAGTCAATCGTATGCTCATCAAATTACTATTCTCTTTCCACAGAGATTGAAAATTAATATTTTAATATGAGTATGTGCACACACATTTAATGGGCAGCTAGATGGTACAACAGAGAGAACAGTGGGCTTAGAATTAGGAAGACATCTTCATAAATTCAAATTTGGTCTCATATACTCACTAGCTCTGTGACCCTGGGCAAGTCACTTGAACTCTGTGCTCCCAGGCAACTCTTTAAGACTTAAATTTCAGAATGGTTGCTGATGTTCATTGGCAGAAGGATTTTTCTCACTGAGAGCTCTCTACATTGCTGAAGTCATCATAGTTTGGATAAATTTTTTTTAAATTAAGTTCACAGAATTAAAAAAAAATACCTTACTAAATACACAGTAATGAAGTAAAAGATGCCTTAATATTGTTTAATTTTTTTATTATTGGAGACATTTTATTTTCATAAATTCCTATTTAACTGCCAAAAAAAGGTTAACAAGTGGCACAACTCCATTCACTGAATATATATCCGATAACAAAATATATTGAACTGCTTAAGATGGAATTTTCACATTTAAATCCCTTAAGTATTAGTATGGGAAACGTACTCAAATGAAAACCTTTGTATCCCCAGCCCTCAGCATAGCGTCTGAAAACACAATTGTTTAATAAATACTAGTTCATTTCACATGGTTATTATTATTAATACTAATAATGGTAGCATTTATATGAATTAGTTTTGTTATGTGCCAAACACTCTACAAAGATTTTGATTTGTTTCATGTTTAAAACCACACAACCACTTTGGGAGGTAGCTGCTATTATTATCCCATTTTATAGTTGAGGAAACCGAGGCAGATAGAAGCTACTGGCCTTGTCCAAGGCCACAAAAGTGTCAGCCACTGAATGTGAACTCAGCTATTTCTTGCTACTAGCCCACTACTCTCACTACTGCGCCACTGCTGCTACCAAGATCCTCATATGCAAAGGACAGACATTGGGTTCTCTGGTTCACTGGTTTGGGTTCTCTCGGGTTCCTTTCATGGCTAACATTCTGCTTTTTTTGTACCATGCCATGTTAGGACTAGGATGCTGTCTTTGTGAAGTTTTATTTTGCTTCTGTTATAGCCTTTGCTATAGAACTAATACAAGAAAATTTTCAGGAGCAAGCACTTAAGTCCTGGAGTCAAATGTTCATTTGATGCATTTATACCTCGAGCAGGTGTTTTCTGATGTCTTAATTTACGCTGAATGTCAGGCGGCCCCTCAGGCTAATGGTATAACATTAACCTGTTGTTGAACGTTAGCTGCGATATTTACAAATGACTAAACAGCTACATACAGTACTTCCAAAGGCACAAAATCAATCATTTCCTGTTCCTAACACTGGAATAATTAGTAATACCGGTGGAATAACTTTAGCTCTTCCCAGCCTCCCCAAAGGGGTTAGAGGTAGGGGGAGAAGACTAGAGAACCCCCTTCCCCATGGAGCTCCGCAGAGATTTAGCTCCTTTCGAAAATACAGTCATGGAGTAGAGAGAGCTAGAGGGGAGTCGCAGGATTTGGCTTAGAATCTGCCTCAAATATTTACTAGTGTGATCCTGGGCAAGTCCGTCTACTTTGGTTGGCTCAAATTCTTGCTCCGTGAAAAAAAAAAATTCATGGGTCAGATTAGAGAAGCTCTAACATCCCATCTCACTCTAAATCTGTCACCCTAGGGAGTTAACTGGCATACGTGAATGAAATGAATAAAGAGGCCAAGTGTGGGCTAGAGGGTTTTTTTTTTTTTTTCCTAATTGGACACCCAGCCAGTCCTTCCTTCCCTGACACTATTCTACACTCCCTCAACCCCCGGGATTTTTGCAGGACAGTAATTATAACTATGATAGTCTTACATTCTTAATTTAGCTACATTTCAATGGATTATTCTTCGAGGACCCATTTTGTTTGAACAATGAAAGTTTCTTTTGTTCCTCTCTCTTGCCTTTTGGCTCAGAAACAAGGCAGTTCAAATCATTCTGACTTCAACCTTCCCTTTCAGGCCAAGTTTAGAAAGACAGAGCTCTTTTTCTAAAAAGGTTTTTCCTTTGTCTCTTGGTTCCTTAAGATTTTCTTCCAGTTTCTCCACTCTTCTATTTCTCTTTCTCTCTCTCACTCATCAAACTCCCCCTCTTAAAGTTAGATGCTGAGGAAAGTGTCTTTGCTCTTCTTGCAAGCTGACAAGAATGTTCCCGTTCTTGTTCCCTTACCTTCTACAGCCTCCTTTCTACTATTCTTTCCAAATACAATCACTTATAACTTTCTGTAACACATTAACTGAGAACCTACTATGGGCAAGGAAGTGTATTAAATGTAGGGACAGCTAGCTATTCATGATATTTTCTTCTAGTAAAGAGGTATTAATTAGCTAACAAAAAATGTCATCTTCTAGAATTCACTCTGGAGATGAAGTAGAGTCTCTGCCTTCCCACATCAATTAGGATTTAGATTCACTTATTCATGCCACACCCATTTCTTAGGTGCTATAATTAAAGTCCTTTACTGGGTACTAAGAGAATTGCTGTCCACATAGAATATCTACTCTACTGGGGGTACAGGGTGTGGATGTACATTTGTGTATATGTCTATATGCAACACTTGTGAAGAATAAGGGAAATATATGGAAAAAATAAAATTTTCTTAAAAGCCTAAAGAAGGAAAGGGGAAAATCTCCTCAGAGATATTCAGATCTACCTGTTCCTTACTCAAGTGTATACCCTGCCTCTTTTTTGACTTGATTAACAATTTTTATCACTGTTTAAGCATTCCTTATGGATTCCCAGCTTCCTTTAGGATATAACTCAAGTGCTACCTTCAATGGAAACTTTTCATGGTGCCTCTACTTAAGTTCTCTCCTCAAATTATACTCTGTTCATTTTTTCAGTGCCAGTGTTGTAATCACTAATAGAATGTAATCTCCTTGAGGGGGGGGGGGGGACTTTACTCCCTCCTTTGGGTTGTATCTACCTAGCTCAATGTCTTGTCCACAGGAGGAACTGAATAAACACATATTCAATGAACATGTGTCTATCCATGATAGTAACATTTAACATTTTAACATTTTAACAGGATTTTACATAGCCCATTCCTCAGGTAGGGCAGACAACATTCTCTGAGTTTCAAAGAGGAAAAGGAGGCTCAAAATAGTTAAATGACTTTTCCAAAATCATAGAGCAATGAAATCTAAAGCTTTTCCAGTTTACCAACTCTGCCAAGTGCCTGATCTCTGTCTTTCTCTTATGAAAGAAAACCTATTATGCTCATTTCAGTAACTAGAATTTTGTATAACCTGGAATGGGATGAATTTTACCCTTGTGTTAATTGTAAAGATGGGGTTAAGGGAAAAAAGATTTTAAAAGAAAAATGCATGAACTAATTTCTAAACTACAAAACAGAACAGTGTTTGAGGCTTTCAGAACATTGTTTATACATAGATGGTTACTTTGACTGTTTAGAACTCAGTTTTTCTGAAAAGCTGTGAGATAAGGGAGTTGGAATAGATAATCACTGTTATTTTCTAATATTTTGCATTTTGAGTTGTATCTATTTATTCCAGTTCTTGGAAAATGCTTTTTTAGCAGTTAATTTCAGTTCCTGTATATATTAGAAAAGAGTACAACTATGTCCTTTCAAATATGCAGGAATTCAGACTTTTCAATAATACACACTGGTTCTCCCTCAATTAATAAGAAGTGGTGAGGTTTACTTCAACAATTTAATAGCCAACCTTCCATGTTTCCTGGTGTTTAAACATTTACTCCAGTCTTTTGGTTTCCTAGAAGCACTATCCACACACAAAAAAATAATTTTTGTCAAGGAAAATAAAAAGTCCTTTTTTCTTCTCTCCTTTTAAATATGGCCATTGCCTCTAATAAGATAAATATAAAAATAAAAGAATATAGAGAAACAAAAGAAAAACATGAAATGAAAGGGCAATAGATTCAACATGATTTTCCATAACATAATATCTTACTCTATTATTGTCCACCTAGGACTCAATTAAAAAAAAAAATCTGTTCTCAGAAAACTTATACCAGCTATACTACGATCCTGGCCAAATCATTTTATCTCTGCCTGCCTTAATTTTCTCACATGTAAAATGGAGATCTTAACATTTACTTCATAGGTTTGTTTTGTGAATTAAATATGTCAAAATTTTAAAGCACCTTGAGCATTGTGCCTTGAACAGAGAAGGCATATAAATGTTATTTCCTTCCTGCTCACCACCCTCCAAACACATTAGGATTCAGATTTCACTTCTCCTCGGGAGGTATAGACTTGTTTGCAGCCAAACAGCGCTGTATATCTCATCTTTTAGTACTTGTGTCTTCCTTCATGCATCTTTGAAGTAACTAGTGTGTGAACTTAAATATATTTAATAACAAATATAAAATATCTCAGGGATAAAATTCGAACTTCTAAAATGAAAGTTTTGATTTAAAAACCTAGTTTGTGTTATATTCAATTATAATCAGTTCTGAAGTGAATAATGTTAATTCAAAAACATTTATTATGCATCAACTTATGCAAAGGCATATACTAGACATTATAGATACAGAACCAACAAAAGGTCACTGCCCTCGAGGAACTCACATTCTACTTTGGGAAGGGATGGCACTATAAAACATATACACAGATAAATAAACTGTTTAATTGGTTTTTCAATTGTGATCGACTCTTCATGACCTCATTTGGGGTTTTCTTAGCAAAGATACTGGAATGGTTTGGCATTTCCATCTCCGGTTCATTTTATAGATGAAGCAACTGAGGCAATAGGGTTAAGAGACTTGCCCAAGGTCACACAGCTAGTAAGTGTCTGAGTACAGATCTGAAGCCAGGAAGATGAGTTTTCCTGACTCCAGGTGGTCTGGCACTCTCTCCATGATGCTGAGAGAGATTAAATGACTTACACAGAGTCACAGAAGTAATAAAGATCCAAACTGTTTTATTCCTGACCCAAAGTCCAATGATTTTATCTACTATAACCTCTAGGTGCCAAAAGAAAATTACCAATACAGATGCATGTATATTTAATCTACTCATGTTCTATGCCCTTAGAGATATCTGTGTTTTCTCCTTAGATTAGTAAAGGTTTTAGAATCAGTTGGTTAACCCCAGTGTGAAAATGGAAAGATCCTATCCTCCTTGAACCATTCTGAATTGTCACATCATTAAGGGCAGTGCTAATTTCTTTGTTTTCAGTTATATAAGTGGCTTGATCTCCCAGAAGTGGGGGGAAAAAGCCTAGGATTCAAAGTTGAAGTAGAAGGCATTTTGGGGTGTGTCTGTGTATGTTTGAAGGGTAGCTGGTGTGTTATTAATAAACCCCACAGTTAGATTAGAAAGGAATATGATCATTTCTGTTCTCTGAAAACCACACCAGACTAACTCAAATACCTGGAACTATGCCACTAAGATAGTCACTAAGATAATTTAGGCTGTGATCTAGATGTAGAAACTCTCTGCTCAATTACTATTAATTAGAATTTTGTAATACCTTTACTCCAAAGGCCTCCAGGCACATCACCAAGAAGATTTATTTATTTATTCATTTATGAGTGACTATTTGATGAGCATCACAGAGGAAAAAAGTAGTTGAGATGCAGAGAAGGAGAAAAAAATGAAGAAAGGCTTGTAAAAGAAAGATGAAAAAGAGGGGGGGGAAACAGAGCAGAATAAATGGCATAGTCTCATTATACATAACAACAATGAGAGAAACTATGGATTTGGGGGCTCATTTGATCCAAGTAGACAATTCATGTCTAAAACTTACCTTTGGGGCCTAAAATCTTTGTTGAAAGGTGCAAATGAGTTGATCTGAAAGGCAGCATGAGTTGATCCTGTCACGTACTCTGGGAGAAGCTCATTTCTTACAAGTGTTTGCTAAACAAACATTTCTACAGCCAAACCTGCAATTCCCTTCTTTTTCTCATTTCTTTATGTGGAGCAAAAAGGGGCTGAAACAGCAGCCAGCAGGATGGGCTGAGGATCTCAGGACAAATGCTAAAGCTTTGTGAGTGTTCCTGAAGTGCATTTCTGTAAATAGGACATTCTAAATTCACTCAAGTTGTGCACATTGACCCAAATGGGAATGATGCGTACAATTCGCAAGTGTGCACATTAATACATTGCTACAAATTTTTTTAAAAAGGCACAATTCTCAGATGGTGCTTGTGACCTCAACAAAAAGTCCAATATTTTTATCTGCTTTGTCTTTCCTGTACTCTAAGGACTACTCATTCTTGAAAATGAAGTTTAAGATTATTTTTATTAGAATACATATTTATGTCTTTTCCTGTTTCCTTCTCATTCAGTTTCAGATATTATTTATGGAGCTACAAATATGTCTTTTTGGCCAATGACTAGAAAATGTGGGAGCTTCTATAGTGACTTAAAATTTGCAGAACATTTCAATACTCTTGCTAATTGGATCTTCATTATAATCCTGTGACATGAGAGCTGTTAGTAATCACCACTTTATAGATGAGGAAAGTAACTTGTACTGTCACACGACTAGTAAATGACTTGAGTGGGATTAGCACCCAGGTCTTCCTGACTACAAATTCAAGACTCTATCCAATATGGAACAAACAATTTGTACTCTACTTTTGGCTTCTCTGTAAAGCAGCCAAGCAGTCAAAGGGCATTCTGCCTCATGAAAGAGGAATGCAGAGAATGCTAAAAACTTAAAACATATACCAGAGATGAGATAGAGGATGGAGAAAAAAAATATCTCTATGTAACTTAGCTCAACTGCCAAAAAAGGCAATTACACTTCTTCTCCAATACTGATATACTATGTCCTGATTTAAATGGAACTCAAATATATAATAAGACAATTCTAGTTTCCCATCAAATGATTAAAAAATAGGATTCTATTTATAAACTGTTTTAGATATTTTATAGCAAAGAAGTACTGATGTCCATGCCTGGTGGTAGAATGAAGATCAATTGAGAAATTGATAAATTATAGGTAAATTTATAAATTCATTGTTAAAGATCAGAGCAAAGAGGAAATCGTTGGACTGAAGCCAGCAAAACTGGAGTTTTGAGTAAGGTTCTGCTACTTCATGGCTGTTATGATTTTTAGAGAGTGACTGGATGTCTCTGGGTCTCAGTATGCTTCACTGGTGAAATGAAGAAGGGTTTGTCTGGCCTGGAGTCAGGAATACTCATATTTCCATGTTCAAATCTGGGCTCAGACACATACTACCTGTGTGACTTTGAGCCAGTCACTTAAGGATATTTGCCTCAGTTTCCTCATTTATAAAATGAGCTGGACAAGTAAATGGCAAACCACTCAAGGATCTTTGCAAAGGAAACCCCAAATAAATGACAAAGCAACAGACACAAGTGAAAATGACTGAACCACAACAAATTACCTGGATCCTCTCCAAGCCTCCCTCAATTTCATGCCTTTCTGACCCAAGAGCTTATCTCATAAACATTATTTTTTAATTGTGAAAAAAGTCAGAATTAGAAAGATCAGTACTCTATGATTCTAAGATATTTTTATACTATGGCATTAAATTCTGTGGCAGCTAGGGGGTAAAGAGAGGGTAGAGTGCTGAACTTAGTAGTGGTGGGGGATAAGGGGGTACACAGATCTGAATTGAAATGCTGCCTCAGATACTCATTAGCTTCATAGTCCTGGAAAAGTCACTTTACCTCTCTGATGAGACTCAGTTTCCTCATCTGTAAAGTAAGAATAATAATAGTACCTCCCTACAAGATTTTTGTGAGAACCAAGAGATAATATATGTAAAGTGCTTTGCAAATCTTAAAGCATTCTATAAATGCTTGTTATTATTGTTATTGTTATTATTGTTAGAGACTCTAAGATTATTTTAAGGAGGTGGTGAAAAATAGGAGAGTGGAAAGGTAAGAGAAAAGGTAGGTTACAAGTATCCTTAGAGTTAAGAAAGAATCTTAACTTAGGCAGTATCCCCTAATAAATGTTTTTAAATTAAAAACTACCCCCTTTAAAAGACTGTGGAGAATTCCTCAAGTGTAAAAATTCAAAGTTAAAGGTTTAAACAGCAAGGCTAATCCTTAAATTGTAAATGAGTTTTAAGCTGACAAAAAAAAAAGTGAAGGTAACTTAAAAAAAAAACTGTCAGAACCATGAATTTCCACAGCCCTGCCAGTATGTTAAGGAATGCTAATTACAATGGATTTATTCATGGCAAGAAGAGCATCTTCCCTTCTGTACTTGCAGGTTGCTGAGCAGCCTCCACAAAAATGAGTACAAGATGACGGAAACAGGGCGATGTAGCACTCTTCCCTATTAAATGCTGACTAAATCTCTCCCCTACTCCCCTCAATGTGTTGGGTATCACTAGCCCAGTCACTCCATCATAAACCCCATAGATATGTTAGACAGTCTTGGGTAAGTTAGATATGTTTTCTAATTTAAAAAAAAATCCTTGACTTCTTTTAGATGTAGATGTCATTCCAAATGAAATGCACCATGTATAGAGCTAGCAAAAGAAACCCTGAGAACTAATTTTCTGAGCATCCACTGAACTGCTATGGAAACAGATTGGAGCAAGGAAGAAAATCTCAGGTTTTCAGCAAAACAACAAAAACAACAACTCAACAATGATAAAGACGGGACATTCTGGAGATTTTTCTTGTTGATGTTAAAAAATGTATTTTTCACCTTTTATGAATTTTCTCTCTCTGAAGTTTGTCAGCCACCATACCATACTATACTATACTATAAATGGTGTTTTTGCATTAGTCAAATTTAACTCTTCGTGATCTCATCTGGGGTTTTCTTGGCAAAGATACTAGAACAGTTTGCCATTTCCTTCTCCAGCTCATTCTACAGATGAGGAATCTGAGGCAGACAGAATTAAGTGACTTGCCCAGAATCACACAGTTAGTACATATCTGAGTGCAGATTTGAGCTCAAGAAGATAAGGCTTCCTTGGGTCTATCCACTGAGCTACTTAGCTTCCTACTTACTTTACAAGCAACCTAATACAAGGACCTAGACTCAAGTCACTTCTGAGGCAAGAAATTGAGGAATATTAGGAATATTATGGGACTGAATTGAATAATTTTAAGATAACTCTCGTGGACCTAGGTTGCACATATTACCGCTTGTGCACAACAATTTTATTTTCTTTTTTAAGGTAAACTTGAACCCTTACAAATTCTGAGTTATAATAGAGGGGAAAGAAGGAGCCAGGCATTATTAAGCACCATTCATGAGTGCTACATGCACTTTGTTAAGCACTTTACAAAGATTATCTTATTTGATCCTCACAACAACTCTGGGTGGTAGGTGCTATTATTATCTTCCATTTTGCAGTTGAAGAAATCGTGTCAGAGTGAAACTTAATGACTTGCCTAGTGTCACAAAGTTAGGGAATGACGGAAGCTGGATTGAACTCAGATCTTCCTGACTTCAAGACCAGAGCTTTCTTCACTGTGCTAGCTACCTGGTTATTATTCTGTGCCATTTAAAATCTGTAACTTAAACCCTTACAGATAACGACCAAACCCCTTTTAAAATTATAAACCTTAAGAAGGGACATAAATTGCGAAGAGTTCTTGAGACATTAGGTTGTAATCTAGCATGTGCATCACTTTACACAGGCACACACACACACACACACACACACACACACACACCTATCATGACATTCTTGAGGCAACTGTACATTTGAAGGACACTGATTCACAAGGCATGGTCATTCTGGTCTAGAGCAATTTATAAAGGTCTGCTAGAAGCTGAAGAACTAAATGATCTTATACATCTATATTTTCTCTTCATAAATACACCATCAGATTCAGAAAATCAGAAACATTTCTCTGGAAATTAAAATTACCTAACTTTAATAGTGAATGCTGCATATTACACTGAAAAGCAAAGCTATTAATAGCTCATAATTTGACTTTTTTCTCTTATGTCAGAGTAGCTGCCACAAAAGGGCAGCTAGGTGGCACAGTAAATAAGAGTTCTGGGCTTGGAGTCAGGAAGACTCATCTTCTTAAGTTTAAATCTGACCTCAGACAGTTACTCGTCAGGTAATCCTAGCTGAGTCACCTAATTCTGTTTGCCTCAGTTTCCTCCTCTATAAAATGAGCTAGGGAAAGAAATGGCAAACCACTCCAGTACCTTTGCCAAAAAAGTCCCCAAAAAAGAGTCAGGAAGAGTGATACATGACTGAAAACAACTGAACAGCAACAAGAAGCTACCACCAAAGTCCACATCTCATGCCCTCTTATGGAGTGGAGGCAACCCATGGTTTCCACCCATGTGGATGACAAAGTGACACCCAAGTTCCAATAGGTTCTATAATGCTAATTTTGTAAACATTCCAAAGGAGAGACTATATTTCTCATCAGAAGACCAGAATTTCTACATTTTGAGTTCCATCCCAGAAATTTAGATACTAGTCGATTTTATTTTATATTTAATTTTTGGCATAAGAACTCACGTAAACTGTCTATACATGGGTGTGCTCCAAAGTGGGACTTAAGGAAAATAGGTTTACCAAGTTAACTTCCCTCTTTCTGGGCCTTCAGTGGTTGATGTCCCACTACACAAACTATTGAGAGGCTATGATTTGCCTTTAATTGACAAGTACTAACACACTTCCTCAAGTCATATATTCTCATACTGAAGTAATTATAACTATGGAAATACTCGATAAAGTTATTTAGAAAACCCTAGCTCCAGATCTTTAATCTAAATAAAGTAATGCTCTTCTGTAAGGAGAAAACTTCAGAAGAGATGTAAGGAAGGAGGTGATGAGTCCCTTAGTTTTTGGCAAGATATATAAAGGATTCCATTTTCTAGTCTTAGAGAAACCAAGTATTTTTTTTAATATGAAGAAATAAATAGCAGAGAGAGACTTTTAAAAAATACACCAGTTACCAATTTTAGAATACTTTATAATATTGCTAACTCTTGTAATATGTTGATGGGGGGGGGAGGGAGAGGAAGGGAGCAGTCGATATGGACTTTCCAAAATAATATGTAATCAAAAAGTAATTGAAATTCATTTTTAAAGTAATACTGCATATCATGGTTTTCTAAAAATCACTTTCAGTACTCTTTTCTAAGAATTTTTACTTCAATTATATATGTGCTGTTTAATTTTATTACTCTATGATCCATTACTTAAGTGAGAGCACTTTGTCAATTTGAAATCAGCCAAACCTACAAGATGCTATTAAAAAAATGTAAAACAAAAGAGAAAGCCCACTTAGCCATCCAAGCCACATGAGGAAATATATCTAATAATTAAAGGCAATTAAAAGATAAAATAATTCTGACATGTTGATTATGCTAAATTAAACTATATTACAAGAAACTTGTCATCTATTACCATAAGGTGGATTTTAAACTCAAATATCAAATATTAATGAGAAAATTTAAATGGACCTATTCAATGACATTTAAGGAATTCTAGCTTAAATACCAGAAATTATTTTCATAATTTAAAATATACTTCTCCTTATATTTACACTTGAGTCAGAAAAGAAAAAAGAGGTTGAGATTATTTGTATCAATAGGAGTTATCTTAATAAATGCCTTTCAGTGAAGATACCTGATTTATTAAGCAGCATTTCAACATTTCTATATTAATTCCCAGCAAAACATTATTATATCTGATTAATTTACTAGAGACTAAAAGCACTTAGTACAATTTATAGAGCTGAAAGTAAACTAAATTTTAAACAAAAGAGTAGGGATTAATGGCACAAGTGGCAAGCTGGTAAAAGTTGCTTTAAAAAATTTTTCCCCTTTAATTCAACAATCATGAATAGTACATAATGTACATAATGACCAGGAAGGTCAGTCTGAAATTAATTGCAATGCTGTTTTAAAGTAAATTTTGCAAAAGCAATATACATAGCTATTACAACAAAGTAAAGAGAAAAAATAACAAGATGAAAATGAATGCTGTATAATTCTAATGGCCACGACTGGCCTCAGAAAAAAAGTTAAGAAAACGTACTTCTCTCCTTTCTCTGTAGGGTGAGGAAGACTAAAGGGGTAAAATATTGCATGTAGAATCAGATAAAGTGTATGTGTAAGTTCATTTGATGATAAGACTCTTTTCATTTTGAATCTTTTGTTAAAATGGAGTGAATAATTGTATGGTAACCAAGACAATCATTTTTAAAACAGTGAATATTGGAGATTTTTTAGGAAAATACTGAATGAAATCAAGAGACATTTCCTGAATATTTCAATTTTGTAGAGAAAAAGGCAAAGGAAACAATTTCAGCAATTTTGTAGAGTATCTTTTGTATCTGTTTCTCAAGAGAAAAAGCCCTGGATAGACTTAATAATAATAATTCTGTTAACATTTAGGTAATAGAATTAAATTTGAAATTAATTACAATATTTGGCATTCTGGGTAAATCTAGAATGTTTGAATTTACTGACAATGACAATTAGTGAGGTTTTTGATGCAGTAAACTTAAAGCTTTAATAGAAGAAAAAATTTTGGTTAAAACAAAAAAAGAAGAAATTTTAATATCATGATTCACTTCATGAAGATATTCAAGATAAACATTTGCTTTTAAAAAAATACAACTATGCTTTCTTATAAAAAACCACTTCTATATTTCCTTTTTTTAAAAAAAGCATAGCATCTATCCAAAAATATTCCTTTCTCATATTTCACTACTGTAAAAAGTGTTATTGTGAGCAATGAGGTTGATTTGTTCTAAGCTCAAAAAGAATTTCTGTATGACATGAATTAAATCAACACAAGCAGCTAACTCCTTCCATCAGAGGTAAACTGAATAAACAACTCCAAAAGAACCTGAAAGCAAAAATAAATTAAATACTCAGAGCCTCCAAAGAAGTTTGTCTTATAACGAAGTAAACTAAAAAGGTCCTTAAATTCCAATGATCAACAGGCTTGTAGAGTATGCTATGTTCTACAAACAATCATTGGCACTGATGTAATATTATTTCTTTTGATCCAATAGGCCAGTATTATGGATAACACAGAGAGCAATATTTGCAATAAAATGTGACAGTAGGGATTTTGGAGTGTGCACTGAAAATGCCTAAAATATGATTAAGCCTAACATTCTAGGCCTGCACAAAACTATAGAAGGTTCAACTTCGGATATCAACTCTTCTTTTAAAAAATCCATTTTCTTTAGGTTCTGTAGGCTATTTTCATGCATTTAAGTATGACACCAGATGTTCAGACATTATTTGCTAAGTCCTCAGGAGATTCCATATAAGTCAGTTCAGCATTGTTATGCATTGTATAGAAATAAAGATTCAAAACCCAATATAGCTATCTTAGCACATGAGAATACGAAGTGTGAAATATTATTCCCTTGAGAATAAGTTTTCCATAAACTTTAGAAAAATGAGAGAAATCCACAATGCTTTTGGTTTCAGGAGGCAATTTTCCTTCTCATTTTCAAACTTCAATACCTTTAACCAAGCTCAGAAACACCCACTCTATTATGGTCAAATTCTTCTCTGAAAATGTGCAAGCTTAACATGAAAATTTCAGTCTCTCGGCACCAAAGATGCATCAGAATTTAAAGAAACCCTCTTCTGTAGTCTTGCAAGTCTTTTGAAGGGGGTGGCTCTTACACTGGCCTGGGTTTCAATAGCGATACTTCTACAAAGCACTGTTAATGTCCAGTTTTAAGCTTTGTCAACATTTATCTCATTCCTGAATCCTTTTTGAATGGGTACTCTAAAATTTTCCAAGTTACCACCGTTAAAATGCTAGAGAAAAAATGGGACATGCCCCGAATGAAAGGCAGCAAATGATTCAGAATTTCTAGAATTATATGATAAATAACAATACTGTGAACTTTTAGCAGGTTCAATTTGTGAAACTTTACCCTACTCCCCCTTTCCTCATTTAACAACACTTCCCAAGAAAATTAGGAGTTATCTTAATAAACATGAGTTGCTTTAGGATCACAAAGGATATTTAAATTAGAACGCAAGCTCACTACTTACATTTTTTTGTTCTTAGATGTTTTGCATATACATTTTACGTATTTAAAATGCATAATTAAAAACTGGATTATTTGTCAGTCCATTAAATAGAATTCTACTAGGTAGCATTCTGACATTTCTATAGTGGAGTGGCAAGTGGTAATATAATGATGATACTCTGACCTGATAAAATAAAGAAATGCTCTTTGAAATAATCATATCAAAGAATAATTAAATTCTATATGGCATAGTTTTAGCTGAATATTTAATTCCCTGCTGAAGTCACACTTACATTTTTCATCAAGATGCAGTATCTGGTTATTGGGCTCCTGAGAACCATTGAACCACGCCAATAAGGTCCGAGCTCTGGCCAATCCTAAGGGACTCACATACAGGTCAAAGATAGTCTGTATCTTTGGTCAGACTAGCCTAGCTAGCTAAGTTCACAGAACTCCATCCCAGAAGGTGGCCAAAGTGTGATTATTTTTAGCCTCAGCAATTCAGAGAGTCTCTTAAGTTGCAGAGAGTTTGCTAACTGCATTACTGAAAGCACTTATACAGATAAAAGTGCAGGTCTTTAATTAAAATCATTTTAAATTATGTTTTAGGTCTTTGAAAACTAGCAGTTCGTGTATGGGTGTGTATGCGTGCACGTGTGCACAAACATTTAAGGACTCAATGATAGACCTTTATTAAAGTTAAATATTCGATTACCTGACCACGTTAGGAACCACGAATTAATTGTGGTCCTCTGAATTCAAAGACAAAATATTCCTTCTCCTCATTTTACTGATTATGAATGTGGCTCTTCTCAGTGAGGGAGCTCATTGAAAGTGTAATTGTTTGGTGCTGTTTTTTTCAGCTGAAAGGAGGTTATGAAGGATAAGGTTGTGTGTATATGAGGAGGGGGGACACAAGAGACAGAGTTGGGGGTTACACTTCAATGTCAGCAGCCAGTGGGTAGCTGACTAGTGAGCACTATTATTCCAACTGAATATAATCATAACAGCTAGAGGTTTGTTCAGTTCACTGATCCCTTTAAGGAGTAATCTATTTGGTCAAAATTTTGCAGTTTCCCTGTCTTGGCCATTGGGAAATGGTGAATTCATCCCCTCCATACTTCCTCCTTACTCCTCACCTTCGGGAATTTCTTTAGACTTTAGCTGCTCTACCTAGTTTTATTTTTTATTTTATTTTTTAATCATCAAGCATTTGAATATAGTTTAAATTATTTTTTTCACCCAGGTAAAATATTATTTTGAGTGTTTACTACAAAGGAGTGGACCAGAGCATGGATATATTAAAGTGTTCTGTCTCTCTCCATTTCATACATCAGTATATTTTAGATAGGATCTTTTTTATGTTTTATGAGCAACAGATTTACTAAGTATTTATCATTTGCCCTAGAAGTGGGTAAAGGGATTATAGATCAGAGGTAGTGAGGAACTCAGAGGTCATCTAGTCAACCTTCTTATTTAAAGCATGAGCATACAGGATTCAAATTCAGATGCTCTTGATTCTAATTTCAGTAACTTTCCCCCCAAACTACTACCTTCCATTTTAGTATTATTTTAAAAAGCAAGTTCCTGGGGGATATGATTGGGGATGTAGATTCTAAATGAACATCCTAGTGCAAACATCAACAACATGGAAATAGTTTCTGATCAAGGACACATGTAATACCCAGTGGAATTGTGCATCAACTACAGGAAGGGTGGGAAGAGAGGAGGGAAGGAAAGAATATGATTCTTGTAACCAAGGAATAATGTTCTCAATTGACTAAATTTTTTTTAAAGCAAGTTCCTAAAGCACACTTAAAATGATCCTTTCATTAAAAAAAACAAAAACACAGTTTTCTATGGTATATGGCAACCTTTTAAAAAAATTACTGATTATTGATAGTATGATAGAATAAGAACTGAGATAATCTCAAATATTAGTGATCTAAAATGAATTATATTTGGTTTAGAAATTGCACATTTTGTTACTTTGGCAAAAAGATGTACATGTTTATTATATTTTAACTGATATTTTTAAAAAACGGCCTCCCTTGGGCACGGAGCAACTAATACTAAGGGATATGGGTCAGAAATATTATAGATGTTGGGAAAATGCCTGAGATTGAAATTTGATTAGTGATTTTATCTCCAACTTTTAGAAAATCCACAAATGGTAGGAAAATCAAGATTTCATGAAAACCATAGAAATATAAGATTGTAGGAGTTTAGGGAAGGAAAAGACAGATATAATTTAGCCCAACTTCATTTTCTAGATGAGAAAAATGAAAACAAAAGAAGTTACAAATGATTTGCCTCAGTTTCCATATGGAACTTTATAGCTAAAAAATCATGACTAATCCCCTCATTTTGCTTATAAAGAAATAAAACCAAGAGATGTCAAATGAAGCATAAATACAGAGCCAGCTGGTAGCTGGTCCTAGCCTACATGACCCAGGGCAAATCATTTAATGCTGCTTGCCTCAGTTTCCTCATCTATAAAAAGAGTTGGAGAAGGAAATGGCAGAAATTATACCAATTTCTTTGCCAAGAAAAAGAGTGACAAAGGGTCTGACATGCCTGAACAACAACAAAGCTGGTAGTTCCCTATGATCAGAACCCAGGGGCTCCCTTGACTCTTTTACATAACATGGTGCCAGCTCCAGGTATAAATCAGTAGCCTGTCCTCTACCAAACAGGAATAGCTACAACTTAGATGGCTTTGCTTATGCAGCCTGCATGTCTACTTCAATAAAAACAACCCCATACTCATAACAGATAGATTTCTTTTCAGGTTCTGCAATTCAGAGATCAAGCTAAACTCTACTCATCTTCAAAGATGATAAAGTATATACACAATGCAAACACAGTCATACTTAAGTGCTGATGACAGTGGGTGTCTTAAACTAAACAGACAGCTTCTTTTATAGATCTATTGAGCACTTTTAGCATCGGAACTTCTTGTAAACGTGGCACATTAAAATGAAAATGGTTATTTATAAACATCCCAACAGTAACCATTTGAAGGTCAGTTCAGGGATCTTAGATGCTAATTCTACTCTTGACTTATGTTGAGATCTTAACACCTATCTTTCAACTGCCTCGGTTTCCTCTCCTGATTTCCTTCAAGTATCAGCTAAAATCTTATCTTCTACTAAAGCTTTTCCCAGTCCTCTTTAATAACAGTGCTTCCCCCTTGAAATTATCTCCAATTTATGCTCTATATATTTTGTTTGTGTATAGTTTTTTGCATGTTGTCTCCCCCATTAGTTTGTGAACTCCTTCAGGACAGGGTGCCCTTTCTTTGTATTCCCCAGGATTAGAACAGTGTCTAGCACAGAATAAATTCATGTTGACTTGTTGACCAAAAGGAAAGTGAGAGAGAGGTGCCCTTTATATGAGCTGTGAAATTTACTCACTCACCCAGTCATGGTTAAAAATATTTTTTAAGTTAATAATTTTTTTCATTGCTCCCAAAAGTCGTTTCACACTATAGGTTATGAAATATGGTGGTCTCTCTGGCATCCTGTAAAAACCCACTGATATTCTGGACGTTCACAAAAGAGGTTATCTGAAACAGTTAAATATAGAGCATCAGCATTATTTTGATGAACCACAAGAGAATCTGGCTTCATACACGGATCAATGTAATCCAGTATTTTCAGGACCCAAAGTTCTCCAGGGAGTGCTAGAAATTGACATGATAGTCTCTTAGTACTTGATTTGACAATGTGTTATAGCTGAAAAACACGTAGAACGCAGGGTGAAGAGTCTCATCTCATACAGTTCCATATTGGCTGGACATGGGAGGTGGCTCGAGAAGGGAAGCTACATCTTCCAAAAGTCAATTGTGAATTACTTTCACTAAATTGGCTCCACAGCAGCAATTCTCAGTTAGCAGCATCCAAATTGAAGTGGTTGTGTGAAAAAATACTCAAGTTTTCCTCACACTCACACACACACACACACACACACACACACACACACACACACACACACACACACACAGCTTTTGGAGATCTGCCATCACAAAACAGGACATAACAGATCTAAAGAGCAGCTCTTTAGGGACTGTATCAGAAAAATGGAAGATCAAAAGTTTGGCATGAAGGCTGCTGTCAGGCACTCAAACACATAACTTATTCCAAATTTTGGAGACCTACAGAGTAGATTTATGAAGTAAACTTGGCTCAAAGTGAGTCTGAAGTAGACAATCCCCAAACTGGTAAGAATGAGGAAAAAATCTGCCAAACTGTTCTTTTGTTTATTTTCAAAGGAACTGAAGGAAAAAATAAAAGATTAAAATGAGACCATTATCTATTATATTTAATTACTCATTTCTTATGCACACTTGGAAATAAAGCTTCTTTCTGGGAATATCCTCATTTGAGGAGAACTCCGAATAGGATTTTATCTCAACAGCACAAGAAAACTGAATACTGTCAATTATGCCAATAGTTTTTATTTCATTCACATCTCTATGTCTCTGCACTGGCTGTCCTCCATGCCTGGAAAACACTCCCTCCTCACCTCCATCTCAAAGAATTTCTCTGGTTTTAAGACACAGCTCAAGTGCTGCCTTCTACATGAAGTCTTTCTTGATCCTCTGAATGCTAATTTCTCCCTTGCAAAAACCACCCTGTATTTAACTATTTTGTATTTATTCTCTTTACATTTATACAGTATATACCTATATATCCTTGTCCTTAGAGGCAACTAGATTAATGATGAATGGAGTGATGGGGACTGGAGTCAACAAGACCTGAATTCAAATTTGGCCTCAAAAAATAGCTGTATGATATTGGGCAAGTCATTTAACCATTGTCTGCCTCAGTTTCCTCAAGTGCAAAATGAGAATAACAAAAGCACCTATTTCATAGGACTATAGAAATGATAGAAAATGTATAAAGTACTTAACAGTCTCTGTCACAGAGTAGGTTTAATGAATGATTTCCTACCTCCTTTCCCCTGGGTGAATCACTTTAACCAATCTAGTCCACAGTTTCTGCATCTATACAACAGAAATGTTTTATTTTGTGATTTCTGAGATTCCTTCTAGGCCAATGAGTGATATTATCACTTTTTAGTCAATGCTCAAAGGATGGGATTCTGTTATGATGGAAACAGAGGGGAATATAACAATTCATGCACCAAAAAAAAGCTGATGTGAAGAGTCACTGGAAAATAGAGGAAACATTCTTTCCGCATTTAATCTAATACAAACTTAGAGGATTACCACCTATTTTTTCTCATGCATCATTCTAAATTGTGTAACATATATTATACATTAAACCTGAATTCTGTCACCTGAAATGACTTGAACCTTGAAAATGACTTCAGAAATATTCATGAAAAGTTCACCAGGTTGACATTTTCTTACATGAATAAATTCTAAATAGTGATTAATAAAATGATTAATTTGCTCTTCTTTTTTCTCTCTCTCTCCTGTTTCCCCCATGAGTCATGGTTGGCCATCCACAAGAACAAAATATCTAACTGTGGAAAACTGTATTCCAACGGCAGCATCTGTCTCCTTGGCAAGCTCTGCAGCCAGTTGGGCTCCTGGCTCTGGAACTATTTAAGAATCTCTACTGGGTTGAGCTATTAGTGGGCTCTCATCCTCTTAGGTGCTGTTTCCTACTGATCCCTCTCAATTTGAAAAATGGATTTGTATATTCTTATCCTTTTTGAGAATCAGTTATTGTGCACATATCACAAATTGAGACCCCCAGAGGCATCATGCGTGGGACACAGTCATTTCTCTGACTGCAGAAAGTAGCTCAGCCTTCTCCAAAGCCCTGCTTTTATGTCATGTGTAAGCTTCAGAAAAGGGAAAGGGGCTCTCCGAGTCACAGAGATAAAAATGCCGACTGATCTCTAAAGGAATTTGAAAACATCAAGTTATTTAGTGCCCAAGGAACACACATGGCCCCCCTCCAAGCCTAAGGATATGAGGGATGAGGGGAAAAAAAGGATATGAGGGCTGAGGGAAGAAAAAGGGGGAAAAAACAGTAAAAGAAAAATGAAGGAAGCTGTTGACAAACCATAACAATCTGGCAACATACATCTGAGCAATTTGTGTTGCTTTCCAAAATTCTATACAAAATACTCAACTGAAGTATTTCAATTCTTAGAGAAATAGTCTCATCCTTATAAACAGTATTCCTGCAATTCCTATCTCAGACTGCTTCAGACCCTAAAATCCATTTTTAGGTGCCTCCTCTTTCTCCTAACTCTTTCCCAAACCTATTTTTTTTACAATTTCTTCCTCAGTCACCTAGGAGTCCCTTAGGGTTTCTGATACTTTAAAGAATTAGACAGATCTTCATGTTATTACCAGATTTCATTTTAGATTGAGGGAAAAAGAGGTACCAAGGCAAGATAGAAAAACCTTTTGTGTTATACAAGAGACTTTGATTATCAGCCTCATCTAGAGGCTAGAATGGGATAAAACACCTTTAAACTTTGAAATGCAAGATCTTCTCTTATGCCTATTATAAAAGTCTAATTGCAACTCTTTTTTTAAAAATTGAACCACGACAAAAAAAAGCATAACATTTATACTGAGTCAAATAGCTGCAGATATTTGATATCCTGTAGGCATACTAATGAAAATGCCACATAATGTTCAACTTTTCAAGGATCTCACTTACGTGTCTAACAGTATAAAACACAGTGGTGGAATAATTTCTATCAGGATTCAAAGAAGTTGCTTTCACACAGCTGGCCTCTGTTTTGGGGGGGCCTGTTCTATTTATAAAGCAGAGCAGCATTTCATCCAGTTCTGATTTTATGATTCTCTTCACTTGTAAGATAGGTATTCGAGTTACATGTTGACTGCTACCAACACACTTACTTATCATTTGCAATTCTCTTCCTCTGTCTGAATTTTCATAAATAAGCAAATTTCACTCTTATTGGGCAGCAAAATGTCCTATCGGGATATATAATGAACAGATTTCATCATCATCCTTCTTGAAAGGTTGCATTTGGAGACAAAGAAAACAAAACAAAAACATCTATTTTAAACATTAAAGAAAGAAAAATTCAAAGGCCATTTTAATGTTGAACTGAGTGTGAATATGAATAAGTTCTAGGCCATCCCTCAAAGTAGGTGCTTTTATATCTAAAAAGGCAAAATTACTAATGGCTCCACTTGTTTTCTATTAAAAATCTACTCATTGTCTTCCCAGCAACCCACATGCCAGTATGCAGCCAGCTTGGACAAAGAGTTTGCTTTGTGTGTATCAGATGCAAAATTTACTTAAATTCCAGATAATTGCAAGTGCATCTGCTAGTTATTGTTAGTGGTCTATATGAACATTTCTCCACTGTACACAAAGAGCAATTATCCAACAGTTAAAGAAAAAGAAACAGTCATTTCTGTAAATTACAGCCAGCTTCTTTATCACAGAATAAGTTTGTGCTAAAATAATAGCACCCCCAAATATTTTTAAAACAAATGCTTTACTCTCATACTGAATATATTAACCACGCAGAACAAAAAGGTGAGCTTTAACAACTGTGTAATTACCAGGTCTTGAGCAACAAAATAAAAATCCAACTAGTACCAACTCATCAAAAATTCAAGTGTGCCATGTCCCCCCAAAAACGACGCCAATGGAGTATCAGCATACCCTAAAAGATCAGGTACTGAGAAGCACTTGAGCTTGCATTCTGCATTGAGACCCAACATATTGAAACAGCCAGCACTAACACGATTTCTTTTACACTCATTCCCTTTATTTCGCCCTCCTCTCACCTTACTTAGGTCCCAAATGAGAGGCAGCTGGTCATAGTGAATAAAGAAGTAGCTGCAGAATCAGAAAATCTTGAATGCAAGTCCTACCTAAAACCACATCCTTGCATTTGTCCTAGGAAATACTCTAAGACTATAATTTTCAGAGAGTGTACAGATATGCGATACATATGAAATACATATATACAGAAAGAAAAAAGTATCAGAACTGGAGTTCTCTAAAATGATGAAATCACAGGACAGGTAAAACAAATAGTTTTAAATAGCAAAGACACAGAGTAAAATAAAATAGGGAAATTTATGTGAAAGGTGATGGAAGAATAAAGTCATCTTAATATGAAAGTTTGCTTAGGAAATTTGAGCATTATTTCTAGGTGTACCCTTAGGGTTTCTGTTATGGTTGCCCTACCAACATTTCCCCCTTTTTCTTTGTTTCTTTTCCTTCTTCCTTTCTTTCTAACTTCATGCACAATCCTATTTCAACTGTCACACTCAACGTTGCCAGGCCTCCTTCAAAGCCCAATCCAATTTTCAGTCTTTTACACCTCATGCCAGCTAAACGACTTTAACAGCTCTCTTCTTCAAGGGCCTAATAGAGTAGATCTGTTCTTTTAACAAATTCACAAAGCTATCTAAGATGATCACAGTGGTGTCATTAGAAAATAAAGATAACTACTTAATAAATGCCTGAAAAAATACTGCCAGTTTTGGCATGTTCTAAAACTAACAATTCTATAGCCCTTTCTCAATTTAGCTTCATTAGAATATTTTCATTACAAAATTGTAAAATCTATTACATAACTAACAGAGACTAACCATTATTGGAAAATCACCTGTGCATTCCCCAAACAAGAGAATCTTCATCATTATTAATACTGCACATCAAATGAGAAGTATTCATTATTTAACTATCTAATCCTTCTGTAATTTCTATTACAAAATGCCAACCATGTGAGAGTTCAACAAGTTGAATGATGTATTAGATGAATCTGTCACTGATAATAAATAACAATAAATCTTATTTATATATATTCCTAGTGTAGTTTTTATTTTTTACCCTCAAAGACTTGAAAGTAGTTTAATTTTCTCCTAGTTCTACAAAATCTTTCTGAGACAGAATAAACATATTATCTCAAAAGTACACATATGAATATAGATGCTTTAAAAGTAAAATGTTTACATAATTTGTATATTACTGCAGGAACCTTTGCAGAATAAAACTAAGGCAGCTCATCTTAAATTATACTGACTGCATTAGAAGAAAGTTCAGGCTTCTGATTTAGGGAGTGAAAACTCGGCCAGATATGCTCCTTTGTGATAAGGAATTTGAAATTCAAAAGCTAAAAATTAATAGGATAAAAAGTTTGGTCCTCTTCATTATTGTAAATAAGCTCCCACTAATTTTTTTTTCATATTTTTTAGACTATTAGGGTTTTTTAAGTATTTTTTCACCTAAACTGCAAGAAATTATCATCTTGAGTCTATCCTACATGGAACAGCTCAAATTCTGGATTAGCAGAGTCAAAATTAGTGATGTTTTACCAACTTTTTTTCCTCACTCACAGTAAGAACAATGTAGTGTGACAAAGCTATTGAAAAGCATTGGCTCGTAGTTAGCTCTGCCATAACTGAAAGCTTGCTTCTTAATTAAAACAAAAATCTCTTCTACTAACTCCTATGGTGTCTTGAGAGAGAGGAGTTTTAAATTCTCAGGTAAAGAGAGGATTTCTCTAAGGCACTTACCAGCTGTGCTAAAGCTTTGTTGCCCACCTCTTAGGATACCTGAAAGCATTCTTGGTACCAGGAGGGAAATAATTTAATTCAAATGGCAAACCCCCTCATTCCCCTCCCCTCAACTCTTTACGCCTTTAGAAAATGTTAGAACAAACGGGAGATTCTTAGACCCTTTAAATACTCTCATTTCTAAAGGAAAACTTTAATAAACACCAAGCACTGTGCAAAAGGATAGAAGCTGAAATCCTGAAAACTAGATGTGCAAATAGCGACTCTGATCAATCTCAGTTGGGGTCTGGGGTCAGGGAGGGCAATGACTAAAATTGGGACAAAGGATTTACGGGGCAGGAAGCCCAAATCTGTCCCTAGGTTTCTCAATCACCAATTTACTTTCTAATTAGAGAAGAGAGATGGAAAAGAAGCATCATGGTTTACCTATGATACCTAGCATTAATACAACTATTATTATCAGTAAGCCATATTCCTAGAAAAATATGTACATCTTAAAAATCACCACTGAAGCTAACAGCAATCAATAATCTGATATTTTTGTGACCCATCCTATAATTTCATTTGGCATAAAGAATTCCTTCTATCTGTGCAGACAGGCAACTGCTCTGAGATTTTATCTCATAAAATTGACTCCGACACTAAGTCACAAAGGCTGCCTGAATTAGAAGCAGACCTTGAACCCAGTTCTTCCTAACTCTGAGAATTCCTTTCTACCTTGATAGAGTCAAACAAGATCTACCTGAACATGGAATAAGATTATTAGTGCCTGAGGGCAATGATGAGTACTTTCTTACAGTATAAATTCTCCCTCAGCATGTCACCTCAAAGCAACATTACATTTTTCATAAGTGATGAATTTTAGATATAAAAAATGCTTTGAAAAATGATCTCTTAACCTAGTATTTGTCATATGCAAATATCTTTGGTTCTTTCCAGAAATCAAATGACACATGTCCATGTTTAGACTAAGAAATACTTAAAACTAGTGTATTTATTAAGGATGTTTTTGTAAATTACTTTTCCCCAAATAACTATTAAATCAGTGTTTCTGATTTTTTTTACTAGTTTACAATGTTTTAAAATTGTTTGAATGTCAATTTATACACACACACACATACAGAGATGCATATTTATACACATTCAGTAGCAGCTGCTTAGCAGTATGAAGTCATTCATTCACTGATTACATAATCATCTAGGTAATTGAAGCATTGTAAAAATTTCTCCCCAATATGATAGTGTTAAGTTCTCCAAAAGGAGGCTTAGGGAACAAAACTATCCAGTTATAATAACTGTAGAGGTCTTATCCTCTCCTACCTTTCCCCTTTATTTTTGCCTATTCCTTTTTTACTCTTTTGCCAGGCAGATCCATTAGAAAAACAACTGGCTAAAAAAATAATAATTAAAAATTGAGAAAGAATATCCTGATACTTTTCTCGAAGGAGTATTTGTCAATAATTTTTACAGTAAAAAAAGAAAAACCAATACTTTAAAGAGTAGCCTAATAATTGTTATAATTGATATTGTTGTTATTAACATTATCTATTGGAGGTCTTGACCTGTGGTTTCATCAGAGTGGAGAAACTCCCAGTGTGGAAATTCCCTTTAATTAAATAGTTCAGGCACCTTAACTTTAACTTACAGCCTTTGAAAGTTGAGGATAAATGATATATCTATATTAGCACAGCCACGATGTGTTCATGAGCTCAAAGAAAGCAAGAGCAGGAAATGGATCTCAGTGACTATCTAGTCAAAACCATAGCTAGTAAAAATTGCCACCATAATTGGCCATAACTTCTTTAAAGACCCAATAAGGAAGAAAACAGAGCTCTAGCCAGTCTATTCCATGTATGGACAGTTTCAATTTTTAAAGAGTTTTTCCTGGCATCTAAATTGCCTGTTTCACAAATTTCTACTGACTTCCCTAACTTTGTCCTTTAAGAAAACAAAATAGAACAATTCTAAGCACTCTTTTTATGAGATGGCACTTAAAATGCTCAAGGCAGGAATAATATTACTTCATATTAAATATCCCCAGTTCTTTCCATTGATCTTCCCTTGACATGGATTGGAGGCCCTTCTCCTTCACCATCCTTTTTGCTCTCCTACCTATTTATCAACTTGTTAATTACCATGGACACAATTCTCCAGGTAGAGTTCAAGGTAGATAGAAAACACAACTATCACCTCCATATTCCTGGAAGCTATGCCTCTAAATCCAGCCTCAGAGACTTATTAGCTGTGTGACCCTGGGCAAGTTACTTAACTCTGTCTCAGTTTCTCATCTGTAAAATGAGCTAGAAAAGGAAATGGTAAATCACTTCAATATCTTTGCCAAGAAAACCCCAAAATGGGGTCATAAAGAATCAGACACAACTGAAACAACTCAAAAACATGTCTCCCTTAATGTATCCCAAGATGTAATTAGCATTTGTTAGCCAGAATACTGCATTGCTGACTCATTCCAACTTTCCAATACCCCTAGTTTTTTTTCAACTTATAGTTGTACTTTTTTTTTAATATCCAGGGCAAGATTTTACATGTATCTCTATTATATTTAATCTTGTTAAATTCAGGCCAGTTCTCCAGCATGTCAAGATCTTTTTAGATCTTCTCATCCAATTCCATAACTATTATCCAGTTAGCCCTTGCTCTATGTCATCTACAAATTTGGTAAGCATGCCATCAATGCCTATAACAATGTTAAAGAGCACAGGGTCGTGCACAGATGCCTGAGGCACTCTTGTGGAGACCTCCTACACCAATGACATTAAGATATAGACAATGGACTCTAAGTCCAGCCATTCAACCAATTCTGAATCTTTGAACTACATTATCTTCTAGTTTAATTTTCTTCATATTCATAAGAAAGGCACAAATTCTTTTTACTGATCTGTTCTACAATATCCTCATGAATCAAAATACTGATGTAGTACTGATGCAGACCACTCTCTTCCTCTCCTGTCCCTTTTTAAAATTGAGATATTTGTTCTCTAATCTTGTGGCATCTCTCCTGTTTTCTATAATTTTTTAAATATCACTGATGGTGGCTCAGAAGAAATTCAGAGAAACTGAGACAGAGTTAAGTAACTTGACCAGGGTCACACATCTAATAAGTGTCTGGGGCTGGATTTAGAGGCATAGCTTCCAGTAATCTGAAAGTTTTCTGTAACCAATGAGATAATTCCTCAGGCCAAGTGGCTTGAATTTATCTTGGTGACCTCTTCAAAACCATGTGCCCATTGATGTCTCATCCTGGGACCTCTCTCTGTTCCTGTAGCCTCTTGACCTGGGACATCCTACCATTCTTGTGAATAGTAGCTTACCATGAAATAGACCTCCATGAGCTCCTTACTCCTTCTCCCATTGGCACATTTCTCCTGAAGCTCCCAGTTTGTGAAAGAACCCAGACTGGCTAGCCTTCATTCCCTGTCTAGTCCTGTTTTCAATCTTCCTAACTTCAGAATTATGCCCTTATGCTGGGTACCTTCATTGCCTGTCCCCTTCTATTCAGTTATCTTTTGTATTCTTTAGAATAGAAACTCCTTTCGGGTAAGGACTGCCTTTCTTTTTGCTTGTTTTTATATGCCTACCACCTAGCATAGTTCCTAACATATAGTAAGTTCTTAAATGGTCCTTTCCTTCCCTCATACTATCTTCTTACTTATCTGAGGCATCAACTCCCTCTCAGACAACTATTTTGTGATTTCCAGTGTAAAGGTTATTCTACTTGGTAGAGAAATGGTAAAACTGAATATAAACTAATCACTTTTAGCTTTTCTATTTTGTCATATTTTCATCAACCCAGCCACCTCAAACAGATATCTTGTCTCCTCTTTGATGTTTCCAATTCAACTTAAATCTCCTTTTTGTTATCTAATCCTTTTGAAGCTAAATTCATGGTCTTGGGCAGTCCTGACACTATTTTTACCAAACAGTGCCATTCTTTTATGTTTATCCTATTACCTGGTCCTTCTCTCATCTCTCATAAATTTCTTAAAAATTTGTTGACTGATGAAATCCCTATTTAAGAGTTCTCAACAGAAGGTCTGTGAACTAAAAAAAAAATCCCAATAACTGTATTTTCAAATAGTTGGCTTCCTTTATGATCATATATTTTATATATTAAAAAAAATCCAAAACATTCTTGCTAAGAGTCCATTGACTTTACCAAACTATCAAAAGTATTATTGTATTAAAGGATTGCTTGGAGGAGTGGTGTTAAAGTCAAATAGAAACTAATCCTTGTGGACTCTATATTGACTTAAAAACCACAAATTAATATTATCTATGTTGTATTGTATTTTTATTTATTTTGTTTAAAGTTTCCCGTTAACATGGGGTTAGGAGTTTGATACCTCTGCTAAAGAATTTAGAGATTAAATGACTTGCCCAGAGCTGGGTGTCTTCTTGGCTTTGAGGTCAGCTAAGAAGCCATACCCTTCCCTTTCTCCCTATTGTTCCATATGTACTATATGTGGTGTGAATAAACATATGCATTAAAATAAATCCAGAGTAGATAGATAAATAGAATATTCATTTGCTTCTATTATTAAACTGCAAACACCTTGAAGCATTGACTATGTTTTGGCATTACTATATACAATAGAATCCCTACTATAAAGCAGCCAGCTCACCGGAATGATGGGCTTAATAAACACATCATGTGTGGATTGATTTAAAAAAATAGAAGTCAAGAAATGACAAATTTAAAGGCAATAATAGCACAATTTTAACTTGAAAAGTGCCAAGGAACACTTTATAAGAACATATACAAATAATATAATCACCATTATGCCTTTCTTAACTATTCTATGATGCTAGAAGTAGCTCCAGGGAACTACCTAGTAGGAATCATTGTTCTGGAAAGTTCAGTCTCTATGACTATTTGCATTTTGACTCCTGAGGTAAAAATTGATAAGAAGAATCAAGCTGTGAATAGTTTACTTTCAAAGATTATTTTACATTATTTTATTTCTATTAAGGTGTTATAATTTTTACAAATATAGTTCATATTTTGCAAGTAAATATAACCAAAAGGAAAGAGTTGGGGGTGGGGAAGCATGTGAAACCATCTCTCATGTAAAAGCAAACACTAAACCATAGATACAAGGAGAATTTCTTTGTAACCAAAAGTAACATCTTTTGTATTTAAATCAACAATAGTAACAGTCCAAACATATAGAAACTCCTAATATTCGGATCATATGTTATATAACTCATCCTTCCCTTAGAGTAAGCATTGATTTTATCATGCAACTCCAGGAATTGATTTCATAACATTTCCTGTAATAAAATTTTATGTGTTTCAAATTTAAAAATGATTCTTCTTAGATATATATCTACTATATCCACTTGTTACAGGCAGAATACCATTTGACATATACCAATAGTGGGAACAATTTAGGCAAACTTGGTAGCTCATGGACATAAAGATTTAAACAAATGAAATTACACTTATGTCAAAATTCCATATTTCACACATTTCTTTTCAACTGTGAATCTCTCAGTTATTACATATTTTGAAGAACATATTACAGACTGACATATTGCCAGAATTTTAACATAAAAAGCAAGCTGAACAAAATCAGAGCTAAATCAAAATATTCTAGATAGTTCCCCTGAAATGTGAGAAAAAGATAAACCACATTTTCAGTTAAGATTGAAGATGAATGAAGAAAAAGATTTAAAAACAGAGCTGTAAAATTTGATGAGCAGGTTGATTTTAGAAAAACATGGAAAAACTTGTATGAAAAAATGAAAAGCAAAATGAGCAGAACCAAGGAAACACTGTATACAGCACCAGCAATATTGTTTGAAGAATAATTGTGAGAGTTTTCTGCCAGAGAAAGGATTAGTAAATAGAAGTAGGCATGTTATAGTTAAACACACACACTTATACATACGCATACACATTATCTCTTTGTCAAAAAAGTAGTCTTCTCTAATGTGAGATGGGAAGAGAGGGAAAGAACTTAGAACTTAAAATGTCACAAATTATTAAATTAAAAAACAAAATTAAAAAAACAGATCACTATAAACTCTAAAATATGAATTAAATAAGAGTTGTGAGTGGTTTTGAAATAAGAGCATAAATTAGTTTTTAATTCAATAATAATAGTTGATGCTTATATGAAGCTTTAATATTTGCAAAGTACCTTATACATCATCCATTTACCTGATGGGTAGATATTACAAGTATCACCACCATTTTAGAGATAAAGAATCAAAAACAGAGAAGTCAAGAACTATGTCTGTTGTTACAGTTTGGAGGTTGTTATTTAAAATAATGTTTTTCATGACTCCAAAGTCAATTCTTTGATTCTTGAGTGACTATAACAATATCAATGGCTAGTCACTAGAGCCATAATAACTAATCATATGGTCTTTTTAGCACAAGAGTTGCATACTTCAACTACTTCCTATTAAAATATGAGCTGATATATATATACATGTATATAAATTCACATATGTATGTGTGTATCTATATGGAGGGAGAGAGAGAGGTGGAGGAAGAGGTGGGGTAGCCAGCTTAAGGCAAATCATGTAACCAGACTGTAAAATAATGAATAGCAGATTTGTTGATTTTTCAATCATTGCATATATGTATATATGCATATATATATATTATGAGGACCTTGTCTTATGAGAATCAGAGGAAGGAAAAATTGGGCATAGACTGGGTGAGAAAAGACTTAGGGAAGTCATAAAAGCTACATCATATATTTGAAAGCTTTTCATCTGAGTTATTTGCTAGACTTTCTCTGTTTGGCCCCAGAGAAAACTAGGGGAAGATTGGGTTGATGTTGCAAAGGAACAAATTTAGGCTTGATTTAAGGAAAAGCTTCCTAACAATTAAAGATATTCAAAAGTGAAATAGATTATTTGAACTAGTAGTGGACTCCCCCTTACTAAATAAGCCAAAACTGATCTTGATCGGGTAAGGATTTGCATAAATAATTTTTCTAACTGTCAACACAGTGTAGTATTTTAGTTTTAGTATTACTCAAAATCACAGAGGTTACCTAATCCAGGTCATCTAATCCAACTGTTTCATTTTAGAAAATAGGGAACTGAAACCCAGATGAAGGAAAATGATTTATCCATTTTGATGAAAGTAGTATTTGGCAGATTAGAATCAAGGACTTTGGCTGCAAATCCAGCAATCTATCCTTCTCTGTAAGTAAATTAATTCACACATGTACTATGGATAAGATTACTGTTTTAGTACATAGTGTCCTAAAAGTCTTATTACAGATTTTAAAACTGCACTAAGATTATTGGGACATCCATTATGTTATGCTTTGTTAAGAACCAACCACCTTTGGCTTACAAATAAATTATTTTGAAAATAAGACAGTTGGTTTTTATAAATGTTTCTTCCTTTTCCTTCTGTCTTCATCTTACTTGTTAATCCTGAAATAGATTTATAAATATAATTCTTCACCTATATGAATATAACCAAGATGGAATGCTTCTTTGACTGAGAGTAAGCTGCTCACAATTATCTTTTTATTGCTTTCCTATAAGTTTCCTCTACACACACACACACACAATCTCTCTCTCTCTCTCTCTCTTTCTCTCTCTCTCTCCTCAGAAAGTAAGCTGTCCTCTTTAGAACAGTGCTTTATGCTATCATAAATTTGTGCTGCTGTAAGACTTACTGAGAGAAATCCCCCCCAAAAAAGTTGAAATTTTGATAGCAAAAATTCTCACATATAGGGATAAAGGAATAGGAGTTGAGGATAAGTAAAGAAAACTAGCCTGCATTCTTCTTTGCTATTTTCCCCAAGTAAGAGTGCCTTTTGTCCCTTTCACAGTTTTTAAATAGCTGGTTCTGTGAATGTAAGATGAGTCTCTCCTTTTCACGTTTTACCCTTTAAATGGTAAACTATAATGATAGAGAACATCCAGACCCCATCCCTCTCCGACCCCCATGATACATAAATTCATTCCATGGATAATTAAGCAACAGACATTTTCAATATAAATAATAAATAAATAAATTTAATTTTTTCTTTGTAATTGGTTTCAATTAATTAAGTCTGATTATTTATGAGATAAACAAAGCAGAGAGAAAATTTGGATGATGGGCCATACTAAAATTGCTAGGTCCCAAACCACTGCCAAATGTAATATGCATAGTATTGTTGATCTTAGTGATCACTATTTATGTTTACCGACTAACAAAATCCCTGAAAGGAAAAAAGAAAGTAGATGGTCTTATTGCTACAAGCAGAGCAAGGATGCAATTGTTTAACTCAAAAGAAAGTAGAAACTAACAGAGAAAGTTCTAATTCATCTGATTTTTTAAAAGACCCCTCCATCAACTCCCTTACACATTATAACTATGAATTGCTCATATTTTTACCATCTAATCTAAATCCTTGCTGCTACAAACTGTATAACTGTATACAAACTCTTTAAAGAAAGAAACATGGAACCATTTGCCTTTAAATGGTATGTATATAAGCTGTTTAGAAAAAGTTCCAATACCTACAAGTTTTACTTACATACACACAAACATATACTTTTTTCCCCCTTTTTATTTCACAAAGTCAGAGATAAGAGTAAAGATATTAATTTTTTGTTAGAGATCTTTAGAAATGGTTTGTTCAGCTTTTAAAATAGAGTTATAGTTTGAGTTTATCTATGCTCTTCTTATTGTAAAAAGAGTTAAGGCTTGAAACTAATTTATACATGTATCTCTCCAGGCTTAACCAGTAAAATATCCAAGATTTGTTTGTTTTTTCCCCCAAACCCAAAAGATTTACTTAAAGTAAATTTAACGATTACCATGTAGCCTAGTTTCACCTGTAAAATTTGTAGGCCACAACTTGTAGCCCCTTACAGATGAACAGGAGGCAGAAATTAAAATTAGATAGAGAATGAAGAAATGTGTACTAAAGAGATAAACCAAATGTTTTAGGCAAAGCCTATTATGCAATATATATTTGAAAGAACAAAAACTTGATCAACAAATATCATTGAACAATGTGTGCAATATAAAACAAAATGTAAATTGTGAAACATTATTTTGAAGTATTTTGAATAGTCAAATTTGGGGATGCTTTGTTTCTATCTTATATTTTTCACTGAAGTTTATAATATGTTTTTCTCTGTAGATATGTTTTAGTTTTAAACAAAACAACAAAAATCAATGACAGGAGGAAAAGGATGGGAAAGAGATTTGAGTTCACTATAGAAAAAGTGCAAAAGATTCCAATATAGAATCCAAGTTAATAGTCTAGGATCTTATGCTTTTCTTATCATTAGTACTACCTCTATCTACCTCTATCTAATATTTCCTATGTCAAAAATATCACCTGAAAAAAAAGAAATCATGATTTAAGTTCATTAGGATTGCTCTGTGTTTTATAACAAGTGGTTAGAAACATTGCTAACCTTGACTAAATAAAACCATAGACTTTAAGGAACTCAAAATAACTTCTTTATGAGAATTTGGGAAACTGGAGGCTTTACCATCTCCCTAAAGTTGTCTTATAAGTAATCACTTTCCAAGAAGGCAGATATTAAATCTAACATAAAGAAGGGGTGCAGATGTCCCCATAGAACATTTTCATAACAGACACAAGGCTTGAGTTAGTAAGCAAACTTGGAATACCCACAGTGCTGGTCATTGTAATTAATGAGTTCCTTAATCCTCCTAGCCCACATTTGTGAAACACCTTCATTTACAAGACTCAGCCAGTGTAGCTGTTGATTTTTGAGTCACAAAAGTCCTCAAATAGAACCAAAGCAAAAACAACAACAACAACAACAAAAGGAAAAGAAACCAAAAATTCTCTAGGTAAAGATGAATAAGAAAGAGTAAGCAGGACAGGGACTTGAGTTCAAGGGACTTGAGCCAAGATCTGATCAGTCAACTTGTAGAACAGATCTGTCTCCTTCAATATAATTACATACTTCAGGTAGCATATCTTTAAAACTTACTTAATGACATTCTCAAAGTGAATTTGAATATTGAAGAAGAAAGATGAAGTTTGTTGACCAATTGTTGCATCAAAAGGAGGCCTATTCAGATTAAGTTTAAAAGGGTTCATTTGAGAACTAATGGGTGGGGAGATGCTATGGAGTAATTTAGCTGCATAATTATCAGTTGAAATGCTAGGTTTTTTTAAAACTAATATAGACATATAACCTATACTCTTACACTCTACTTAATAAATTTGAGAGAAAAGTTATGTGCATTTCTTCTCAAATTTTGGTTTTGTCCAAAAGGTTCATAATTGTATAGCTGGCAGAGGTGTTCAATTAAAGTCCTTCAGGAAAAAAATGAGAGGTAACCTTATTTGAAAACTATCATATTTCCTCCCTTTATGGATTCACAAAAAGCTATAATGTTTCTAATTCTGAAACATAGTAGAGTATTAAAATATATTAACAGTCTAGTGAGTAACTCCAACTTTATACCTCATTGGTTTTATAAAGTCCTTTAGAAAATGCTATGTAACTTAAGCTAATAGTGAAGGCCAAATAGATCACATCTATTTATACCTATTAAACAGTATTTCAAGTGTAATTTTTATTAGAACAGCGGTCTGGTCAAAAAGAAAGAACACTGGACTGGGAGTCAAAAGAGTAGGTATTAAGACCTAAACTGAATGACTGCAGTTAACTTTCTGGGTCTTAGTTATTTCATCTGGAAAGTGGGGAGAACTTCACAGGGTCATTTTGGAGAAATTGCTTTGTAGACTAAAAAATACAACATGGAAATGAGTAGTTACTGCTCATAGTGTGCTGCTACTTACATGGGTAGGTCAAGTTGTAATTTTGCAAAGATATCCCAAAATGGAAAGTAGTTTTAGGCCATGGGAAACATTGGCAAGCAAGAATATTTAATATAGCTTAAAAAAGAGATGCTTATACGATGACATCTGATCTTCCATATAAAGCAACTTTAAGCTATATACTACAGGAGAGTTGTTTTTGCAAAAGCAAAGCAAGTCTCATCTCCATCTTTCTTAGTTGTTGAGGAATACAAACTTTTTTAATATGATCAGGTCATTCAGCCTCTCATTGCTCCCAGAAAACTCAAGGATTATAAAATGCTGACAAGTTACAGATCTGTATTGGTGGAGAGGAGTGCCCTACACTAATGAAACCAAAAGATCAAATGAGGAAAACAAACAAAAAATCATCAGTTACTGATAAGAAAAAAAAATCTTTCCACAATGGGAATTTTTGTTTGAAAAATGCATTAGTGGTAGGACCACCAATGCAAGACTACTTTGATATAAGAGCAATTTTCCTCCAATGTAACAAGAATCTTGCAAAATGACACCATGAAATTATAAAAGGTCTTATGAAATTTTAAGTGGCATACTTTCTAGCCATAAAATATACTCCATGCTGTGAAATAATGATTCCTCAGAGAAAATAATCTCAGAAGTTTCTGGGTATCAAGAAAGACAGTCATACTGCTAAGGATGGAGTGCAAAGAACTTCTCCCCTTTTGCTCAATGGTTAATGGATATCAGCTGTGCCAAGTTAAAAAAAAAATCCATCTGTTGCTTCAGAAAGAATTGCTATATAGAAAAATATAGTTTTCATGATTTCTAGCTGGAGTTGAATGGTTGAATCCTAATAGATTCCTGCCTTTTAAATTTCACCTTCTATTTGTTTCTGACAACTCAAATGAATAAAGGAGGAAAGAAAAGGAAACAAATCCCACTGTAATGACCTTCATTGCCTTCTGTCAGAAGTCACTTAAAAAATTACCTTGAATAATTTTTGGAATAAAAACAATGAGATTATAGCTCACCAGATTTGCCATTTCCTAAAAATGTTGGTAGAAGTGAGCAGCTCTTTTCAATTACAAATGCAGAAAGAAAGAAGTCAGCAATTGGAATTTTGGGAAGATCCAATAGCTCCATGACAATGATACACACCACATATCCAAGGAAAGCTCCATTCTTCACAAAATGAAAATGTGAACTCTAACAAGATAGACGAATGCGATTGTCAAGTTAAGCTCTTCAAATCAATACTCCTGGATACCAGTCTTTCTTTCTACATAGCCTAATGATCTAAAGGTGCCTTTTTCTCTAGTTCCCCATGAAGTTCAAGGACTGGCTATTGGAATGGCTGAAATGCTATCCTAGGGGCAATCAAGATAGAAGGCAGCAATCTGGGAAGACTAGTAAGAAGATGATATTATTTTCATTACTCAACCTAAGATCAAAACCAGAGACACAGAGTTAAAGGAGGTTAATAATATATTTTTTTATAAAATACACTATACCTGTTAGAACTATATAAGAACAATTCAAATCCTGTTGTTGACCCCAAAACACAACCCCATGTTATATTCAAGTTATGGACATCCTTAATATTTTAACAAAAATATTTTGTCTTCACAAGTTGCCAAGAAACTAGGACAAAAGAACAACCTCTATCCTCCAAAAGGGTAAAATCTATATGTCAATTAAAACTTAGTCATGACATCTGGAATTGGCAAAAAAAATGAGGCCAGGATTTTGTTTTAGAAATATATTCATGCACTGAGTATATTACATAACAATTACACATTTCACCATATGGGTTAAGCAAGAGTGATCTAAAATCTGGTCACTTATCCCCATGCCCACAAATGTGGTATGTATAATTTAAATAATGCAGGTGCATAGCTTGAAAAATATTGCTTTGAGTTTGAGAATGAAAGGCATATAGAAGCTTTAGGTTCTATAGCATCTCAGAGTTTACTAAATTAATTCATTTTTCTTGGCTTGTAGACAAGCAAAAGCTTTACCGTGAGACATCTGTGATCCTTATGAATGGAAGCAACTCAGTGTTTAAAAAATACCAAAAACTTTATCAAATTGGTCCATTTAAGAGTCCATGGAAAAAAAATAAACAGCAATATTTTCATCCCAAGAGTCCTAGGTATAAGCTCAGCTTTCATTCCTAGTGAAATGTCTTATTAGCATCTGCAGGGTACAAAAGAATAAATATGCTTTAGATCTCTGAATCCTGTCCACAATTTCAAGAAAAGCTGTTGTCAACACATATTACAAAGAACAGGTGAATATGCATTCTAACTTAGGAGAAGACTTTTTGTTTTTAAGAAGAAACTGCCTAAATTGCCTTAATTTCTATTTAGTGGGATATTCAATAGGAAATTAGTTATAATTTTGAGCCCAATTATCTGTGAAGTTAAAAAAAAAGTTCAACAGGATTATCACACATGTTAGTTAACTCTCCCACACTGCTATAGGTTACTTGACATCCATGTTGGGGAAGCAAACTTTTAGCTGTGTTTCCTTAAAATTAATTCCATCCTTTCTTTGTAGTGGTGTGACCCATAGTAGCCCTGACTTTTGGATTTACCTTTATTCTGAGATGGAGTTTGGACCATCCCATAATCATACTTAGACTTAGGTGATACTTACTTTACAACAGAATGGCATATTGTACATTTAAACTTCCATTACATTAGCTATTTTTCACATAAGATGGTTAGCTTAATAGAATGTTATAGAATTATAACTGTAAATGAAACTGGTTTCTTTTTGAACTGGTGATTTCCCATTAGTTATTGAGCCTTCACTACTTTTGAACTGGTACTAAGACCTTAAGAAAAAGAACAACAATACAACTAAAATAAGAGTGTTCATAAAAGCCTTATGCTTAAATAATGTCAATTTATTAAAGAACTACAGTTTAAGTCTTTTTATAACATTTAGAACAGATTCTGAGACTGAGTTTGAGGACTTCCTTTTTTTAAGAGTTGGAGCTCAATTTGAACTCATCATGCTGGATGTTTTAAATAATTTCATTTTCTTTATTGGCAAGATTCAATTCCCTTCCCACTTCCACACCCCCCCCCCCGCCCCCGCCGCCAATTTTTTTTTTTTATAAGATGCCACTACTTCAGGTAAGGTCTAAGAAGGGCTCAGTTTGGGGTTAGACAATGCTACACACTGTCTCAAAAATCTAAGCAAGACAATACCAGCAATCTCCCTCATTCTCTATAGCCCTGAATTTATTATTAAGTACAATTTAACTACAGCTCAATCACAGGAGGACAGGACAGAATGTGATGAACTAAAACAATTATATGTTTATTATCTTTGCAAATAGCATGAGTAGTGTTGTCCATTGCTGCCTCTTGCAAATCTGCAGCAATGATGCAAAACAGCCTTTTAAAGAATTTCTCTTTTGGAATGTAAATGATTTCCCCTTCATATTTCTGCCTATTTTAGCCTACATGTACCACATAGTAGTTCTGGAATCACTGACATCTGTCATTTTATCAAAACTGAGTCATAACACAGTGCAATCCTGGAAAAGAATAAGCTCAAACACCCGTGCAACAAAAACGCATCCTAAAAAAATCCTAACAATTGTGATGAGAATTAATGGAGAGAAAGCAGCAGCCCTTCTGCAGGGAAATAACACTCTACTCTCCTCCATCGCTCCCCCCTCCGCCGCACACCCCCCAACCCCCAGCCACCCAACTCATGCAACTAATGATGACCTCTCGAAGTACTGAATTAAAAGGTTTTAGCATTCATCTAATGATGGGGGGGGGGAGGGAATAGGAAGGGGAGAAAACACGAAACAAGTTGGAAACTGCACTAACGCAAAGAGAAAGAGAGAGCAGCTTCAGGAGCTATTGCAGAATGAACAGCAATAGAAAAAGCCTTAAGCATCTAAGAGTAAGAAGTGAAAAGCATTTACCAGTGGCTCGTTCAGTAGCTTCACTCCCTGACACCATCTACATAGGGAGGTAACTTAGCCTAGTCTTCCGTCTCAGCTCGCTTTATAGCAAAATTCCTTCACTTCGAGGGGACTACACACACCCTCGAGAGACAGAGAGAAATAGATCCCAGAGACCCGGGCGGGCTTTCTCACCCCCTCCCTAGAACCCGCCCCCCGCACTCCCCAAACGGTGGTTCTCTCTTCTTCACAATTCGCACGGTGGTGCGGCGGGGTTGCTGCTGGGGATGCTGCTGCTGCAGCCGCGGATGCTGCTGCTGCTGCTACTGCTAAGGCTGCTGCCGCTGCTGCCTCCGCTGCTGCTGCCGCTACCGCGGCTGCTCCTACTTCGGAAACGATTAGGAGGACGCCCAAGCACGACCTGTGTCTGCGAGCCACCCAGGCAGCTCTGTGCAACCTGCTCCTGAATCAAACCCATAACACATACGCACTCGCGCGCACACACACATACACATACACTCTCTCTCACGCGCGCGCACACACACATACATACACACACGCTCACTTAGCACACGCGCGCACACAGACCTACACACGGGGAGCCGCGCCGCGCCGCACAGCCCCTGAATGGGGAGCGCGAGCCAATCCCCGGGCTCTGAGCGCGCGCCCATGGGCCGCGACTCGCGGGAGCGACCACTGGATCTGGGGGGAAGGAAGGCGCTGCCTGTACTGCTGGGGATCAGGGGCAGGCTGGCAGCAGGGCAGGTCAGGATATGCCAGGGTTAGGGGGCTAGTGGGAAACAAAACAGCACCGTTCTTTTGTCTGCAAAGAAATGAGCCTCGGGGCGCTGCTTAACTCCCCCTCGCCCCTCCAAACAGGTCAAACGAACGGCCGCAATGTGACCGGCCCCAGCCCAGAACAGAGTTCTACTGGAGGTAGAGGAGAGATGTGGTTGGGAGAGTAACCGGCAGCTTCAGGAGCAGAGCTCCGGGAGACCTCGCTTCCCAGGGTGTTCGGGGCAGGTTAAACTGAGGTGTGATTTACCGCAGCGTCACTGAGCCCCACCATCCCCCAGATGCTACAGCGCAGCGAAATCATCCTGCGGACTACCAGAACCTGCCCTGGCCACTGAGCATGCCCAGACCGTGGCTCGAGCCCGTAGAATTGCACTCTCCTGGGTTAGAAAAAGGACTTGGGAAAGGGACAACCAGATTCGGGGTTCGGCCTGAACAATCATTCTACAGACGAAGAGCAAAGGGAGGGAGAGGTCGGTTGGACCGCGGGGCGGGAATTACATGCGTGCGTGCGTGTGTGTTGGTGGGGAGAATACTTCCACCTCCACCTGTTATACCTTTCCATTATCAATTGCTGAGTTCTGTGCTGAAGCTGCCCTTTGATAGCTTCCAATTGGGGAGCAAGACTTAAGAATCTCTTAGAAGTAAAATATCAGAGCCTAAAGGAACTTTGGTTTAGGATATTTAGAAAACTAAATATCCTATCGAGCTCGTAGAGACTTCACAGGATCATAAATCAAACTGGAAGAGTCTTTAAAAGCCATATAGTCCAATCCCCTCATTTTACAGATGAGGAAAGTGGTACCTAGGAAGCTTAAGTGATTTATCCAAGGTCACATGGGTAGTAGGCATCAAAGGCTGAATTTGAACCTGGTGTTCAGATTCCAGAGTCATTGATCTTTCTCCTAAACTAAACCTAAAGGCTATGAAATTCAACTTCAATATTTTATAATTGAGGAAATGGTTACAGAGAGCAACCTGCTTACTATCATACAGATTGCAGACCTAGGAGGCAAACCTGATCACAGATAAATTTTTCTTTCTACTACACCAGAACCTCCCCTTTTCCATAGAAAACAATTTAACAGAGGTAAAGTGATATACTCAAGGTCAAACAGCTAAGTCATCCCAGAGTCCAGACTAGAACAAGATCTCCTTGTCCCCATTCTAGTGCTCTATCATTTACATAGTTACTTAGGCTAAGAGACCTTTAGTTTTGGAAGGGACCTGGAACCTAGATAGTTAAATTCTTTAAGGTAGATGGTGCAGTGGATAGAGCACTTGGATGAGAAATTAGAATTCGAATCCAAATTCAGATACTTAATATCTATGTGACTCTGGGCAAGTAGCTTAAACTGCCTGCCTTGGTTTCCTCAGGTGTAAAATAGGGACAATAATAGCACCTATCTCCCAGGTTCTTGTGAGGAGGATCAAATGAGATAATACTACTACAGAGCTTAGCATAGTCCCTGGCAAATAGAAAACACTTTAAAAAGCCTCTTTCCTTCCCATCCCTTCCCACTTCCCTTCCTTTCCCACTTCCCTTCCCATTACACATGAGGAATTTGAAAGAGGTAAAAATGATGTCCCTAAAGTCACACTAAAAGTAGATATTTCTGTCTCTAAAATCATGTGCTCTTCAGGAATTAAAGACTCTGGAGGAAGTCCCAATCCTGTCATCTTGCCCGTTTAACACTCTGCTTCTACTTAACAGGACTTATTTAAACAAATAAAAAGCCTTACAGGTACATTGGTTGCTCTTTCTCTGGCAGTAGGGTGGGGTTGTTGGAAGATACTCCTCCCTCACTTCATATTATGACTGGGTATTTTTAAACAGCTGGTAATCATCCAATAATCTATTTATGATTTCTTGCCAACTAATTCACAATAAAGACTGCTTGACATGTAGTGACAGTATTAAAAAATACTGAACATCAACTATGTGCAAGCATAGGTCAATACAAAAATTTATACGATAATCTTTCTACCCTCCAGGACCTTAAAATGGCAATATAGCCTTTTAACTACAATACAATATAGCCTTTTAACTATAATACAAGATAGTGTCTGATGGGGTCACAGTAATCACAGTGCTACAGAAGTTGAAAGGAGGGGGTAGTATGCCTTGGGTCAAATCAAAGTCTGGGTCAAATCAGAGTTGACTTCTTGGAGGAAGGAGCAATGAAAACATGGATTGGTCTCTCTCTGCTAGGATAAATTCACCAGCACCCTTCCTGCTGCTACTAGCATCTGAATTTTCCTTTTCTGTACCTTTTATTTGAAACTAATGTCTCACTCCTGCTTTTTTTCAATTTATGCCAGAATTCAAAACCACAAAGTAGAAGCTGTATTCTGTGGTTTATAGCAGGTAAACTGAGCATGCTCAGTAAGAGAGGAGAGGTTTTGGTTACAAATAAGAAGCTTTTGTTAAACATCTTTCCATCTTTGGAGTATTCACCTAGTAACAGGATCAGTGTATAGCAGTTGTGCAGGAATTCCTTGCTGAAATAAATCAGGTGATTTCTTAGAATGAGATGTTTAGATTATGGAATGATAGTTCCATCCCTTTCATTCTGTACCTTATCTATAATATTTGTCTAGCTGTTCTCATTTTGGTAGGTATACACAAAAAGAGCATCCTCAAGTTATATCACTTCTATTTATGTACCTCATAGCAATAGACATATGCATCTATCTATAAATACACACTAGTCCATGACTGTAACTGTCTTCACTGCCTTTGTTTGGCTATCAACTTTCTCTACACAGTAGCATTATGAATAAAAGTTGATAGTAAAAGAGAAAAAACAAGGAAGTTTTTTTGACAGTGGGATTGGGTTAGATGGTCTTTAACCTCCCTTCCAGTTCCAAATTTATGATTTCGTGATCCTGACCCTTTATTTTATTCATTTTAGGTATGAAAACTTTAGGGTTGACTATGGCAAGAGAGTAGTAGCCCACCATAATTAGTGCCCAATGTAAATTTCATTCAACCTATTTCAGGTCAATGAGAAACCAAGATAAAAAAATGGCATGACAAGTCATCTAGGCCAACTCCCTTATTTTTACAGATTTTTTAATCTGTAATTGTTTCCCTGAATAGGAATACCACAGACCTTTAGAAAGGTGGAATGTAGTCAAAAGAATTTTGAATTTACAGTTAAAGGTTGAAGTCCCAAATCCAATACCTATGGGCTATGTTACCTTGTAGAAATTATTTGACCTTTTTGAACACACTTTTCTTATCTGAAAAAGAAACATAATAATTACTGCACTACTTACCAAAAAAGGGTTATTATAGGGAAAACACTTTGCAAAATATTTGATGTGTAAACTATTATAATTATTGATCAATTATTACACTAATAACTTGAACATTCACTGATCATAGTCCTCTCCTAGGTATTATGGAGGATGCAGTAAAAATAGAATACATAATTCCTGCCTTTAGAAATTTCCATTCTAGTTGCAGAAGAAATATACTTTGGTGGATTGAAAAATCTTTGTAAATCAAATAGCAGTGTAAATACTCCAGTTATGGGGCTATTCCTGCTAATCTCAATCATTTTTCAAGATCCAGGTCTACTTGTGACTCTCCTGCAATCGTTCCTCTCTTCACACTCTGTGGTCTTCCTTTTCTTTTTAAAAGATTAATTTTTTTAATGAATAAAAATATTTTTCCTCCCTCTTACCTGTTCCCTCCATGTTGTAAGAGGGAAAAAAAAAGACAACCTTGTAAATAATAGGCATAGTCAAGTTAAACAAATATCTTCAGTAGCCAAGACCAAAAAAAAGTCTCATTCTATGTTCTGAATCCATCATCACTTCTCTTTGGGTAACATACTTCCACAGCCCCATGGAATTATCATTGGTCACTGCTTGAATCAATTTAGTCTTTTAAATTGCCTGTTTTTACAGTGTTGCTCTTATAAAAATGTTCCCCAGTTTCTCTTCACTTCACTATGCATCCGTTCATACAAATCTTTTCATGTTTCTCTGAAACCATCCCTTTCATCATTTCTTATAGTATGTAATACTATTCTATTCCATTCCTATATCATAATCTGTTCAGGCATTCCCCAAATAATGGGTGCATCCTCTGTTTCCAGTTCTTTGCCACTGTAAAAGAAGCTGTGAAAATAATTTTATACCTGTTGGTCCTTTTCCTCATTCTTTGATCCCTCTGGGGGATAGACCTCACAGTGGTAATGCTGGGTCAAGCTCACTTTCTTTTCATGTGCAGAGTCTATTGTAGTCTCAGAATGGTGTCATTCAATCATAGCATCTGTTGGAGATCTTTACTCATTGCTCCTCAAATACTAAAGTCACTTCGGCTCAGGGTTTAAAGTAATAGCCTTTACTTCACCTTAGAATCTACTTTTTTCCCACTCCTACTAATCAAGCCTCATGTAAGCCAGGAGTATTCCAGCATTAGATCCAAGGTTCCAAACCCAGGCATACACTTACTCACTCATGCTAACTCCCTGCTCCTACTCTCCCTTACTCTGTGAATCAAAACATTAATTGACAGTAAATGCCAACAGTTCATACCACATTCTCTGCCTGTTCCATAACCTTTATTCCTAAGCAGGATCTTCTGTTGCAAGATGAAGCAACAATCATCAGCTCCAAGGGAACATTTTCCTCTAATTTAAAGACTTATTACAAAGGTCACATGTCACAGTGAAAGTAGAGAGTTTGCCTTGGATAAAGAGTGACCCTGATTTAAGTCCTACCTCTGACACCTGCTGACTGTATAACCCTGGAAGTCATTTAATCAATTCAGTACACAAGGCAACTCTTTAGGATTTTAAACTATGGAATATTTGTCTCTGCAATAATAGAGGGAGCTTGCTCTTGGGGAAATCCCTAGGCAGGTGAAATTGTTACTTGGCTTAAATATATGATACAATTCAGAGGGCAAGAAAGATGGTAGGACGTCCAGGGCAAAGGTCAAGAATGAGAAAGGAAGCAATGAGTCTTTTGTACTTCATAAGACTATTTTTTGTTGAAAAATGAATAGTTTAATATACAAATATTCTTTGGGAAATTGAATATAATTGATATAGAGCACTAGCAAAGGATCTTAGAGATACTGGAGGAATCATTATCTAACAATATTACCTTATATTCTTCTGGACTTTTGGTTTTTACTACATTCTGCCTTGTGGTCTAGTTATTCTTCAAAAAGCCTGGCAGTTCCCTATTGCCTGAAGAATCAAATACAAATGCTTCTGTTTATCATCTAAGGCCCTTTTAATATAGCTCCAAATTATATTCAGATTTATTATACTTTACTCCTCTTTTTACTCTCTTTGGTTCAGATAAACAAGTTTTCTTTTCATCTCTCATTTCACTTCTGCATCTTTTTTGCCCATCTTTGGAATGTAAGACCTTCTTTTACCTCTTAAAATCCCTAGCTTCCTCCAAAATTTAGCTCAAGTATCACATCCTACATGAGTCCTTTCCTTAAATCCCCTGATCCCTCTTACAGATTGCTTTGTATTTATTTTATCTACATTTTATATTTACTTATATATGTACACCTTTCCCCAAAGAGAGGGAAGGATGGAATGATATTTTATTTTGGGGGTGTTTTTGTCTGTTTTTGAATCTTAAGTGGCCAATACAGGGCTAGGCACAGAGTAGGCAAGTAAATGCAATTTGAATGATTAAATGAGCCACAGAATCAATGAATTTTTGAATCATAATGTCTCAGAGTAGAAAGGAACCATGGTGTCCAATGTATGATTAACAATTAATCATGCATTTTTTGCATGACCACCCTCTGTAAAAGGGGGCCGCTGTCTCCCATGATATTCTATTATACTTTTAGAGAGTTCTACTGGGTAGGAAGTTGTTCCTTACATCAATCCTAATTCTTCTCTGTAACCTCCATGCAATGATTGCAGTTCTTCTATTCAACAAGACACCATCAACTTTAAAACCAAACAAGCACATAGCTATGTATCAAAGATGTTTATTGAGAGAATTCATTGAGAGAATTAAAAAACACTTGTTGGGGATGGCAGTGGATAGACCCAAGATTCCTCCTAAGTGACTAAAGAAGATACAAATTTTTATAGTATTTCAAGATGAAGGGGAGAGATGATCTTTTAGGATTAGATGATGCAGGAAATGTCTTCCTAGCACATGAAATATACTGTCAATCTTTTGGGATATCCAAGTTTGCAACTTTGAAAGATAGAGGAAAGGATGGGCACTCTATAGGACACACTTGTAGGCCAGAACATTGTAAAGAAGGCCTGGCATATATCACCATTTCAAAATCTTGATGTCCTCAAGTAATTATCATGTTACGGGTTAACAACATCCTTTCAAATTTTATCTCCTCAGTCTTTTCTTCAACAGGCTAAAAATCCTTGTATGAGATATCATGTCAATAAGTCAACAATCATTTTAAGTACTTCCTATGTGCCAGGAAATGTATTAAGCCCTAGGAATACAAATACAAGCACAAAGAACAAAGGGTGCTTTCCCTGTTCTGGTTGCCCTCATTTTGACACTCCAGGTGATCAGGGGATCTCATTGTCCTTTCTAAGATATATAACACCCCATATTGAATGCAATATTCCAGCTGTGGTCTCATAAGGACCCTACTCAGTGGGACTATCACTCTGTGGTCCTCAGTTCTAAGCCTTTTAGTGTAGCAAAAAAAATCTCATTAGTTTATCTGGCAGCCTTATTACCCTCTTGACTAATCTTCAGCTTTCAGTCTACTAAAACCTCCAGATCATTTTTAGATGAATTGATGTCTGTACCTACTATTTTGTATTTGTAAATATTTTTTTCTTTTTGGAACAAAAGGCTATTCTTTATAATTATCCCTACAAAATTTTATATTATTAGGTTTGATGTGACATTCCTGCCTGTTGATATTATTTTGGATTCTAACCTTGCCATTGAATAACATAATAGTTCTCCCTCCTTGCTTTTTGTCATCTTTAAGATACTTGAAACTTTTCAAATTGACATGTAAACATTAATAACAATTTTTTGGAACCTGCCACTGGACCAGATCTGAATCCACTTACTGTCCTATTGTCTAGCCTATACCTCTTAATTCAAATCTAGGCCAATTGTAGTGATGGCATTCCTCTGATCTAACAGATCAGTAAGCGTATCAAACAAGGAAATAAGGTTAGTCTGACATGCCCTTGATGGAGCTTAGTTGAACATATTGATTACTGCCACTTTTTAAAAAGATAGTTAATAAATATCTCTTCAATCCTGTCTAGAAAAGGGTTTCTTCACCTTTTTTTGAAACATGGACCCCTTTGGCAGTCTTGTTAAGCCTCAGATCCCTCAGAACAATATTTTTAAATGCATAAAATAAAAAATAAAATTACATAGGGAATCACTTATATAGAAATGCCGTTATAATGATGTCTTTAAGGTTTGCAAAAGGCTTTATAAATATTATTTTATTTGATCCTTATAATCACCTGATATGACAGGTGCTATTGTTATTCCCATTTATTACCATTAAGTAAACAAGCTGAGGGGTTAAGTGACTTAACTTGTCCAGGGCTAAGCTGCAAGAAAGTGCCTGAGGCAGGATTTAAATGCCCACCTTCCAAATTCTAGTCTTGTGTTTTTCTATTATGTCTCTTAGAAATTATCAAAACATTTTAAAATATCAAGTTCCAAGTTAGGAACTCTTGATCTAGAATAATGCCTAGAATTGAAGTCATTCTTACTGACCTATCCACTCTCCTTTTTTTTTTTTTTTAAATTAAATTAGGCCCTGCTGACTTATTTGCCAGTTGTGTTAGATGGCTCCCTGTCCAGTTATGGCCAGATATCCTTCACATTCCATTCTTTCCATCTTCTTGCCATTAACCCACTATCCAGGACACCCTCCAAAACATTGAATCTTACCATCTTCTCTACTTCTAAATGCATTTCTCCCCTCTGAAGCCATAGTCAAATCCAAACTACCACTGTTACTAGAAAGCTATGAGTAATGCACATTAACAGATACAATTGCCTTCTTTGGGGTTTTCTAAACCAAATCATTCTTTTCTGGCTTCCACTCTCCCATCTTTGTGGTTTTTCTCTAATAGGCTATAAGTTTCTTGAGGGCAGAAATGAACTCACTTTTGAATTCACAGTACTTATCTCACAGTAAATGCTTAATAATTTGTCATTTACTATCTATCCTTTCATTTTCTTTATCAAATCTTGAGGCACTTCTCCTATTCCTTAAAAAATTTTTGGAGGGAGCTCTTTTTAAAAGAAATTATTTATTTATTTAGAACATTTCTCCATGGTTACATGATTTATGATTTTCCCCATCCCTCTTCCCTCCCCAATCCTGGAGCTGACAAGCAATTCTCCTGGGCTATTCATAAATCACTGTTCAAAACCTATTTACATATTATTCATATTTGCAACAGAGTGATCTTTTAACACCAAAATCCCAATCATATCCCCACTGAACCATGTGATCAATCATGTTTTTCTTCTGTACTTCTACTCCCACAATTCTTTCTCTTGATGTGGAAAGCATTCTTTCTCATAAGTTCTTCTGTTTTGTCCTGGGTCATTGCATTTCTACTAGTAGAAAAGTCTATTACATTCAATTGTGCCACAGTGTATCAGTCTCTATGTATACTATTCTCCTGGTTCTATTCTTTTTCCTCTGCATCAATTCCTGGAGGTCTTTCCAGCTCACATGGAATTCCTTCAGTTCATTATTCCTTTCAGCACAATAGTATTCCATCACTATCAAATACCACAATTTGTTCAACCATTCCCCAATCTAGAGACAACCCCTCATTCCAATTTTTTACCACCACAAAGAGTGAAGCTATGAATATTTTTGTACAAGAATTTTTCCTTATTCTCTTTGGGGTACAAACCCAGCAGTGGTATGGCTGGATCAAAGGGCAGGCAGTCTTTTAAAGCCCTTTGCACAAAATTCCAAATTGCCCTCTAGAATGGTAGGATTGATTCACAACTCCACCAGCAGTGTATTAGTGTCCCAATTTTGCCACATCACCTCCAACATTTATCACTTTCTTTTGCTGCCATATTGGCCAGTCTGCTAGGTGTGAGGTGGTACCTCAGAGTTGTTTTGATTTGCATTTCTCTAATCAAGAAGGATTGAGAATACTTTTTTATGTGATTATTGATAGTTTTGATTTCTTCATCTGAGAACTACCTATTCATATCCCTTGACCATTTGTTGATTGGGGAATGGGTTGATTTTTTGTAAATTTCACTTAGTTCCTCATATATTTGGGAAATTAAACCTTTGTCAGAGAGTTTTGTTATGAAGATTTTTTTGTCTCAGTTTGTTGCTTTCCTTCTAATTTTGGTTACATTGGTTTTGTTTGTACAAAATCTTTTAAATTTGATGTTATCAAAGTCACTCATTTTACATTTTGTAATATTCTCTATCTCTTGCTTGGTCTTAAATTCCTTCCTTTCCCATAGATCTGACAGGTATACTAATCTATGTTTACCTAATTTATTTTTTATTTCATTCCCTATATTTAGGTCATTTACCCATTTTGAATTTATCTTAGAATAGGGTGTGAGATATTGATCCAGACCTGATTTTTCCCATGCTGTTTTCCAATTTTCCCAGCAGTTTTTGTCCAATAGTGAGTTCTTGTTCCAAAAGCTAGGGTCTTTGGATTTATCAAACACTAACTTGTTGAGGACATTTACCCCTAGTCTATTCCATTGATCCACCCTTCTGTCTCTTAGCCAGTACCATATTGTTTTGATGACCACTGCTTTATAGCACAATTTAAGATCTGGTACTGCTAGGCCCCCCTCCACATTTTTTTTCATTCCCTTACAACTTTTAAAATGCAGGGCAGCTAAGTGCTCTCTTATTACCTTAGCTTTTATTAATCCGTATTAGTCATTTTTGGTTTTTCCTTTCCAGGAAAAAGTTCATTTGTGTAACTATTTGGCATTTATCATATACTGCTTTCTTTAAAAACAAAAACAAAACAAAACAAAACAAAAACCTCTTACCTTCCATCTTAGAATCAATACCATGTATTTGTTTGAGAAATCAGATAACACAGGTTTGATAGAATTGTGTGAGTTAGGAGTAAATAGGCACTGAATAAGGGGTAAAGGAAAGGAATAAGCAATTATTAAACTTCTACCATGTATTGATTCCAAGACAGAAGAGCAAGAAGGTCTAGGCAATAGGGGTTAAGTGACTTACTCAGGGTCACATAGCTGAGATCATATTTGAACCCAGGACTTCCCATCTCTAGGCCTGACTCTCAATCCACAGAGCTTCCTAGCTGCCCCTTGTATACTTCCTACTTACTTAGCTGTTTATTCATTTCTCCCACCTAGATTTTAAGCCCATTGAGGGCAGGAGCCATGTTTTATATAGCAACCTTTGCCAAATACAATCAAAGTCAAGAAAATAGCAAAACAAAATTCTCAAAATATCAAATAATTATTTTTACTATGTCTGTGCTTAGTGTCTCATGAACTTAATACAAAAATAAATAAAATTTGCTGACTTCTTCAGCAGAAGCTAGATGGTAGAGTAGAAGGCTGGAGTTAGCAAGATCTGAGTTCAAATATGACAGAGACACTTAATAGCTGTGTGACCATGGGCACTGTCTACAACAGTTTCTTCAACTTTAAAAATAGAGATCATACTAATGCCTTCCTCACACACACTTTGTGAGGAATTCAAATGAGATAATATTTGCAACCTCTTAGTTCAGTGTCTGGTACATAGTAGAATTTTAATAATTGCTTACTCCTTTCCTTTACCCCTTATTCAGTGCCTATTTACTCCTAACTCTCACACAATTCTATCAAACCTGTGTTTTCTGATTTCTCCAGCAAAGTAGGAACAATGGATTAGAAAGGAAAAGGTATGCTCCAGGCAAGTACACTGACTGGATTTAGAAGTGACAGCTGGTTACAAACAAAAGAACGAAAATAATTCAACAGCCTGAGGCTTTTTGATGTAGAGGCAAATACCTCTATTTACCCTTGTTAGGCCCTGCAGGCAGCATAATACAATAATGAGTGTTCATAGTAATGTCCTTGAGTCATTCAGTTGAATTTAGATAACTATTTATTAAATACCTAGTCTTTACCTAGCTCTGTAGTAGGCACAGAAGAGCCAAAGGGAAAGAGGCAGGAGAGACAGTAAATTGGCATCTACCAATCTAGAATTTACATTCTAGAGGGGATAATGGATGAAAACATTTAAAATTTGTTGTAAACAAAATACTTTCTGGGAGAATAGCATAAGTCTCAGATAAAGGATAGTTTTCTACATTTTTAAGAAAAAAAGAGTGCTAGAAGTCACAATAAAAGAATATGGTACATGTGATTAGGAGCATAGGAGGAACAGTCAGATATGGATAGGACTGAAAGAGTAGAAAAACCTGGAAAGACCTACCTGAACTGATGCAGAGTGCAGTGAGCAGAATCAGAACAATGTAGACAGTGACAGCAATATTGTACAGTGACCAATTGTGAAAGAGTTCACTACTCCTTGCAATACAATGATCCAGGATAATCCTGAGGGACTTATGCAAAGAATGCTATCCACCTCCAGAGAAAGAAATGATGGAATTTCAATGAATATCAAAACATACTATTTATCACTTTACTTGTGTGAATTTTTATTTTGAGGTTTCAGATTTTTCTGAGTATTCTTTCACAATATGACCAACATACAAATATGCATTGCAAGATCATACATGTATAAGCCAGATCAAATTGCTTACCATCTTGGAGTGGGGAAGGGAAAGGAAGGAAGAAGATAATTTGGATATTATAATTTCAGAAAATTTATGTAAAAGATTATTATTATATGTAATAGGGAAAATAAATTAAAAAAAAAAGAATGTGAGTGGAAAGTTGTGGCCAGGTGAGGGAGCTTCAGCAGCCTAACTAAGACTCATAAGCACATTGCAAATTGAACCAAAATGTAATAGCTGCTTGCTATGCCCCTTCACAGGAACAATTGTAATGTTGAGTAAGAGGTTGAAGTGGCATAAGGTACCACACTCAATGATGATTCACTGGAATGCTCAGGTCTCACTTTCATTCTATTTATGTATGTTTACATAGGGAATATATAGAGTATATATTATATTCTATGCCTCTACATAATATATGTTAGATATAGTCTATATTTGATACATTATAATATATACACACAGACACACATACAAAAACAAAGAGAAAGAGGTCTGATCTTGTCACACACACACCCTACTCCCTCACCCCCACCCCAGTCCTATAAACTCAAGTGGTTCCCTATGGTTTCTAGAATTAAATCCAAAATCCTATTTATTATTCAGAGCTCTTCATAACCTTGCCCCCTTCTACTTTTCCCATTTTCTTACATCTTATTCTCTAATATATACTATTTAATCAGTGACATTAGCCTCCTAGATGATCCATGAAAAAAATTCTCTCTCTCTCTCTTTCACTCTCTCTTTCTCTTTCTCTTTCAGAATTACATTCACTTTGCTTCTTCTCTCTTCATCATTGCTTCTCAATCTAATAATCACTTACCAAGTCTTGGTCATTCTACTTCCATTACATCTCTTGCACCTGTCCCATTCTCATCACAAATGCTGTCTCCCTAGACCAGTGATGGTAAACCTATGGTATGTGTGCCAAAGATGGCATATAGAGCCCTCTCTGTGGGCATGCCTGCAGTCACCTGCCAGAGTTCTTTACTAGAAAGTCAGAGGGACTCATGACAGAGCTATTCCCTTCCCCCTCTCCATTCACCTGAGGACATTCCTCCCTTCACCTGCCCCTCTGCTCAGTAGCTGGGGGTGGGGGTGGGGGGAAGGAATGGCATGGCACTTGGTTTCTAAAAGTTTCATCATCCCTGCACTATACTCTTATCTCCATACATTTGAACTATCAAAATACTCTCATTCATTTTCCTGCCTTCAGGTTTTTATTTTCTCAATTGCATGAATCCTTTACCTATCTTCAACAAGGTTATCCTCCTGCCCCAAAACTTCAAGCAGTTGACATGCTACAAACACCTTAGACTTGTACTGAAGACATTCCATGATCAGCTCCATGTTGTTTTTCCAGCCTTATTTCACATTGTTCTCTAAAGTTCTAGTCAAAGTAGACTATTAATTATTTGCCAAAATTGACATGCCATTTCCTACATAATATATTTGAATGCTCTCAATGCATTCCTTTCTCAGCTCTGCTTCTTAGGAAGATTCCTAATCTTTCTTCAGTATCAATAACGGACATTTCTATAAGAGCTTTTAAGTTTTGCATGCACTTTCTAAAGATTATCTCATTTGTTTTTACCCAAATCTTTTGAGATAGGTAATGTTCCAACCTAAAATGTACCTAATATTTTGGTAGTCAATTTTTTTGCATTTTATGAAACTGAGTTTTACTGAGGGTTACAAAAGGTGATATTTGAAACTTGTCATCTCCTATCTCAGAGCCCAATACTCCTTAACTAGGCTAAGCTCAGTAAATACTTGGCTCTTCTTTGAGGCTTAGCTCAGGAGTTACCTATATTATAAGGCGTTCTCTGACTTGTATTTATTTGTGAATCTATTTCTCCTAAATTTGTGGGCAGGGCAGTTTTCTTTTTCATTTAATATCCCTAGCTCCTAGCTCAGAAGCTTATACATGGTAAGTACTTACTAAATGCTTATTTTGATGGAGTTCAGAACAATGGTCTTCTCTTCCCCAAATACCATTGGCACAAACATTTTTAGATGAGAATAAGAAGTAGACATATAGAAAGCCATATTTTAGGAGAAGGAAAAATAAAGAAAGCACTATGCAAACAGACTAAGGAAGAAGAAAAGCACAACAGATTTTGAAAGTTTTTGATCTATTAAGATTCTGTGGAGCAGATGAGTAGGGCCCAAAATTAATCAGAATTTTGAAGAGAGAAATAAAGGAATATTAGAGTTCTAGTCTACACTATAGCATAATATGGCATAATAATATAGGCAAAAAGTATCTCTTTTCCTTCTGCTTTCCCTAAAACAAATATTTGTAAAGAAAGCCAAACAACCAGTTTATGCTAGCTAGGGTGATAGAATTGAGATTAGAAATTGTCCAAAAGAGTTTTAAAGATCATCTTTTCACATACAGACCCTCACTTTACAAAGGACAGAACTAAGATCAAGAGAAAATGAGTTGGGGCTTCTAGATGTCACAGTGGATAGAATGCCAGACCTGGAGTTGCAACAGCTTGAGTGCAGACACTTCCTAGCTATGCAATCCTGGGCAGGTCTCTTAACAAACATCCTTTGTCTAGTCCTTGACCTTCTGTCCTAAAATTATTACTAGGACAGAAAGTAAGGGTTTAAAAAGAGAGATAGACAGACAGACAATAAATTAAGTCACAGAGCTCATCATCCAGAGGCAGAACTGGGAACAGACTCAAGGACTCAACTTGACTCTCAAGCCAGGATCCTTTCTATCACTCCATGCCTATCAGGTCTAGCCTTCCGGTGGTAGTTTAACTCTCAAAGTGCTACATGCCCTGTACCAACAGGAACATTTCAAATCCTGTCTCTGTTATTCCCTCTTTAGCCTCATTTCATTCATCGCTAAAATGACGAGATCAGACTATAGATGATCTCTAAAATGCCCACCAAAATATCAATTTAAATTAGGGGTTATATTTCTCATTCATGAGTTCATTGATCATAGGATCACAGATTAAGATCTAAAAGGAACCTTACAGCTCTAATACCTTCTTTTAGAGATGCAAAAACTGAGGACCAAATAGGATGCAATATGCTTATGTCACACAATTAGAAAGGGGCAGAACAAAGATTAAAACTCATATCCTCTGAGATAAATCTAGTATTCTCTCTACTATTTATTTTAAATTTTTAAATGAATCCATTAAAATGTATTAAGCATCTACTATGTTCAAGCACTGTGATAAAATGCAAAAATAAACATGAAACAATCCTTATCCTCAAAGAGTTTATGAGTAAAATAACATGTACACATCTAAGTAAATAGAAAATGTACTCTAAATAAATAGTGAATAATTTCAGGGAAAGGTGGGATAAGGCATTGCAAGCTGTTAGGCACAAAAAATATCTCATAGGAGTTGGATCTTTGATTGAACTTTGAAGGGAACTAGAGTCTAAGAGACAGAGAAGAAGAAAAGAGTGCATTTTAGGAATGAATGACAGTATTCAAAAAGCAAGGAGAATAGTTGTGTGACCCTGGGCAAGTCACCTAACCCACATTGCCTAGCCTGGATTGCTTTTCTACCTTGAAACCAACACATAGTATTGGTTTTAAAGTGGAAGGTAAGGTTTAAAAGAAAAAATAATCACAGGACAAGAAAGAATGTTATGCAGGAGTTTCAACAAATGAACTTTTTTGGCTAAACCATGGAGAACTTGAAGAGGATACCTGGGTAAATAACCTTGGAAATGTAATATAGGGCTAGACTGTGAAGAGCTTTAGATGCCAAACAGAGGAGTTTGTATTTGATTGTTGGGCATATTGAACAGGGGAGTGAAATGGTTAGATCTGTGATTTAGAAAACCCACTTTAGATTATGTTAGGTTGGTGGCAAGAAAGGTCAAAGATCTTTGCTCTTCCATCATGTTCTCCAGCAACCACATAAAAAGGGAACCAGCAAGAAAATAATCAAGAAATCCCAGGAATGACATCAATAAACCCTTTAACACAGCCAAGAGCTATACAAAAAATAGCCAGAAAAGGGTAATCTCTTAAAAGGGGTCCTAGCAGGAAAAACAGCTCAATCTTAGATAATCAGGCTGTAAATTGGCAGAGATTCCCAATTGGGGATGCCTCGGGGAGTATGGAAGACTAAAGCCAAGTCTTGGGGACTGAAAGACTGCTCTTTCACTCTTAATTCAACCCTTCTAGAAAGTGAATTGGAAATGTACAAAAATGATTAAATTTCTTATCCATTGAGCTAGAGATTCCATTATTGGGTATATACTCTTAAAAAGATAAAATAAAGCAGGAAAGGACACAAACATACTTTTATAGTAGCACTTTTTATTGGAGCAAAGTACTGGAAACTAAGGTATAGTCTCATCACTGAGGAAATAGTTTAGATGAGTTATGGTATATAATATAATAAATAGGGTATTTTTGTACTATGAGAAATTACAAAAAGGGCAGGTTCAGAGGAACTTGACAAGACTTGTATGAAGTGATAGAGAACAAAGCAAGTGGATCCAGGAGGCAATTTATACAATAACTATAACATTGTAAAGGGGGGAAAAAAGGAACTTTGAAAGATTTAATAACTAATCGATGCAGTGATCAACCATGATACCAAAGGACTGATGATGAAGTATCCTACTTACCACCTGACAGAAAAGCTATGTACTAGAGTGCAGAATGAGACATACATTTTGGAAATGGCCAATGTGTGGATTCTTTTGATTATACTTTTCTGTTATAGGCAGATGTTTATCTATTCTGATGGTGGGTGAATTGCTTGGTGGAGGTAGGAGGATGTGACCAAATAAGATCAAAGATGAAAGAAAGAAGAGGGAGTCAATGAAGCTTTTATATATATATATATATATATATATATATATATATATATATATATACTTGAATGAGAACAAAAGGGCATTTAGAGAGAAATATAGACAAGTGGGATAGCTTTATAACTTATATGCTGAATTTATTATATCCTTTAAAAAAACCCAAGATGTACATAATGGTGATTTGTAATTTCATTATATGATCCTCTTTTTTTCTGTTCTTATTTGTACATGAAAGTCTTCATGTTTTTTGATGCTTGTTAAGTTCTGAATGATAAAGATAATTCCAGAAGAAAAAAAAATGATACTGTTTTTGAACCTATGTGGATGAGGGATAGACAAGGGGAAGGATTTGAAGCAAGGAGATCAAATATAAATATGATAAAGCACTGCAGATTCTGAGGCCTCATATTGTGAAAAATATCTTAATTACCACAAGAAAGCATAAACTATTTTAAAAATATTCCTTAAGAGGTCAAGAAAGGGAGTGTAGAATACATGTACATAAAGATAGTGGGGTGAGAGGGGCTCCCCAGAGTGCAAGTACATACAGTACCTCCTGAAAGAGAAATTGATGACTCTCTTAAGAATAAGGAGAAAATGCAGCAGAATAAATAATGTCTTTCAAGAGGTTTAATACATTGTAAAGAGCATTTTTACTGATTGGTAGAAACTCTTTTTGATTAATTAATTAGTTAATGTTTCAAAGCACTTTCAAGATAAAAACAACATTTTATAAGGGCTAAATAACAATTGCTATTTTTCTAACATTCCTTGGTTACACATGATTTCTAGGTTTTGTTAGCTCATGATGTTCCTGAAGTAGAAATCTAGAGATTTGAATGCTACTATTAGCGGTGTTGCTGACAAGCTTTATGAATGTTAACAAGGCATAACCCATTTCTGAGACTCAGTTTTCTCCTTTGTAAAATAATGGACAATGTGATCTAGATAGTTCAGTGGGATTAGAGCACTGGATTTAGAGTCAGGAATACCTGAGTTCTAATTAAGCCTAAGACTTTATTCTCTAGGTGACCCTGGGCAAGTCACTTCACCTCTATGTATCTTAGTCTCCTCACCTCTAAAATGGGAACAATAATAGCTCCCATTTCCCAGGGTTATTGTGAGGATCAAATGAGATAATATCTGTAAATCACTTTGTAAACCTTAAAGAATTACATAAATATTAGCTAGTATTACTTGGCATTATTCTGAAATCCTTTTGGGGTTTAAAATTTCTCAGTTTCAAGTTTTTCACAAAGAAGATTACATGGCATCTGGAATTTTCAATAGCTTCATATGGAATGATTCTTAGAGAAAAGAGTCAGAAAGATAAAATAAGTTTTTTGAGAACATTATGCAGTTTCCCAAAGGAAATTCAGTTTTTCTTTCTCCTTGTCAAACCAGAACCCAATTCATTGTTCATCTACATTGTCAATATTTAGTAAGCATTTAATACATGTCATTCAGTGGTAATACAAATATAAGCAGAAAGAAAGTATACCTACACTCAAGTAGCTTACATTCTAATGGTAAAAGATAATGCATAAAGAGCTCCTGAAAGAAGGGGAGTAGTGGAAGAGCCATACACTTAGGGGGATAGGGTCAGTTAGGGGTACAATGTGAAGTAGAAAAAAGGTATGACTGACCTGGGCACTTTCCTCAAAATTTAGATTTTGGGGGGGCAGCTGGGTAGCTCAGTGGATTGAGAGCTAGCCCTAGAGACAGGAGGTCCTAGGTTCAAATCTGACCTCAGACACTTCCCAGCTGTGTGACCCTGGGCAAGTCACTTGACCCCCATTGCCTAGCCCTTACCACTCTTCTGCCTTGGAACCAATATACAGTATTAACTCCAAGACAGAAGGTAAGGGTTTAAAAAATTTTGGGGTTAACCAGCCAATACAAGGAAGAGGTCACAGATATGGGTGCATTGCCAATGTGAGAAGTTTAAAAGTGGAGTAATCTTCAATGTGAAGGGGATTTTGTGTCACAGTAAAGTAAATACAGAGAGTAAGAAATGTCCAGAAAATATATACTGATGAATCAGGTCATTAGACTTCATTCAAGAACCCATTTCTAGGTCATAGACATTTCATCATCCACTTGTGTTTTCCTGTGTGCATTGTTAGGTGCAACTTGTAAGGTTATTTTCAAATTGCTGTATCTGGAGAACTTCACCAAATTAACTGCCACTTGTAATCTGTACTGAACAGCTATAGCTGGCACAAACACTTTGGTAAGCATTTGTGTCTATATCTCACTAGAAGTTACAATAGAAAGACTATAGTAAAAGCTATCTCAGTTTATGAATCTACTGAGTAATCTTTATGATTTTAACATTTTCATGGAGAATGCATTGTTGAAGGAGAGATTTTAAAGCGGCATTTTCATTGATTAAATCACAAGCTTTTTTATAATCAAACAATTCTTCGTATTTCAATCACCTATGTGAATAAATAATTATGGTAAAGTATACAATAGTGTTGTCAAAATTGTTGTTGTTCCCTTCTGATATTTTCCTCAAGAATGTTTTTGATACATTTGTAGATTATTCTCATAAAACTTTGTGTAATGATAGGAAATAAGGTATATGAGTCATTAGTTAGTGACATTCTTGTTGAACTAATTTTTTGTTGTTTAGGCATTTCAATTGTATTTGATTCTGCTACCCCATTGGAATTTTATTGGCAAAGGTACTGGAGTGAGATTTTCTTCTCCAGCTTATTTTGCAGATAACGAAACTTAGACAAAAAGGGTGAATGAATTGCCCAGGATCACACAGTTAATAAGTATGTGAGGCCAGTTTAGAACTCGGGAAGATGAGTCTTCCTGACTCCCGGACTGGCCTAGAAACGGGAGGTCCTAGGTTCAAATCCGGTCTCAGACACTTCCCAGCTGTGTGACCCTGGGCAAGTCACTTGACCCCCATTGCCCAGCCCTTACCATTCTTCTGCCTTGGAGCCAATACATGGTATTGACTCCAAGACAGAAGATAGGGGTTTAAAAAAAAAAAAAACAAAACCCAAGACTCAACAACACAGTATATGAAGAAAATCTAGAGGCTTTTTCATTAAATCAGGGGTAAAGCAAGAAATTCTTCATCACCACTACTATTTAACATTGCAGTAGAAATGCTAGCTATGGCAATAAGAGAAGAGAAAAAAATTAAGAGAATAAACATAGGTAAAGAAGAAGGAACAAAATTATTATTTTATTCTTGAAGACATCATGGTCAAAAGAATGAATTAGATTTGATTCAAACAATAACCAGCAAAGTTAGAGGATAGAAAAGAATTCACATAAATCATCAGTACTTCTGATATTTTCATAAAAACAGCAGAAAGAGATAGAAGAGAGAATTAAATTCACATTAAATATAGCATTTATGAAATGTTTGAGAGTCTGTCTATCAAAATTCACAAGAATTATATGTCTCCAACTGTAAAATATTCTTTTTGGAAATAAAGATGTATCTAAATACTTGGAGAAATATTAATTTCATAGTAGTAGTAGACAATGCACATATAATAAGAATGACAATACTATGTAAATAAATTTCCTTATTCAATGATATAACAAACTATCACAGTTATCTTAAAGTGCTTTTTAAAAGCCTATGAAGAAATACATCCAATTATGAGATGTGAAATAGGCAACTTTGACTATTTTAAATTAAAAAGGTTTTGTACAAACCAAAACCAGTGCAATCAAGATTAGCAGGGAAACAACAAAGTAGGAAAAATTGTTTAATCAGTGTCTCTGAAAAAGGCCAAATTTTTCAAATATATATAGAGAACTGAATCAGATTTATAATACAAAGCATACCCCAATTGGTCAAAGAATATGAATAGAGATTCTCAAATGAAGAAACTAAAACTATCTTTAGCCATATGAAAAAATGTTCCAAATCACTCTTAATTAGAGAAAATCCAAATGAAAACAACTCTGAGGTACCTATCAGTCTATCAGACTGACTTATACAATAAAAAAGGAAGTGATCATTGTTAGAGGAGATGTGGGAAAACTGCAACACTAATACAGGATTGGTGGAGCTGTGAACTGATACAATCATTCTGGAGAGCAATTTGGAACCATGGTCAAAGGACCATTAAATTGTGTGTACCTTTTTTTTTTCTTTTCAAATTTAAATTAATTTTTTTCCAGATTACATGTTGATAAAATTTTCAAAAATTGTTTGTGCATATACCCTTTGAACCAGCAATATCACTATTAGGTCTGTATCCCAGAGATCAAAGATAGGGGAAAAAGACCTACTTGTACAAAAATATTTATAGCTGCTCTTTTTTTGTGGCGTCAAAGAACTAGAAATTGAAGGAACACTCATTAACTGGGGAATGGCAGAATTAATTGTGGTATATTCCTGTAATGTAATATTATTGTACCATAAGAAATGATAAACAATATATTCACCAAAAATCCTAGAAAGACATATGAAGTGATGCAAAGAGAAGTGAGCAGAACCAGGGGAATACTGTACACAGTAACAGCAAAAATGTATGATAATGATCAACTGTGGTTGCTTAACTGTTCTCAGCAATGAAAGATCTAGGACAACTCCAAGGGACTTATGACAAAAAAAAGTATTTAGCTACTGTCAGAGAAAGAACTGGGAGAAGGAGTCTGAATTCAGATTGAAGCATACTATTCTCCATTTTATTTCTTCCATAAATTTTCCTCTAGTGTATCAGTATGTGTCTTCTTTCACAACATCATGAACTTGGAAATATCAATTGTATGATAAAACATGTCCAACCCATACCATGTTACCTATCATCTTGGGGAAAGAGATGGGTGGGAGGGAGGAAGAGAATATGGATCACAAAATGTCAGAAAATGATTATTAAAAATTTTATTGATGTGTAATTTGAAAAAAATTTAAAAACCAAATAACTTTGAAATATTTAATAGAACTCTACTTAATACAATAACTATCTATGAATCTAGACAACTATCTAGGGAACTAGGTCATGAAGCATGTTCCCTACCTTTTGGCAGAAAAATGAAGCACCCAGGATACTGAATAAAACATATTTTTGGAGTTAGCCAATATATTTTTTATTTATTATTATTTTATTATTTTTATTTTATTTATTATATTTATGTATTTATTATAATATTTTTAAAAATACAAGCAGTATTCATTTTATGTTTCAAAATAAAAGCAAGCTATATATAACAAGATCTACAACTTCATGTATAATCCTCTTTTTCTATAGAAATGCCCCTTTTATTTGGTGTTTGCTAAGTTCTAAATATGTGTAGGCATATATGTAAGTGTGTATGTAGTTAAAAATTGGTCTCACATCTATTTGGTGCTTTTATTAGTTTGGTTTTTTAGTTAGTCTTTTTGTCTCAGTGAAGGTTGAATTTGGATCTCTGGCTAGACCTCCTATGTACTTCAAGGATCCCTGAAGATTTGGATGTTCTGTGTTGCCTGGATTATAGAAGAAGCAATCTCCAGTTGGAAACTATAATATGCCCAAAGATAGGCATCTCAGAGACCATGACCTTTTGTGACAGAAAGAAGTTCTAGTGATGGATTCTGTAAAATCACTGATCCTTAGAAACAGTGAGAACTCTTCTTTTCCAAACTACTTGTTCATATCCTTTTCATGTGTATGCAAAGGAAAGCCTCAGCAGGCACCAAGAGAAGTGGTAACCTAGGAGAACTTTGTAAAATGCTATGTTTGTTAAGGAGAACCATCAGGTTTGTAGAAGTGTCGACATATGTTAATTTCCCAGTTGTTCTTAAATTGTGTCATGCAGATATTTCAGATTCTTTATTTCAGTGTATTTGTGGCACACATTTAAGTTTGATCTGCATTAGTAACGTTTTTCCATCTTTGTCTTAAGTTTAAACAATCAATGATACAACAAATCAAGCAGTAGTATTTGTCAATTTCCAAGGTGTAAATGACCACAATGAAAATTTAGCAATCATCTTTCTCCAACTGGTTCAATCTGGCACCAGCAGATATTTGAAAAGAGCTTCCAGTAACCAGGAGTTTTGAGTTACCTTTTGTCATATATGTTTCCTACGTGTATACTCCCCTGTCTGTGTGCCTTAAGTTTGAGTCAACTATCTTCAGAGACCTTGTACTTTCAGGAAGATACTGTACCCATTTCTATATTTAGGAGGAACATTTTAACACCAACTACTCTTACTATACTGTCTTAAAGAATCCCTTTTCTAAAAGCTAAAGGAGTCAACTGGTTGATTGTTGATGCAAAATATATTGGTTGGGGCTAGTAAACAACAGTATTAGAAACTTAAATTCCTCAGGCTCACCCCTAGAAACCAGAGAATAGTACCCAGCCACCTTCCAAAAACCAGGTTGGTCAGTGTGACTGAAAATTGGGGAAGTATCACCAAAACTAAACTAGTAAGCCAAATATGAAATGAAGTCAGCCACATTGCTCTTTGGATTGGCATGAAACTGCTTTGCAGAGTGAAATGATAGTGTATCACAAACTTCTCAGAGAAGCTACAGAGTTGTAGTAGAAAAAGCACTGTTTTTGAAGCCTAAAAACTGAGGTTAGGATCTTGACTATTTTACTTATTATGTATATTATCTTGGGTTAGACATTTTTCTTGTATGTGCTTTCATGCAGGTTTTAATAGTCTTTGAAATTTGAAGCTTAGTATTTCATATATTTTGCCATCCTGTTTTAGTCTTTTAAAAAAAACACCAATGCCTTTACTTTCGAAGTATCAGTTCCAAAGCAAAAAAGCATAAGGTCAGGGTTAAATGCCTCACTCAGGGTCACACAGCAAGGAAGAATCTGAGGATAGATTGGAACCCTGGTCCTTCCAGCTCCAGGCCTGGCTCTATCCACCTGGTTGCTCCAACTTTGTTGTTTTTAACCATATTCTCATCTCAGCAAGAATAGCACTTTTCATAGGATAATCTTGTATCAAAAATCAAGCCGAAATAATCTCCTAGTGTTCATACACAATGTCAAAAGTCCATTTTCTTCTAGTTTGCCTAATTTTCCTTCTGAAAGAAACTACTTACCACATTCTGATGAGTCATATATAATTAGTAAAAGTGATAATTTGTTCTCCATAAATTCCTAAATTAACCTTTTCATCACCCCTATACTCCTCAATTTCCCTTTCTCCTACCCAGACCTCCCATTGGTCTACTATTCCTACTAGATTTGGACTATGTGGATATAAAAAGTAGCACTGAATTTAGTTCCTATCTTCTCTTTCACATCATCCAAAAGGCTGAGATTTTGGAACAGTAGGTGATTATAATGAACATCCTTATCCCCATCAGAGAGATCAGAAAATGTTCCTCTCTCCCTTCTTTGCAAAGGAGGGGAACTATACTTGTGGAATGTTGCTGATCTAGTCAGACCCCAGACTTCATTGATATTGCTGCCAGTTTTGCTAAACTGCTTCCTCCTTCCCCTTTTTACAACTTAAACAAATAATCTGATATAAAAAGGGGGCTATAAAAATATAAAAGTAATATAAAATAAAAAGACAACAATTCCATTTTTTAGAAGTAGAATTTAAAAAAAAGACTTTTCTTACCTTTAAGAGTGACTAGTTCTAGAGAAAAGTTTATAGACTTTTTCCTGGGAGTTCTTGACACCTAGACTGGCCAGATCTAGAGTATAATGGACCATATATTAGGAGTAATACTTATAAGCTGGGACATGTCTAGAGGAAAATGAGCAAGATGAAGATTGGTTAAAGGAACTGAAAATATTTCATTTGATAAGAAAGGTAGAAGAGACAGAGGGCTGCTGTCTTTCAGTATTTGAAAGACTTTCATGTATAAGGGAAATTATACTTGTTCTTCTTGGACCCAGAGGACAGATATTGGAACAGGTACAGGGAGAATTGTAGAAAAAGCAGAAAGAGTGATTCAGTTTGTTGTAGGGAAAGATCTCTTAATAGTCAGAAATATTCAAAAGCAGGATGGGCTTGTTGGGAAGTAGAATGTTCCCAATCTCTGAAGTTCCTCATGACGATGGTAAATGACTACACACCTGAAATTGTGGAGAATGAGTTCCTGTGAGATAAACTCAAAAGTCCTTTCTAGCTCAACAATTCTACAAATCTCTGATTCAGTCAAAAAAGTCTACATGCTGCCACAGCAACGAGATGGTCTGATACCACTGAAAACCAGTACTTCACCCACTTCCTCTCACCATTCAAAACAAAATAAATAATAGTACTATCAAGGAGACAGGAGATTCTTATAGGGTTTGATTATCATTTTGTAGGCAAGTGGAAGTTCATGGAGAGAACATCCTATCATTCATACACAATGTCAAAAGTCCTTTGAAACCATTCTCCCTTGTAGGTGGATTACATACTACTCATGAGAGACCTCATTTACCCTGACCTAGCTCAAAGAGGAAATACTAAATTTGTTAAGATTATCTTCTTTTTTGCAATCTGATAGTAAGTCTCAGAAACTTCATAGTCATCATCAACAATTATCTCCAAAAAATCAACAGGTGAAAATATACTGGTTCACAGCCAAGAAACTGATGAGGATACATAAATTAATTTAAATGAGATTATTGCTCTTTCTAGCATCATCCCAGACCAAATTTCTATAGAGAAAGCTAAAAATAAAACAAAATAAAAACAACCCCCCCCCAAATGCCAACTTCCAGAGCTGATGCAAGAACATTTTAAAGTGTCTAGGGATCATAACTGTCTAATTTGGAGGAGCAATAAGTGAAGAAAGGTGACTAAGGACTTCCTGTGTATTTGAGGATCTATGATTTAAAGAACTAAAACATTTCCCTGTCAGTCTATTTTTTTCTTACCAAGAATAGTTCAAACCCATTCTAATAGGCAAGGTTGCCAACTAATTGTCAGAGGGGATTAGTATTATCAGTGACCAAATGGTGAGCCTTTGGTCTTCTGGCAGACCAAATGGATAATGGAGCCAGCTCAGAAAGTAATTTCTATTTAATACAGCAGTAGCCCTTCATCCCAGCACTCCCAGAGTTCATCAGCATTTAGACCCCTTCTACACCCCCATAGGAAGAGACCATCTATTCTTAGAATAACTCAGACACAGGGAGTTTGACCCTACAGCCAGTATTGCAAATAAGCTGAAATGCAAGGTGAGGGGAAGCAGAGAACAAGGTAGTCATTAAAGGCTTTAGGTAGGGATCTATAATCACTGCAATTCTCTACCCCATGACTATTTCCATTGTGTTCCAAACCTTCATAGGAGACAGTAATAGGCAATGGAACAACCACTGTAATTGGTTTAAATTAGAACATTGGTGGTGGTGGTGGTGGTTCCGGTAAAACCACTGTAGGACTAGAGCTGTGAAATTGTTTAAAAAAAAAAAACAAAACAAAAAAAGAAGGCCAACAACCCAAACATGGCAGAGTTAGTGTGGGCTAGTCAAAAGACTACTAGATGTGGAGTCAGAAACCCTGGGTTTAAAGCCTGGCTTTGCTATTTAGGATCTCTAAGACCATGGTCATAGTTCTTGAATAGATTTATGCATTCAATAAATGCTTATTGAATGATCTATTAACTTAACCTCATTTCTTGGGGCCTTCATTTCCTTATCTGTAAAATCAGGGGGCTGATTTCCACAATCTCCTCCAGCTCTAAATCTGTGATCTAGGACTAGATACCAGCAGCAGAGAAGGTAGAAGCAAGGAAACAAGTGACTAATGTTCAAATTATGTGCTATTCTAGTTCCTACATGTCAGGGCATATGGTAAAAAATGGAGACACAAATTGACTTGCTCTCCAGAGAGAGAGAAAACTTAAAGGAGTTTATAAAAAGTAAACTCACCATTCCCCGGATAAACTCTGTACTTTGCCACATCACTGTCTCCATTTATAATAGTTCCTGTATCTCAGTTACTTCACTACCTGGCTCTGCTTGATGAAATATTTGACACCTTTCAAAGCCAAGTGCAAATATCAGTACCTTCCTAAAGTCTTCCATGACTCATTCTCTCCTTCTGCCTTGTCTCTCTCTCCCGAACCCTCCTGGTGCTTTGGTTTGATTCCTTGATGGCATCTATCATGTGATAATAAGCATTAGCACTATTTGTGTAATATATCTTATTTCCCTTAGTAGATTATAAACTTCTTCAGGGCAGGGATTGTCTCTGTTATTTTTGTCGTCTCTCTATCACCTGACATAGTAGTAGGTTTCCATTGTTAAATGAATGAATGAGAAAAAACCAACAGTATTGAATTCTAAAATAAACCTAGGTCAGACCAGCTCCAGCTGGAAAACTGCCAAATCACATATGATTATTTCCCTATTGACAGTTACTTAACAGGTATATTAGAGGCCAGGACTTAGCAACTTCCAAAAGTGATTAAGCACTGTTTTAAGAAATGGAAGGTACTTTCTCCTACTGAAAACTGGCCTGAGTAAATGCAAAAATAGCCACAGAAAGTTGGCAATTGCCCTAGAACTGGTAACATTCTCTCCAACCTTATAAACCTTCTCAGTGAGCTTTAAGAGGTACATGACATCCACATCACAGATGAAAAGGGCTATTCTAAGGAGAAATATATTTCTGCAGAGCACCTCAAAAATCTTGAACCAAACCTCAGCAGACATTGAACTTTATCTGCCTTCCAATTATGAAGGTGACTGTGAGAAAACCTATCCTTTAATTATGAATAGCACCTCCTTCTCTTCCACTGGAGAGAGACACTGTCTTGATCACTAGAATAAATAGCCTGGTCTTCTTATTATTCCTAAGCCAAGAGAACATTTCATCACCCTCGTTTAGTAAAGTAGGTAGGTGCCTGGAGATTGTAAGATGTGATACATAATGTGAAGGAAGGGGCTGAGGTCTGCCTATTATGGGTGTGAATAGGATTCTTTTGTTGGAATCCATCCTACTGGAATGAATAGCCTCTGTTATGTTTATTGATTACATCCTAAGTATTGATGTAGAGGTGGCTAGAGCTGTCCAGAAAAATAGTCAGAGGCTATTGTGTACTTTTTCATTTTGGCAAGGCCAGATAATAGATAATTCACTTGTAAAATCTAAATAAATATTTGATTTTCTATCTTCCTGGGAGGAAGAAAATTGAATATGTGGGAAATGTTTTAAGGACCCCCATCTTAGTCACCTCTCTTTTCCCAACAAAGGGTTATTTACCTTCTTTCCTAACCTCATAACATTCTTCCTGCTAGTCCCAACTCTAAATTGACATGGAGGAGAATGCCAGGGCAGTATGAATATGCTATACTTTCTCCAGACTGTTTGCTATAAGAGTGGAACTTCTCCCTTTTGCACCTCTAGGTAATCTCCATTTTCCAGGTGTTTCCAAAAAACCTATTTTGTCATTAACCCAAGAGATGAGGAATAAACAAAATATCTCATGCCAGGCTACCTTTCATTATTACAGGGACTAAAATAGAATATGAGAAGCCCAAGACTTAGTTCATTAAGACTAGCAGGGTTATGCAAAGAGATATGGCATGTACACTTTTATTTTCAGCAGATGTGTGTAATAGCAACAAAACTGTTCATTTGTAACTTCACTACCAAAGTAGGGCTTTATGTTAACAAAATGAGGACAACAGAGACAGGCTAAGAAATCAAATGAGGAATATCTCTCATACAATGAACTGCCATGCATAACACAACTACTACATTTTGATATCTTTCTCTCCATCAATCTACCTATCTAAATCTCTTTATGATGAGATTTAGAAAGGATAAGCTTCCATCTACTAATATCTATGTAGCAACTATCTCCAGAAATATGACAAAAATTCTGTACTGCTCCATTTTAATTTGAGAACTGGAAAAAAGGGAATTTTAAAAATAGAAATGGTAAAGATAGTTTAAAAATCTGTTTCATTTAAAATTGGAAGAATAGATCAAGGTAAACCTTTGAGCAGGATTGTCAAGGCCACTAGAAGATGACTATTAAATTCTAATAGAACAATAACTTTTTCATTCATTTTATGTCAATGATTTTATGGTTATTATACTCAGTATAATAATTCCATGTGTTAAGAAGATTTCCATCCTGATGAAGTTATTTTTTGCAATCCTGATGAACTAGTATGTGTAGTACTGGGATCATTAATGTTTCTGAAGTTGTAGAAAGTAAGTTCATTACTTATTTTAGGCTCTACGTGGTTATTCAGCCTGAAGAATTTTCCTCTTAACAGTTGAAAACCTTGTAATATGGCAGTAGTCTTCTGCACACGTCCCAGAGTAAAATGCTTTGCCCTTTTTGGACACTCCCGGACACCTTTCTTCCAAAAACTAGGAAAGGCAAGCTAATGTTTTGGGGATACATGTCTATGTTATTTCTTCAAACAGCAAGTCACAATTTGTAGGAACCAGATCTTTCCCTCTCAAATATGTACAATCCCTGTGTAAGTAGATACAATGTAAGCTCTGTAACCACAATATTATTGATTCAGAACCTCGAAGGCTGAATCATTGAATATATTCGTCCTCTTTGGAACGCTACTTTAAAAAATCTTTGAGGATTATGAAGGGTGCTCTTCTCAAAGGCATTATTTGGAAGTCAAAGGCCAACCAGCCCTGTATCAGTGAGAGAGAATTCTGACAGAAGCCTAGGCAAGGAGAGTGGAGTATGTGGTCTGCAGTAGCTATTCTCTCACCTGCCACAAATAATGATTTTTAAAAAGCCCCCAAAGAATGTGCTTTGTTATTTTACATAAGGATACAATGCATTAACTCATGTAATATGACTGGTGAAAGTTTATTTATTCATTTATTTCTGCTGCAGGCACAAGCTTGATGAATGCATACAATAGCTAGTGCTCTCCACAACCATTAGTAGACTCTTAGCATACTGTGTTGTGGGTTTGCTGCTTGCTTCCGTCAACCCTAAACTGAAATTTTCTTTTCTCTTAGTGACTAACAGTAGAGGGAAATGGAGCCAGCAATTTATATGATACAATACTTACTCCAACAAAACTCAGTATAATCAAGGAGCACTGGGAATAATCCTGGCTTTGGGGTCGCGGGATCTCAGTTCAATTCCCAGCTCTGTCACTTAGTGCCTGGGTGACCTTGTGCAAATAGACTAATGTCTCCGGTATTCATTTTCCTTATCTATAAAATAAAGGGATTGGACTCGTTGGCTCTTAATGTCCCTCCTAGGCGTGTGTGTCCACACACACACACACACACACACACACACACACATATGTGTATATATATATATATATATATATATATATATATGATCTGAAGATTTGGTTCACTTATATGCATTATAATAGGATTCTTTTCTGATGCCCTACCTGCTGAAAAATTCTTGGTCAATCTAAATTATTCCCTAATAATCTCTATCTTCCTCAAATATTCTGCAATTGAAATTAAAAATAAAATCCCTAAGCGCTTGCTAGTACATTTTAGTCACCTCTTAGGCAACTCACTTTCATTATTTTATGTAATATACCTTCAGGCGACTGAGTGCATCTATAGGCTTCTTTCTTGACATGATGCGTTGTCCTGTGCGCTTAGCAGTTCACTGAACTGAGCTGATTCAAATGAGCCTTGAAATGTTAAATACAACTTGTAATATCAAAGGTTCTCATATCAAATAATTTTGTTCCTGGAGAATCCTAGGGAGATTAAGGATTCTCCTGGTGACTAAAATGTCCACCGGTTACATGGAATAGCCCAGCAGTAGATGGATAATTACTGACTCAAGCTAGGCATGTGAAGAAAAAATACAGCTAGTTTATTCTGTATGTGTAAACAGACCAGGGATCTTGGCAGGTAATTAGGTCCGTTTAAAACTTATTGAATCCAGAACCTAAAATAATTGCAGATATCTGCCTGGCAGGCTTTTATGACCAGACCTTGAGGTGATATTTTCCTTAAAATCCTAGTAGCAACAATTTCTTGAGCCCAGCTGAGAAGCAAAATGTGCAAGGCTGGACTTTCAAACTAGCCTCTATCAGGTTATCTCAAAACCCTCTGAAATAAGTTTTTCAGAGCCTGTAATGCTAAAGTGATGTTCAGGGCATGTTTATATGGCAATTTCTACCTCAATGTAGAAGACTCCTTTACTCTGGGATGCCTGGGATGCAGTAAAGCAAATGCACAAGAAACTGGCTCCAGAGATAGCTTCTCTAAATCTGATCATTGTCATTTCTTAGTTTGTAAGAAATGACCTAAAATGTTAGAACTTAACACTCCTGCCATGGAAGGCAGGAGGCAGAAAATATGGTGGAGAGGATGCTGAATTTGGAGTCAAAGCACCTGGATTCAAACCCCTGACTTTACCATTTATTTTGGGCCTTGGGGCCTCAGTTTCCTCCTGTGAAAATGAGACTGAATTAAGTAGGTGGCCTCTAAGGCCCGGTCCAGCTCTAAGATGTGAGTGCCCATTCAGAAAGGTCATAATACAAAAAAGTATGTGATAAGTTTCAGGAATGAGATTTTATATTTTTAGGGGAGGGGAGGGAGGTTGTGTGGTCTAAGGAGAGGGTTATGAGTTATCCAAATAGTTGTTTCAATTGTCCACTTGGCTATTCAGTGGAGTTCTAGACTGAGAGACCTTGAATGTGGCTGCAAGTGCTTCAGTTAATCAGTATAAACATCCAAACATCTATGCAGGCCCCTTCAGAGTGCAGGCTAGGATCAGCCAATCAATTTTATCTGGTCTTAATCCATCACTGGGTGCAATCATTCCCACAAGAACTGACACTAAAAGGTGACATTTCTGAGGACTAACATTCTAGCAAGGGACGTGCTGATTCATTGGTGTTGTAACCTCATTCCTGTAAGTACCATTATTTAGTTAAGGTTTATAAAGTGTTTTGAAGATGGAAAATGCTATATAAATGCTAAGTATCATTATTATTGTTATTGTCCTTCTGAAGCATTGCTTCAGTGAGTGATGTTACACTGTAAAAACACACACAGGCATCACTTGGTACCCATTTGTAGTTTGAGGAGAGGTTACTATAATGAGTAATTCACATTGTGTCATCTCCCTTGCACTCAGAGTTAAAACAAATTAAATAAAGCTTAATTAGAGGGCTTTCTATGCACAACAAAAATGCAGCTGATTGATATTCTGAGTAAATACAGGTTGGCTACTGTGAAGAATACACTCAAAAAAAGGTCCAGAATTGCCAGACTATGATTGTATTTCCATGATGCCAAGCATCTGGATAAAACTGAAACATTCAATCTTTGAACTGGAGCGTCCACTATGTAGACATTTGATATCTAGGGGGAAAAGTTGATTATTAAATTAAAATTTCCAGTTTTCATTTATATTTTTACTATCCTTAAAATATTCCAAATATTTCTTTGATTGCATTTATCTTTTTTTGTTGTTTTTTTCCCCCTACTTAAATGTAAGTTTATGAAGAAGAGCCAACTAGAAAATTATCAGGAAAAAAACCCCAAACATTGTCCCTCTTGTTTTAGAAAATAGCATTTGCCATAGAGAACTCAGTGAATACTTATCGATTAACTGGTTTAAATAAAATCTCTTACTCAATTCCATGATGGTGCTTACCTTATGAAAGGACAAAGTTTTCTTTGTTTTTTTTTTTAAGTTTTAATTAGAATAAAACCTTCCATCTGGTATATTCTATAAAAGTAATGATGGTGGTCAAATTTGCATAGGCTTATAAAACTTGCACAAGGGCATCATGGGTAATACCTATGCAATCTAGTACCATGTGAATCCAGATATACATGTCTGAATGATTATACTGACTGTTTTCTTTATTTTTCCATTACTTTTCTTTCTTGCTAAAAAAATTCTGCTTGAAAGCCAGATTTAAGAGTTAATCAATTCCAACAGCTTTTCCCCTACATGAAGCCAAACTGTGGTTGGTACCATCACAATTGCTTGGGATATTTTTACAAAATCAGAGAAGATTCAGGTAGGAGATTTGTGGCAGAAGCAGATGAATTCCTAAGAAACAAATCTGTTTCCAAGCAAATGCATTTAGTAACGGAAGAATAAAAATACAGGAGAGTTATGATTTTGTATTTACTGTATAGCCACACTACATTTTCTATGCAGGGTCAAGGCCAGGTATTCCTGTACTCTCCCCTACCTTCATTTCTCAACCCTCGCTTTTGTCCCAGGCATAAAAAAGACAGGCAAGAATAACAGACAGGAAGTGAGGATGCTGATTAGAAACTAGCAAGAAGGAACAAGAAGCAGTGTTAGCCAGAGGGCAAGAGCATGACCAAAATCTTCCTAGCTTTGTACCTGTGGGATCTGTCCTATTTTTTTTTTCCACATGAATCCTAACTGTAAGAGATGACCATGTACACATACTTTTTCTTTCCTTATTCTACCATCTCTGAACAACAATTCAAGATGTTAATGCATGGGACTCAGAAAGCTATTATTGCTGACAACCTTTAAAGATAACTCATATTTGTATAGATTTAAAAAGTACTTTTCCCAAAGCAACTCACCACAGTAGGTAGTAAAAGGCAATATTATCCCCATTTTAGAGAGGAGGAAATGGAGATTCAGAGTTTGCTCATGACCATAAAGTTGGGCAACCTTGGTGGCATAAAGGACAGAGCCCTGAATCTAGAGTTAATAAGACCTCATTTCAAATTTAGCCTCAGACACTTATTGGCTTAGCTACTCTGGGCAAGTCACAACTACTTTCTGCCTCAGTTTCCTCACTTCTATAATGAATATAGTAAAAGCAATTACCATCCAGGATTGTCATGAGAATTAAACAAGATATCTTTAAAGAACTTCACACACCTCAAAGCACTACATAAATGCTAGCTAGTCCTATTATTTTATTAAGTGCCAGAATTAGAATTTAAAACCCTATTTTCTCATTTTAAACCCTGTACTCTTTTATGTAGAGGTTAAATTTATCCTTTTTTATATTATCTTTCTGCCTGAGCTCTAGCCTGGATTACAAAATACTACTGAATTACAAGTCCAGTTCTTCAAAATCTGGGTCATTGGGTTTGGACTCACATAAATATATGGATTGTTGAAGATGAGTTAAGAAAGCATGTTCCAGCTATTAGCTCTGAAGCACTGGGATGGGGGAAGGATGACAAGTTGTTAAGGGAGAATTTTGTGGAAGGGATTCATGTTCAAGTATGGCTTGGTGTAAGCAGTCTTGTATCCAGCTCCTTTTACACTCTCACGTTTGCCCCTCTAACACAAGGTCTCATTAGCCTTGACCTAGACTCTTGCAATAGTTTCCTAACTAGTTTCCCTGTCTAGAAGTCTTTGTCCTCTCCAATTCATACTTTCCAGAGCTGCTAAAACAACAATATATAACACAGGTAGGATTATGCTACTCCCCTGCTTATAGACCTCTACTGGCTCCTTATTGCCCCTGGCATCAAATACAAATTCCTCTTTAATATGTAAAGCCTTTTACAATCTAGCTTAATCTATAATATTTTGCATTATTTTATGTCACTTATATGAATTAATTTTATATTATATCTTCCTCTTCACATTCTGAATGGTCTAGCTAAACCGATTCATTCATATCAGCCAATGAATGCCTCCTTTTCTATGTCCTCAAATCATCTTGTATTTTATTGTTGTTGTTCAGTCATTTCAGATTGGTCTGACTCTTTGTCCCATTTGGGGTTTTTCTGGCAAAGATACTGGAATGGTTTGTCATTTCCATTTCCAGCTCATTTTTTTTATAAAACCCTTACCTTCCGTCTTGGAGTCAATACTGTGTATTGGCTCCAAGGCAGAAGAGTGGTAAGGGCTAGGCAATGGGGGTCAAGTGACTTGCCCAGGGTCACACAGCTAGGAAGTGGCTGAGGCCGGATTTGAACCTAGGACCTCCCGTCTCTAGGCCTGGTTCTCAATCCACTGAGCTACCCAGCTGCCCCCTCATTTTTAACAGATGACAAAATTGAGTCAAATTAAGGTTAAGTGACTTGCCCAGGGTCACACTGCTAATAAGCATCTGAGGCCAGATCTGAACTCAAGAAAGTGAGTCTTCCTGACTCTAGGACTGGTATTCTATTCATTGTGCCACCTAGCTATCTTTTGAATTTATTTTGTCTACATTTATTTGTGTACATATTGTCTTCCTCAACAAAATATAAGGTCCTTGAGGGCAAGAACTGGTTTATTTATTTATTTTTTTTTTACTTTGTATCCTGGGGTCTAACATAGTGCCTGGCACACAGTACATGTAAATGCTTAATAAAATCTTAAGTATTGATTGAATGACTGATTCCAGTTCTGAGAATCTGCAAGGAAAATATGTCCAAGTTTTACAACTATGGATTTGAAACTTGGCTAGCAAAAGCTCATGGAAGGAAGCCCTGAAAAAATTTGTATATTCATAAGAAAAAAAATAATACATATATGCATATATAGTCTAATAGGAAAATGAAGATCAGATATGATATGAGTAGAAAGAGAAGTTTATTTTTTTCTTTGAAACATGGGAAAAGGGTCAAAATGTACCCTATTGAGTTATAATAATGAAAGAACTGGGCTCAGTAATAGTAATGACCTCTTTCACAAAAAACTATACAACAATTACAGTGAAATTTTAATCACTTTCTCTTCAAAACCTATTTACTTGAATTATATAGAGTCCATCTATATTTAAAACTGCATCAATTCATTCAGAAAAATATAAGTTCAAAACTTACTTCTAGGCCATTTGCAAATTAAAAGAAAATAATTTTAAGTTTTCACTGAGGTAGACTTAACCATATAGAAATCTTTCCCAAATGCCAAATAAGTATAATGCAAATCAGTTCCTCTGATAAGGTCAGATCATAATGGTGAGGGAAGATGTGTAACTTAAAAAGTAATTATACATATAGAATGATTCTGAAAACTTAGATGTTCTGTACATCACTGATATTTTTAGGGAATCTGAATTCAGTAAAAATGTTTAGTTGCTGCCTTTTTTTCTTTATTTACTTATATCATTTGACCTCACATAGGTGTACTAGAACATACTAATGGACAACTCAAAACCTACAAACATCTAACTCATAAATCTGTCTGCCCAGTTTTGTTTGATCAGTAAGAGAATTTTCTTACCTTGGTTGAGAGCTTACTACTAGAAATGCAAAGAGAATTGTCCCTTACCATGCATGAATACCTGACTACTACAGGTGGATGTTTAAGGTCCCTTGCTGACCAAATGGAAGATAATGTCTCTTCTTCTGCCCCTCAAATAAATCAAGATGTGGCAAGACAAAAGAGTGATGTTTCCACAATTCCCAGTTCTGATTCAAGATATATTTTCCTATAAATAAACTTGTATGCACAGAAGCTAGTTAATTATATTGTATTACAGATGAATTTATGGCATGCCACATGTCATATAGACCTTTGTGGGCCAGCCTGAGAACCTAATCATGAGTTATTTATTTATTTTCATGAGGAAAATGTGTTCTAGGTTAAGGGAAAAAAAAAGTTAACTTAGAGAGTAGGATACCAGAAGTGGCTATTATTGTTCAGTCATTTTTCAGTCATGTCCAACTCTTTGTGACTCCATTTGGTGTTTTCTAGGCAGACACGCTGGAGTAGCTTGCCATTTCTTTCTCCAGCTCATTTTCCAGATGAGGAAACTGAAGCAAACTGGGTTAAGTGACTTGCCCAGCATCACGCAGCTAGTAAATGTGTGCGGCCAGATTTGAACTCAGGCAGATGAGACTTCCTGACCCCAAACCCTCTATCTACTGTGCCAGGCTACTGGCACACGAATGCTCAACTTCAGTTGCCTAACGTGATCTTCTGACTCCATGCCTGACAATCTAGATCTGAAATGGGAAGAACAATCTGACCATACAGGGGATTTGTTTGCCTGTTATATTTACAAAGCTGTGATAATAGCTTATGTTTATAGGATATGTTTAAGGTCTTTAAAATGCTTTACATCTGTAATTTCTTTTGATCCTCTCAACTCTGTGACGTAAGTGCCATGATTCTTTATTTTACAAATGAGAAAACTGAGGCTTATAGAAGTTAAGTGACTTGCCCATAGACAAAACAGCCTGTCTGAGGCAGATCTCAAACTCAGCTCTTGCTGCCTCCAAGCCCAACACCGAGTTGTGTAGAGTTCACAGTGCTGAAGGTGGAACAACATTGTGAGGTAGTTAGACCCGATATTTTTTCCTTTGTTTTGCAAATGAAACAGGAGTTCAAAGTGTTACCTGATTTCCTCAAGGTCGCACAGTTAACCAGACTTGAACCTGAGTCTTTGTCCTTTTAGTCGCGTCATCTTCCTGGGATGCCATGCAGTCAACTCCCAAGCTCAGCATTGCAGCCACATATACATGAATCCAACTTTTCATTTCCTTCATAGGTTTATTATCATACCTATCCCCCATTAAGTGCATGGAAGAGAATGGGCATGATTTCTACCAGGGACTAAGCACGCCACCTAATATTATTTTATTGGTGATCTAGAGGCAAATAGGGTGGAAGCATTTCAAAACCTACCTAGTAGCTTAATCAAAGGTGAGTATTTCAGATATTACATTATTCTGATTTATATCTACCATTTAGGAAAAGGCCTTCTATTTAGCATGTATAAAACAGTGCATGTATCTTTTCCCCAGTAACTCCTGGAAAAGGAATGGCAGTTAGAGTAAAGCCAAGCTTGAAATCGTCCATGTGGTTTCTTTTGAAGCTGAAAGTAGAGGATATTTATTATTTATTTAAGGAATTCAATCCTGTGTCAAAAAGAATGCATGCATTATGCAAACTTATAATAAAAAATTTTGGTCTCAGGTATGCAAAGATACTTTGAGTATAAGTGTATTTGAAAAGAACTCTTTGCCTCACATTGTTATGCAGACATCCTTGAGATATTACAAATAGTTTGCACATCTGATTCACTTCAGTGTTTCCTCACTGTCAGTCTCGTGAACAATATTATTCATGTTCTTTTTAAGGCAATTTGAAAACTACTATGATCGCTGTTATTCATATTGTAGGGACTCTACTTTGTAGTCACCTCAACTATAAAGAACATACTATTATCCAGGGGGAAGAAGAAAAATATATAGTGTTTAAAAGGTACAGTAGAAAGCATCCTGAAGAGATGGAACTAACTCTTTAACTTTGGTTCTTTAAAGGGTAATTTTTCTTTCATTTTAAAGACATGAAAGCTACTTGAAGGAAAAGATGGTTTTATTTTTGTCTTTGTAGCCTCAGCAACTAGAACAGTGCCTTACAAATGGCTTAAGCTTAATTAATGATTTAATTAATAGCTATTTATTAATAATTATAAAATTATTAATTAATATGATTTTAATAAATCAGTACTGGTGTGTGATTTAGTTAAAGGACAAATGGCTAGAGGTACGACTCCAGTAGCAACATGAGTTCAGACATTGATTCCCCATCTGTTTTGAAGAAAATAAGGTGACATTTACCTATCTTGTGGCAAATTGTATGCATCAAAATTGTTAGTAAATAGGTATTACATATAAAATGTTTAATATTTAATAAATATAAAAGATAGTTATGAGGAATAGAAAAGAACCATATAAATGTTAGGTAGCGGTAGTAAATATAACTCTCCTAGAATAAATGTTTGACCAAAATATTTAAGACTAATATTTCCTTGTACTAAAAAACATAACTTATTTTTTCAATGAACTGTCATCTTTTGTGAAAAGAAAAGAATAAACAGAACAAAGAAAGGATAGCATAGGTGAATTATTATCACCTTTTGCTTGAGACTATTAGAGCTATTGATTCTAGTGTACGTTTTATGCCAATTAAAACAGTCAATATAAGACATTCGGACAGATAAGGGACCATATATTTTAACTCTAATTTAACTACCTGTCCTTGTTTTCTTAATTTTTTCTAATTTATTAAAGTATTCTCTTTTTAGTTTTAAAATCAAGAATGATGAACTTATTGCTGAGAGCTTTTTATTTGTCAGGGTCATTCCATATATTTATATCAGTTGTAGATCATTTTTAAGCTTTAATGCCACAGATTTGGAGAATCATAGTATATTAGAGATGGATGTTACTGTGAGGATCATCAGATCCTAAATATAGGTTCATAGATTTAGAGATGAAATGGTCATATAGTCCAGTTCCTTCATTATACAGATGAGGAAACCAAGGCCCAGGAAGATGGACTACCTACCTTGTGCAAGCACATGCCATTAACTAGGGATAGGGCTGATACAATAATTCAGTTAGACTAACTCCAGGCTGAATGTACTTTTCACTACTCCAGGGCTGCTGTGTCCACTGGAATCCCACAAAATATAAGGGCACTCAGGCATAAATTTCACTAGCACACAAAGCCACATACATCATATCAAGTTTGGGCACTGTGTATCATGTGAATATTAGCCAAGTCAATGTAATGATTTTGAGTATCTTTTAGACAAATTTCTTTCACTTCTCTTTCTTTATGTGAGATAATTTTTTACCTCTTTGTCAGTATGTTTTTCAAGGGTTTTTAGTTTATTCTGTGTTCATTCACATAAAATCAGCATCATAGGTAGCTGAATATAGACTAATTGCTGTAACTAATCTTGATCCTGGAGAACAGATAATAAAACACACTTCCCATCTCAGAAAAGAAGTGAGAGCCTCCAGTAGCATAATGTTGCAGACATTGTCAGATGGGGTCATTTTATGTCAGTTCTACTTAACCATTTTTCTTTGTGTTCAATGGATGTATATTGGGAAATGGTGGTAGTATCAAATTTAGCAGGTTTGTAATTATATACATAAAATAGAAAAGAGTAACAATACACTAAGAACTATGAAGCAAGAAAAAATAACCAGAATATGGAGGTTCTGTATCCAGAAAAATTCATTCTTAAAAAACTGAAGTAGAATTTGGCTTAGAACTGTTTTGTTTTTTTTCTAAAGGTTACTAATGGGATTACAAGCAGAGTCAGTATGAGAATATTGCTCTGTACTGTTGAATCTCTGATTGGGACATTCCCTATTAAAAAACAAGCAAACAAAAAAGCTAGTAGTCACAAGAAGCACGGTTGAGTGATTCTGTTGGATTTGTCCAAAGTGATTGTTTAAACCTCTAATATATGTCACAGTGATGCAGTTGTTGGCATATTTCAAGTGAAATGGATTAGCAACAAACACGTTTTTCCATTTCTTTGTTTCCTTTTTATTTTTGGCAACATAACCAATATAGAAATGTACTCCATGATTTCGCATTCATCTTGCTTGCCTTCCTAATGTTTGCCATCTTACTTTCATACATGTAGCCACTGAAACATCTTTGATGAACTGTTGTCATATGCCAAAATTATTCACTAATGTAGGCCACCAATGCCTCGGCCTATTCAAATATTTTTCCTCTAGTGCCTGAAGAAAATCTCCTGCTGTGAAGGTGATAAAAAGTTGTTCAGATGATATATGAGAAATGGATCAGATTTTCACCCTTCTTGTCTTCTCTCAAGTCATTGATACTGTCAATCACCCTCTTCTCCTTGATACTCTCTTTTGAGATTTTCAAGACTTCTCTATCTTCTGCTTCTTATCTAACTATTCTAACTCTATTCCTGACTGATTGCTCCTGAGGTTTCTATGCTGAAACTTCATTTAGTTTGGATTAACTTGTGTTCCACCTAAGACTGTCCTGGGCCCTTTGTTTTTTCTTTTCCCTCATCTGATTTTATTTAGTGATCTCATCAATTCCCATGACTTTGAGTTATCATCTCTATGCAGATGATTCTCAGAATTATTTATCTAGTTTTAATCTCTCTCCTGATCTCTAGTTAAAAATCTCCAATTGCCTTATTAGATATCTTGAATGAGATGCTCCACAGACATTTAAAACTCAACATGTCTAAAACTTATTATCATTCATCTCCAAACTCTCCCCTCTTCTTACTTTCTCTATTTCTTTTTTAAACTCTTTCCTTCTGTCTTAGGGTTGACTCAGAATACCAAATCCAAAGCAAAAGAGTGGTAAGAACGCGTCAATTGGAGTTAAGTAATTTGCCCAGAGTCACACAGCCAGGAAGTGTCTGATGTCAGATTTGAACCCTGAACCTCCCATTTCTAGGCCTGGTCCTCTATCCACCGAGCCACTTAGCTTCTTCATTTTTCTGTTACTTTTGAGAGTACCACCATTATCCCTGTCATCAAGACTCATAACCTATATGTCATCCTAGTTTCTCACACTCACTTCCTATATTCAATCTGTTGCCAAGTCCTTCTGCCTTTGACATTTCTTTCTCCCATACCATGTATTCTCTTTTGGATGGCTATTACATTGGTTTAGGCACATTTAGGCACATCATTACCTCATGCCTGGACAGTAACCTTCTAGTTGGTTTCCATGTCTTATCTCTTCCCCACTCCAGTTGATTCTCTTCTAAACCATCAAAATGGTCTTTCCAAAGTGCAGGTCTTACCATAGAAGCCTCTATGTCCTTTCTATAAATCGATGGTCTCTTCATAATCTGTCCCCTTCCTTTCTTTCAAATCTTCTTACACTGTTATCTAAAACTCTGTGACCTTTGCCTCCTAGTGTTCCTGTACCAAGTCATTCTACCTCCCAACTTCATCACTGACTGTATTTCATGCCTGGAACTCTCCACCTCCTCATCTCTGCCTCTTTGTTTCTTTTAAGTATTGGCTAAAATGCTATATTATGCAAAAAATTTACCTGACTGATGAAATCTAAGTGCATATTGAAGTAATTTTGTTTTGCTTTCTCTCTCTCTTTTTCTTTCTTATGGATGTAGCATATCAGGCATGTTAGCATCTTGGAAGTATGATTGGTGTATTGATATTGTGTCTTGTGTATTCATGTGCCAGACTCATGGCCATGTTGAGTATTGATTATTGCATTTCTAAATCTTCAGTCTTAAGGACAAGGAAAGTACTGAGCGGGAAGTTACCAGCAGCAGTATCCAAGCTCATATCTTGTCAGACCACATTCCTTTCCAAAGTGCATGTCAGGTTAATGTCCACCTCTTTGATTTCGTCATTGTCAATTCAACCAATCTTAAAACCTATGCCATGTTACGTATTCATTGATCACCTCCCTCTCCACATTCCTAGAATATCCAATAAAAGCTGGGGAACAAGCACAAATCTCTCTTCCATCTCTGGATCCTGCTGTTAATACTTCCACCTCTTCTGCAAGATGTTCTTGCAGTCCTAGCCTATTTTCTTCCTCATGGCCTATCATTTCTCTTGATGCTGTCGCCCCCATGCTTCCTATAAGTTCTCCGGTACTCTTGCCCATGGAAAGAATTAAGGAGTTATTACTCCCCACGTGTTTTCTGGTTCCTCATATTTCCCATTAATTCTCTGGCACCCTTGCCCATGGGAAGTATCCATGGAGATCACAACTCCCCGCATGTTCTAACTTGTTGTCTCTGAGTCTTTATTCTAGCATTTCTCCCTCTATCTCTATTTTCTATTCACCTATTTTCCTTCAGTCTCCTTTCTCCTTCTCAGGTCACCACCCACAACTTTATTATATAGGAACTGCAGGCAGTTCCTATAATGGACAATATAGAAATACATTTTTCATGACTTCATGACATAGATATCATATCACTTGTCTTCTCAATGGATTGGAGAAGGGCTGAAGGGAAGAAGAGAATTTGGATCTGAAAATTTTTAAATGACCGTTAAAAAAAGAAACATATTTAAAAAAAAACAGTAAAAACGAAGACTCTCCTGGTCCCCTTTAATGCCTGTCCTTAATATAATCCCCAATTTATCATATATATGAATATATATATATATATATATATATATATTGTCTGTACATAATTATTTGCACATTGTTCTGCCCATTTAGATAGTGAGCTTTTTGAGGGCAGGTACTGCTTTATAACCATAGTGCTTAGCAAAGTATCTGACATATACTAAGCACTTCATAACTGTCTTGTGATAGAGTGACTGTTAACTGAGAGTACTTATCTTCCCTATAGAACCTAAGCTCCATAAGCCTACTGATTATTCATTCTTTGTATGTGTATCTCCAGCACCCAGCAAAAAGTCCAGAAAATTGTTGTTGTTCAATCATTTCAGTTGTGTCTGACTCTTCATGATGCCATTTGAGGTTTTCTTGGCAGTGATACTGGAGTGGTTTCCCAATACTTTCTCCAGCTCATTTTATAGATTGAGAAACTGAGGCAATCAGGATTAAGTGACTTGCTCAGAGTCACATAGCTAATAAGTGTCTGAGTCCAAATTTGAACTCACAAAGATAAATCTTCCTGACTCTGGACCTGGCACTCTGTCCACTATGCCAGGTGTCCACCTATGCTAGGTGATTAATAAATGCTTTTACTTTTTGATTTACCTAGACCAATGAGCACAGGGAGCCTTATTTCCACCCAGGATGCTCAGTCAAGGGGTCATCTAACCTCTGGCTCTTGAGGCAGCTTATTTCAATTTCTGGAAACAAAATCATTAATGTCCTAATGACATGATAGAATTTCAGAGTTGTTGAGTTAAAGGGAATTTGAAGTTCTACACTTTTGTTATTATATTTAATGCTCTCTTAAAATTAGTTGGTAGGGTAGCTATGTAGTACACGAGAGAGAGCCAGGGCTGGAGTCAGGAGGTCCTGGGTTCAAATCTGGCCTCAGGTACTTCCTAGCTGTGTGACCCGAGGTAAGATACTTAATCCCAACTACCTAGCTCTTACTGCTCTTCTACCTTAGAATGATAACAAGACAGAAGGTAAGAGTTTTTTTTTTTAAAAAGTTAGTTGGCTTCCTTCCTTTACTTAAACACTTACTAATTCATGGGGACATATCTGGCCTTGTGTATTGGATACATATATATTGCAGAAGGAGACATCAACATATAACTATACAAAGAATAAATATAAAGATAATAAATTGACTGAAATATGAAGGAGACAGACATGAAGTAGACTGAGACAGAGGACACTAACATTTGTAGGGAGGAAGGAAGCTGGAAAGTGGAAGGAGAAGCATCTTGAAAGAAAAATCTCATTCTAAGAAGACCACAAAGACTCTTCCAAGATTTTATGAGCTAGATTCCAGAGTATTTCTTGAAGAAAATGGGAGGGCTAAGACTGGATAGATAGAATATTTGTTATTTTAATGCTCCATTAAAATTAGTTGGTTTCCTAGTTTTACAAACTTAGCCAGTTCTTGATTGGTGGGGGCATTCCCAGTCTTAAGTATTGCTTATATCAGAAGAACAGTTAAGGGAATGATTAGAGGTCCAGTTTGACAAGAAGGTAGACTATATGAAAGGGACTGGTGGGAAGGATGGCTAACAGCAGTAGGTTGAAGTCTGATTGTAGCAGGCTTTGCAAACTAGTATGGGAATTGAAATCCTACTTGATAGCCAATGAAATTTTTTAAAAGTTTTTGAGTAAAGGCATCAAATGAGCAGAGGGATAAATTAAGAAACTTAATCTGTACTTTATGTCACAATACAGCCCTGAACTTTAAATAAGTTTTTGAAAATCTTAAAATGGCATTAAGAATTTTGGGACATACTATACATGAGGGGAACTAGGAGAGGGAGGCTTGGCAGTGAATCAGAAGGCTCTTTCAATAGTTTTGGTGAGAGATAATTAAGTTTGAACTCAAAATGGTGATTCTTTAGTCAATAATGAAAGAGGTGAAATTTACACAATATGAAGATCCTTTTTTGAATTTTTGCTTTTTATCCACAAAATCTTTAAAACTTGCTGCCTGACACCTAAGTCTGTTGCAATAAATAACTGCTTTATAACTAAACCCCACCTTGGTTTAAGTGTATTACAAGTAGAGAGTTGTCAACACACTCTGCACTGTCACATTTTCACCTGCTCAGGTGCTATATAATGGTTTGAAATCTGAAGTAGTTTCTGGCAGGCTAAGTTTAAAGCAATCTATCTTTACAATGATATTAGAAGAAAAAAAAATTAAAACCTTTGTGCTGAAGGAAAGGAGGATGTTTTCTCCTTGTTGTGAAGTCACTGAAAAAAACGAACATCTTTTGTGTTGCTCCATCTGAAATGTTTCCTATAGCTCCAGTAGCAATCTGCCACTTTTCATTTAATTGTGAAAAAAAATTCAAATAAGGAACACATTTACTGTTTCTTATTATGCAGTGTTAAATGTTTTTGTGCTGGAGGTCAAAGCGATAGTTTTCTCTTAACTTCACTTTTTGATTTCATTCTTGAATGATTTTTGGTTAATCTTTGGTTTTGTCAACTCCCAAAGGCACAGCAGAGAAAAGAGTCTGATGATAACAAAATAGGGAGCATTTAGGGTCTTGTGTGAATATTTTCTGAGGATAAAATTGTGAAAATTGTTGAGTAAAAAGGACAAATAGTAACCTGTTTTCAAAAAAACTCAGCATGACCCCATAAAGAACCTGTCAGATTTTCAATCTGAAAATATTTGTGTAACCCCAACATTTCTACTATATAACCTCATTCATGATGCCAGACCTTTTCCATGAAACTTGCTTAGGCCACTGCTGTTATCTTGTTCTTTGAGTGCCTGTGACTTAATAGTCTGCACTAAGGGATTTAGTGCTTATCTATCCACTTCCTCATAGTGCTTGCTATTGTTTTATGCATATTAATCTTATTTCTCTTATTCAGGGGTAAGCTCCATAAAAGTAGGGAGCATCACATATAGATCTATCTGTATCTTTCTAATGCCTAAAACCATGCTGTTTCTGTTCCTATGAAGGTCCACAATGCAATATTTATTGATTTCCAGATATAGAGAATCATCTAGCCCCTGAATGAAATGAGGAACTTCCCCAAATCAGAACTGCCACAAATTTCAATCTGACTTGAGATTTAAAATTGTTATTGCAACTGTACCACTATTTGTAAGGTAGATATGGAAAGTTGATCTTATCTTCTATAAGTCTTGCTAAGAGAAATATTACAAAACTCTTTGGTAGCCTTCTGACTAAATCAATTATTACAAACATTAGGTCATTTTGAGATTTTTCCTCTGTAAAATAGTGACTGTACTCCAGTTACTCATGTAATTATAGAGTTCACAAAATCCTTTAAAGACCAAAAAAAAAACCAAACCCCAAAACTTATACTTTCAACTCTTAAATGTCATTTAGTTATATAGCCAAGAAGTGACCTGTTGAATAATTTGAAACACTGCATTTATTTCCAGTTATGCTAAATTGGGTATTTGTCAAAGATAAATATTTATTTGATGATTGCAAGTTAATTAATAATTATTACAATCACAAGCAATAGTTCATCATAGGATAATTGTTCTCAGATGATCTTACAAGAGTTGCTTTTGTAGGTGCTTGTCTCTTCTGTTAGAATGTAAGCTCTTTGTGAGCATTGTATTTGTTACCCCAGTTCTTGACAGAGTGGGCACTTAATAAATGTTTGTTGAATTATTTTTTCCAGATTAATAATGTTGGATTTGGATGAAATGATATTGTATAAATTAAGTAACAGATCTTCATAGAAAACTATGGTTTAGCTTTAAAAAGTGTTCCTACAGATGACTTAGGCTAATAGATATGAGACAGGGCTGTGCTGCATTTTGGAAATTCTACAGTGCTTTTGATTATCCTGAAATGTTGCCATTACAAAAGATTATATTTTTAAGTGATGCTAAATGGCTAGAAATTATGGAACACTATGGTCTCAGATGCTTTAAAATCATAAGTAAACCAAAGATATTAGCAATAAAGTACAATGATCTTAGTGAATGACCAAACTATATTGTCAGCAGTTCAAGGATCCAGGACAACCTCAAGGGGTTCATGGAAAAATGGCTGTCCATTGATAGACAGAAGGAACTGATGGAGTCAATGCAGATAGAAGTATGACATTTTTCAATTTTTCTCAATGAATTTTTCTTTAGTGTAAGTAATGCATCTTCTTTCATATTATGACTACATGGAAACATATATTGCCTGGTAACATGTGTACCACCCCTATCATATTACCTGTCATCTTGGGGAGGAGAGAGGGATGAAAGGGAAGGAGAGAACATGGATCAAAAACTGTTTAAAAATGATTGTTGAAAATTGTATTGATGTGTTATCTGCAAAAAAGTAAGCAAACCATCAAGGACAACAGGAAGACATTTGTTATATATTAATTGGTATGTAGCCTGAATTGTATGAATTATGAGAATATTGAGGGCATTGGGGGGATTAGGACAGCAAGAAGTTAACTGCGGGGACTGAGGGAACCATACTGATTCTATTTATGACTTAGTTCTGAAGTTAGTTCAGATTCTTTTCTATTCAGTTATGGTCCTAGTCAAATTCTGTCTGGTGAAAAATGTCTTTCATTTGTGGGAATTGGGAGAAACCATATTGCATTGTTGGCCCTAGCTTTGCATGACTGGGTAACTGGACTGCTTAGATCTGTTGTTTAGAGACCCTTAACCAGGGACCTAGGTTATGATGATCAGAAATGTAGTTAGATCCAAAGAATGATGTAAGAAGTTTTCTCATAATTGGACAATCTCAAGGGACCTACATATCTTATGTGAAAATTGGACCCATAATGATCAATCAGTTGTTGTTTCCATGTTTCTTTGATTGTTTACAGAAACTTGAGGAAGAGTGGGACATCTTTTTTCCTGAATTCAGGGTATTGTACTGTTCACTTTCCCCTTCCCCATCTGGAAAGTCCCTAATTTTTCATACAATTAGAACTCAGATTACCTAATGTATTGTTTCCCTTTAATGAATTAATCTCATTTGATTAATTGTTTTTAATGTATAAAAGTCTGTCTCCTTATGTTTTTGAAATTCAACCCTAATCTGGGGAAGGGGCCTGGTCCTTATTTGTTAGGCAATTAACATGCATCACGTAATAAATCCATTCACTCAGAACCTCAAACTTTTGCTTCCTCAGTCATTTCATCTTTTCCTCATCACAGACTTCCATTGCAAAGTGAAAGAGTATACTGGACACCAAAAGGGAGGTGGAACAGTCATGTAGTGAGAATAAGAGGAAATGGACAGTATGGTTGCAATTCCTATATATAGAAATAACAAGAAGAAGGCTTTTGCTAGACTGGTGGATCTTCCAAGGAGGATTTATAGAAAGACATGGATGAGAATCTCATGGGATCATAAGGTATGACTGAATTGCATCCTATATTTGCAAAGAACCTATGCCAGGATTACAAATTCATTAGTGTTTGGTGCTAGTGAATCCTAATACAAAACAATTAGCTCCTCAACTGGCCATCTTGAATGTCATTAGCCAGAGGCAAATTGGTCCCAAACTTATAGATGGTTATCATAAATCCAACCCACCACTGGAAACCATTTTAACGTATGTGTTCTAATAAGGGTAGTAGCAGTTACAACATCTCTAGATGAAAAAGATAGCGCATGTTACTTGCAAAATGTGAAAGTCATTGTTAGTAGAATATTTTGGAAACATTCATTATAAAAGTGGAAAATTTTTAATTACCCTGACAAATACTATAAGATATTGTTACTTGACAAAATTCTCCTTTCTCCTTATACTTTAAAGGCCACTCATCTCAATATGCTGTTAGAAAATCCCAAAGTCAGCACAAGTTCAATTTTATAACTTAAACAAAAGTGCCATCTCTTTAGCAGTATGCCCACCCCAGAGTACGTATTATTTCTGAGGAGGATGGATGCACACAGTGGACTTGTTTGTGTCTCTTTTAAAGAACCTGGCATTAGTTCAGCTTCTGACAGAGATGTGTAGATCTTGCTAAAATCACAGAACAAAATTGTGTTCCTTGAAGATAACTCTTATCACATTCTTGGACACTGCAGGGGTATTTTCTTTGTAACTGGAGAGATATTGAACTTCACCCAAAAAAACAAGCTTTGTTGGTGAAAGACAGTGGCTAGAGACAAAAGCCTGGATACTTTTGTCTTTCAAATATCAGCTTCCCCATTATAGGAAGTATGATTTCTTTTTCCTTTTTAGACAGTCCTTTGGGCAGCAATAGCCTTATCAAAATGATGCAATTATCAGATTTCATTCACTTAATCAGTAAGAATATCCCCTCTTCTAGTTCTACAAGGCACAAAAATGTGCCCTTAGGGTGATGGAGAGAGAAAACAACCCTTAACTTTATTCAAAGAAAAGAAATCTGTACCCTTACAAATACATCCATATAATTCTATCATTCTTAGTTTGTTGATACCACATTTATACTCTGAGTTATGAGGTAGAAGATTGGACTATTAAGTGGCCATTATGCCCTATTGGCAGCTTTATTTTGGTGTTATTTGGAAATCTCATATTATCTAATCTTTAAGGTTTAAAAATACAAATATTATCTCAGAAACTGAACTATCCTGAGCCATTAATATTGAACCTTGCATAATGTATCAGATCAACTTAGCAGTCTCTTACACATGCTCTTGAAACATTAGGGCACAAAGCTACATTTTACTGGAGGGTCAACAAAAAGGTTTCTGCCCAGAAAGAACATCAGTAAAGGAGGCCCTGGGAGATGTGGGGAAGTAAGAAGACATTGGACACCAATAGAGGAAGAGATGAGGAGGAGAAAAAGATGTCTGCAAAGGGTTGAGGGAATGCTTGGAGAAGGGGTTGGAGAGGTGGTAAAGGCAAATCAATGACTTCACAATTTTGCCCAGAGCCAGCCCTGAACAAAACAATAATGTTCATTGATGTTTTTGGAATTAATTTCTAATTTTCTGATGAAAGTCTTGCTTTTGTGTGCATACATTAGTGGATATAATTCTGAAAAATCAGTTAATATTCCAATCAATGCATTACTCAGCTGAACAGTAGTTATCCTAATCACCACAAAGTTGTGTATGGCCATGCATTGGGGATAGAATTTTTAATCTTCCCATGACCATTTGTTGTAAGACAGAGGCAGAGACTTAAAGTATATACTGAGTGTTAATAATTGAATAGATCTTTGATTTAAATAGGCTATCATCAGGAGAAATTGTTGTAGATTTTATTTAATCAGCCAACCCACAAAAAGTCATTGCCTCTCATTGTACTGCTCAAAACACAGAAGTGAAGCATGGGAGGTCTTGTTTCCTTTTCATATTTCATTAGTGCATGAAAATCATATAAGTAATAAGAAACCTTCAACATCGGCTCCCATGGACAAAGGTTAGAGGTACTTGGATGAGTGGCAACTTTTGGGACACACACACAGACTCTGGACACCACTAGGCCATACCCAGTTTTGTATCTTGAGTCCAAACACATTTTGCTCTACTCCTCAATGGCAATTACTAATGCAAAAAACGTCGAGCTCCCTCAAGGCATTTCAGATTTCTTGATTATTTAATCAGTGTTCTTGATTTGTAAGGCTAGGTGGTTGATGACGACCAAAATGTGTCACTTTGGACATTATCCAGATGGAGTGCCAGTTTTCATTTGAGGTTAAAAAGGTAAAACTCAACAAGAAAGGTTTCCCAGTATCTTGGACTACATCTCAACTTATACCGAGTGACAAATAAAACTTGGCAGCCTGGTTTGCACATAATATTAAAACAGAAACTTCGCTGAACTGTCAGTTACCAAATGAAGTGATTAACTCTGATGATGATTAAAGTTTTATTCTATGTTTTCATTACTGACAGGATTTTTTTTTCTCATTCTCAATATACTTCTCACCTCCTGTGTAAAGACTTCATTACATTCTTTGGAGTTTTATACATATGTTTAAATGGTGCCATATTCAAGAGCTTTTATACATTCACTTGAAAAACTGGGGTGGAATATTCAAAGAGGTTTTCCATTCTATAGAGAAGGTATCAAAATTACACACACACACACACACACACACACACACACACACACACACATATTTAAGAGGTAGTAGTGAATGGGCAACATGATACAGTGGAAAGTGAGTGACTCAAAGACAGGAAGGCATGGGTTCAAGTCTCATCTTTAACACATACTAACTGTGAGTTCCCAGGGAAATCCTTTGCACTCTCATTTCTCCAGGCAATTCATTAAGACTAGATGTTTTATAGGAGACACTGATTTCCATTGGTAGAGGAGGGTTTCCTCACTGGGACACAGCAACGAAGTGCTATTAAAAAAAATGTTTGCCAGCTTCTCAATTATCCCTTCATTTATTTTTACATAGGTTTAAGCCTCCTTTCATCCCATATAAGTTTGGTGTAGTGGATATAGGGTCAATCTTGGAGTCAGAAAGAATTATGTTCAAATATTTCCTTTCCTTCATGCTGGCTGAGTGATTTATTTCTCAGTGCTCCACAAAAAATTTTTTGAAGACTGTAAGTTAGAGATGAATTCTGATATGCAAAGACAGAGAGAGCTTCGGCACTTGGGAGTGCCACATCACAAAGTGATGAAATCACAGGTATCGTTTTTTCTTTCCCTCCACTCCCCTAGCCTCCAAAACAACCAAATGTTGAGAATGACTGCCTGTTCCTTTAAAGTATGAGTAGCCACACAGAGGAGAGATGAGAAAAGACAGATAAGCAGGGTTCAAGGATGGGGGATCTCCAGTGTAAGTAGCAGGTATGATCAGAAAACATGTAATGACCACTTATCAAGAACAAAACAGAGATCTAGGGTCCATAAAAACATTCAGTGTTTGAAGAAACATATAAGTTCTCAGAGGTCAGGATGGAGATGTAAAATCTAGAATCTAGTGGTGAGGCAGACTGAATCTAGGACAATGTAAGTACATAAAGAAAACCTTTTTATTAAGCACTTACTATATGCTAAGCACTATACTATGTACTGGGGACACAAAAGCTAGATCTTCCGAGCCTTCCAAGAGTTCACATCCTAATGGGAGGGAAACAACGCATGCCAAAGGAACGTTAAGGTGAGGACATTGACATTTTGATTTGAAAATTTACAAGGATACTGAGTAGAATCATAGATTGGTGTATCCTTTTTGGAGCAATGATAGAAATGATTTCATTACAGCTTAAGAGCTGGAAAGGGAAGGGGGAGTTGGGATTGGTGTCTGGACACTGTACTAAATCTAGGAAGGAAAGTCAGTGATTATGAAAACATTAGAATAAACTTGGTAATTAAATAAAGATTGTTTGAGTAAGGAGGGAAGGCCTTCTTTTATATCTCTCATGGGGGGAAGGGCAGAAAGCAGTGTCAAAGTGTGGGCAGTTGTTATAATGTGTGACTAAGTAAGGAAATGATTATGGTCCTTTGGCTGCAGGTAAATTGATATTCGATGGGGCAAAGGTAAGGGAGCTAAAGTTGCTGACAGTGATATAAGATGTGAGAATAGCTCTGTGGTACTGAATTCAGCTGTCTTGGGGATGGTGGTTTAGATATTAAGGAGAAAGCAGCTAATAGTAATAATGCTTTGCTCTCTTAATGCACCTCACACCCAAGGATTTATTGAGCTTTATAAACACTGATTAATTATCCTTGCCCTGGTGAGGTGGGTAAGAGTTATTATGCTCATATTATGGAGAGGGAAACCAAAGCAAAGAGAGATTAAGTGGTTAGCCCAAGGTCACCGAGTAAGTCAGAGGCAGAGCTGGCTCATGGATGCAGAGCTCCAGACTTCCAGTCCTATGCTTAGTCTATTAAGCTAAGCTGCTTCTTAAGAATTATTGCCTGTATTTAATAGATGGGGCAACTGAGGCTAGAAATCAGTTCTTGAATGGCCCAAGGTTAGAGAAGGCTGCTGACAGTTTTTAAAGTGTATCACTTGGGTGATGGTGATACCAGGATCCTCTGGAGAGTAGGGACTTAGGTGTGTAAGGATTGCCTAAACCAGGATAGATGTGGTACAAGTATGAAATAAAAGTGTGCAGAAGACCTATCCAGGGCAAAGAACAACCCAGGAGGTAGCTGGATGGAACAGTGGCTGGAGTGCTGGTCTTGGAGTCAGGAAAATCTGAGATCAAATCCTTCTTCAGATTCTAATTGTATAGACCTGAGTAGGTCATTTAATCCCTGTTTGACTCAGTTTCCTCATCTATAAAATGAAGCTAATACTAGCATCTATGTTCCAGGATTGTGGTTAGGATTAGGAGATAATATTTGTTAAGTGGTTTCATAATCCTTAAAGGGCTTTATAAATAATAACTCATTCTCTCCTCCTGTGTCTCCTCTTGCTCCTTTTCCTGATAGTCCTCTTTTCCTCATCTTCTTCTTCCCCCTCCTTTGACTTACTCAGTCATCCAGAGAGCCTCTGGTTTGTACATCTTAAATTTTATGTTCTGAAAATATATGGAAGAAAGGGCAAGGGAAGACTGCTTTTGGGACAGAATAAAACTAGAACAGTAGAGCAGGAGCTCAAAGTCCTTCTGGACCTTGATAGCATGTAATAATCTCTGCTTAAGCATGAACCACCAGCCCCCTGAAAACACCCACAAAAAGACTTTTGCTCCTATATTGCACACAAATGCCTCCCTAAACTAAGGAATCAAATGACTCATTCTGTTCACCTCCACCTTTCCCTGACAAAGCAAAGAAGGAATGTGCACTATTTTCAAATCAAAACAGGCATGATGTAGTGAGAGGCACTTCCAAATGCTGAAATTAGATTAGAAGTTAAGACAAAATATGTTTAACTGGCTTTTAAAGAAATTTGGTGGAACACATTACTATAAACAGTACATTTGCCCAGCCAAACAAACTTTGCCCAGAAAAAATCAATTCTACTCCCCAAACAATGAGAAAAATTACTTTAGTCTCAATGTTAAATATTGTCATAAGTATTTTTTTAAGAAGCATTTCTATAACTCTGTGTGGAAATGGGAGTCAAAGGATGCCTTTGTTACTATGGTAACAGTCTCTTTCTGAAGAGCCAAGGATGAAGTAGCATACGTTTGCCCTGCATATATTTGGCCAATCAATAAACAAAAGACTTAATCTGCATGCATCACATTAGGAAGGTGGACAAGGTGTCTAGTGAATAGACAAAGGGAGGAAGGTTTCAAGAATTCTAGGTTTAATCTCCTAATTTCAAAGATAGTACCTATATGTTAAATTTGTATAACACACACTTCTCTTCCTTTAAAGTTCACTCTATCAAAAGATTTTATATCAAAGTATAATATATATTATAGAGTATAGTATAGTATGGTATGATGTGGTATCATGTGATGTGATATAGTAACTTATGGTATAGTGAAATATAGTATTAGTATAAAGGGCAGCTAGGTGGCACAGTGGATAGAGTGTCAGGCCTGGAGTCAGGAAGCCATGAGCCTCGGACTTTTACTAGCTATGTGACCCTGGGCAAGTTACTTAACACTGTTTGCCTTAGTTTCCTCTTCTGTGGGTCCCGGAGAGAGAAATGAGAAACAACTCCAGTATCTTTACCAGGAAAATCCTAAATGAGGTCATGGAGAGCTGAACTGAACAACAACAAGAAAGTAGTATATTTTAGTGTCGTATATATAGTATAGAATGGAATAGTATGCTAACTCAGCAGAAACAAGGATCAGTAGATAGTACCCAATTCTGTCCTATCACCTCCAAAATCTATATCTGCAACTAATCTCTCTCTCCCTCCCTCTTTCTTTTCCTCTCCCTCCCCCTCTCTCTTTTTCCCTCCATCCCTCTCTCTCCTCCCTCTCTCTTCCTCTCCTCTCTCTCTCTCTCTCTCTCTCTCTCTCTCTCTCTCTCTCTCTCTCTCTCTCTCTCTCTCCTCCCTCCACCCCCTTCTCATTTATATTCTAGTGGCAATTATTTGCTGGCCCTCTTTTTTAAGGACTTCAGTATCTGGTAGAGCCTTCCTCTTCAACCAAAATTCTGCCCACATACCAGGATACTTCAGTATATATGTTGATGTTCCTCAAAACACTTCAGCTTCCCTGTTCTTTATTTTCCTCAGTTTCCATGACCTATTTCTTCAGAGTCCACTATAACCATACATAGGGAAAGACAGATTTTTGATCTTACCATGATCCATAAGTGTTTTACTTCCATGATGTACATGAGATGTTCAGGGAGGAATAACATCTTGCCTTGAGTCCTTTTCAGAGCTGATCATCCACTTTTAATGTCCATATTTCATCCAACTTTCATATGTAGCTTCAAGAAGCTGTAGCATGTGTTGTGGCCATAGTCTAATAAAACTGTCTCAACAGGAAGGCTAAACAAGGTTGCAGGTAACCAATAGGTCTCATATATCTTAGTGAGTTAGAGGAATGCCTTCCCCAAGCATGTGAAGACTTCCCCTGGTAGAAAGGATAGACGAACAATTCCTTTCAAAAACCATGAAGGCAGTTGAAGCCTGCAGGCACTGTAGAACTTTTAGTGCCTGGTCAGACATCTAGAATGCCAGTCATTAACTTCATTCTGGGCCATCACTAGCTATCTTTTGTCTTGCCACTGGAGTTTGATGGCTTGGGAAGAGAGAGTGAGGTTGGCAATTTTGTGCAACTCTGCTTTACTTAAAACTAATTCAAGATCAATGACACACGTTAAACCCAGTGGAATTGTGCATCAGATATGGGAGGAGGATGGGGAAGGGAGGGAAAGAACATGAGTCTTGTAACCATGGGAAAATATTTTAAGTCATCCAATTAAATAAAATTAAAAAAACTAATTCAAAAGCAAGTCAAGACATCATTGTGATGATATTGGTACTCTTCAAATTGAGGAGTGAACAACAGCTACTTCTGTGATCAATTCTGAAATTTCTTTATCTGAAAATGATCTATAATTTCATTTTGGGGTCCTCATAAGGACCTCTAATCTCTCTCATTTTCCTAGGCAATCACTCCTATTACACTTCTCTTTTCTTATCCCTATAATCAACCATTTCTGTGTCTTCTATTATTTCATGCCTTTGAACTACTGCTATTCATAACTTGCTACCAAACGTCAACTTTGGACTGCTTCCATAATTTGCCTCCTTCATTCCTATGCATGGGGATGTGGATAAGGAAAGAAATATTTATATAGCACCTACTCCATACCAGGCACTATGCTGAGCACTTAAAAATATTATCATATTTGATACTCATAGTAACCCTGGAAAGTAGGTGCTAATATTATCCCCATTTACAGATGGAGAAAATAGAGGCAGATAGAAGTTAAGTGACTTGCCCAGGGTCAGACAACTAGTAAGTATCTGAGACTGGATTTGAACTCAGATCTTCCTTATTCTAGGCTTAGTTCTCTAATCATTGAACCACCTAACTGCACATGCTATTAAAACTCAGGAGAATAAATCACTCAGTTGTTCTGAGTGAGTTCATCTACTACAAATTTAGGTTATCTAATATTAACTGGTATCTCACTGCAAAGTTTGTTCTTCTATAAATAATTCTTTATCCTACTCAT